>NC_053025.1:270709876-271035674 GCF_003073215.2 Triticum urartu
AATGTGGTATTTATTCATAATTTGGTTGCCAAATCTCATGCGTGCAATGCACGTGTACCTTACTCTAGTCTAAATGGTGTTTGTGTGTGTTGTGTGTGTTGAGGTGCAAATTGTCTTTTTTTTGGTACACGTTAAGCTTGTTCTTCCGAAATTTCAAGCCGCGCCTTGTTACGCCAAAAATTCAAGCTAGCGTCTCTGTCTATCGTGCTGCGAAACTCCCGCCTCTTCAACCCGTGCCTTGTTAGCCCGAAATATGTAAGATATATCTTTGTCTCGTTGTGCTCCGACAACTCCCTCCATCTTAACCTGCGCCTTGCTATTCGGAAATTACAACGCGCGCGAAAACTCCCACCTCCTGTGAAATCCTGACACGTGAAATGCCCGTGGTACCCCTGAACTGAAAGAACCGCCTCAAATCGGTGGGGGTACTTTTGTAACTTAGCCCACATTTCGGACAAGCGCCTCTCTAAGCCATGGTTCCCCACTGCCATCCCATCCGCCCACCCATTCGTACACCGAGGCCGCGAAAACCCGCAATGAAACCCCACACCTTGCTCCGTCCGCCACCCAGCCGGAGCCTCTTCCCCGATGGCGTCGTCCATAGCAACACCTCGACGTCCCTCATCCACCGTACCGGATGAGGTTCCGTCGTCGATCTCATCGTCCCACCGGTTCAGCCACCCCATCCTCCACCTCCAAGGAGCTACCCCGATGTTCCCCTCGTCTTTCGCGCCACCTCCATTCCCACACCGCCGTCTTCACCTGCACCACCGGAAGAGCATCATCATCACCATTTCCTTGGATGAAGCTGCGGCCTAATCGGCGCCACCAAAGAGGTTGTACACTAATCGCCGCATTTTCTTCTTGATTCGATCTCACGGTGCTGCCGGCGCTCGTTCCCGAGCCAACACGGTGTGGCTCCATCCACGGCGGCGTCGCCGGCCACTTCCTCCACGGCGTTGCTCCCTCGGCGGCGACGTCCACATCAGTAGGACCTGCTGCTGCTTTAGCTCTCGCTCGCGCTGCTCCTCTGCTCTTGCTCTCGGTCCCCTGCCTGGTCTGCTCTTGCTATTGCTCTTGCTCGCGCTGCTGCTCTCGCTCTTGCTCTTGCTTGCGATGCTCCTTCGATTTAGCTACACTTCACTTCGATGCTACCGGGGTGAAGGAAGAACCAGCCGCCGCGGGGAGGGGGGCTCGCCGGAGAGGTACCCCACTATCTATCTTAGGGTTCAGGATGGCGGCGGTGGTCGCCGGCGGTGGCGGGGCGTTGGCTGGGCGGTGGCGTGGGGATCGCCGGAGAAAAAGCTCGGCACGGGGGGGCCTAGAGGGATGGTCGGGGCGGCGGCGGACCGGCGGTGGGGAGTGTTTTCGGGGAGGGCGGGGCGGCGCACCGCCGGCCGCGGGCGGCGGGGGGTTGCTGTTTGGCCAGCTCAGGGGATTGGAGGTTGAATATGAACCGCAGGCCCTGGATTTCGTATCCAACGGCTGCAAAATCGACTGACCAGAGATGAAAAAGGCAGTCGACCGACGTGTAGCCGCACCTTGCTAGTGCGTGCAGTTTGGACAGCAAAATTCAGTTTCGACAGCAAAATTCAATTTCGACAGTTAAGTTCAGTTTCGACAGTAAAGTTCAGTTTCGACAGTTAAATTTAGTTTCGACAGTTAAGCTCAGAGATGAGCGGCTGATGTATTTTACATCTAGCACTTTGTGTTTATGTATTTTACGTCATGTATTGGAGATGCTATTAGAATTCCACTCAGGTTAACGTTGTTCGTTGTCTCTGTTGTCCTGCTTCAGCCTCGGCGTCGTACAACTCACCAGAGCTGCTCCAACGACGAAACCCTCCATCACAGCGAAGCAGTACCTCGGGCTCCATCTCCAGACGCCTAAGATCTTCTTCCCCTCCTCCGACAGCCAAGTCAGCCGGAGCATCCTCACCAGCCAACCCAATCACGCTGAGATCGACATGACTTCACCAAAGAGGTTGTACACTTGTTGCATCTCTTTTTTACTCTACATGTTTTATATATTGTCCACTGAGCACTCGTAGTAACGGGAAATACGATTATCTTATCCTACTATATGACAAGCAGTGAGGTACCAGGCAACTTAGCTATCCGTGATGGACTCTCTTGAACGCCATCATTATTTATCTCTGCGCATTTGAGCTGTGCATTTGTCGATGGGCCTGGGAGTTGAGCTAGTATGGCAGTGGCCTGGGTCCAAAGTAATAGAAGTAGCACAAAAACATTTTTTTAGTGTAGGATTTTCCTTGCTCAAGCCTGCCTACTAGAATCGCCAGTGCTTGAAAGGAAAAGTGAATGAAAAATATCGGAATTGGAAAGTTTCCTATGGTACTACTTTTCATGAATTTGGTGCAAAGGAATGGAGCAAAGGAAAACTGTAGGATTTGTTCCTTTAGTGTCTCCTTGAAAGAAAAACCGTGGGAATTCTAATTTCCACTTCTCCTCCTTTTCATATTCCTATTCATCAAGCACAAGACTAAGAGATAGTAGCATAATAGCATTATAACCGTACATTTTCTTATGGTTTGACTTAATCTCACCATGCTTTTTTGCATCCTATGATCTTCCATTGTTTTAAATTCTCTGTTTTGCACTTGCATTCTTATCATATTCCTGTCTATTTCCTATCCCTGCATTGTTAGAATCCTCAAATTCAAACAAGCCCTTAATCAATTACTTCTGTTACAGATATGTGTCACCACAGCAGGGATCCGCTCTCCAGACTGTCTTTCACCACCTCAGATCTTCTTCCCCGCCGCCGGCAGCCACGGCAACTGCATTACCATCATCAACTGAGCAGATGACCTTGAGGACTACACGGGTCCGCAAGAGAGGTCGCACTCTTCCGTGTCTGCTTACGTTATGTGTCGCTTAATATGATGACATGCTACATTATCGTCGTGTTCACCTATTAGACAACGAGTCAGGTCCAAACTAATGCTGAAACTTGAGTTTTTAAATGGTTGTGGGGTACATATTGGGGCAGCAATCAGTACTATCTGGTTAATCTCCGGTGTCTACTATGAGTTTCATGTTGGGTGCAAACAAACATTAAAGGAGCCATTATCTGTATTTTTTAACTAAAGCTATTATCTGCTTGCTATCATTGGTTTTGGGTCTATCCACAGTTTGCTACCATCACTCTGGATTTGTGCATGCACTCCTTACATAATCTCACTATGTTTTATTCCTATGCATGCCAGTTATTGTACACAATGGAACTGATCATGTAGAGCAAAAGAGACGAGCCTTGCGTGGCAATAAAATTTCATGCAGACGTCGTTCCATGGTGGGCGCAAAGGCAGCCCCCCTCCACCCATTTCGGATCGTAATCAAGAGGAAGATAACTGTTATGAGGGGGATTCACAAGGAGAAGACCACTCCTATTTACCCCATGAGGTCTTCACTCTAACATGGCATCCTGATGTTGGTAATATCATGCATATGGTGCCTTGCATTGCTTACTGTATACATTAAAGATGTCATCTGCTTAGTTTAGACATGCTTTGTGTCAATGCCATCTGTTTAGTTTCTTTATCGTATATGTGAATCATGCAATGCCATCTTGTCTAGCCAGGCATCATATATGTGAATTTTGCAATGCCACCCTGGTTAGCCAGTCATCTTATATGTGAATTATATCATGCCATCATTTTTTTATTGTGTGTTAAATTTGTTAACAATTTTAGTACATTCAATTATTCCTGTGCATCAGCCATTTGGCACGGTCATGGAAAAATCTATAGTGGAAACAAGGTCTTCAGAGTAGACAATGCTATCTGACGAAGCCATGTCCTGCTAGTTACCGATAGCTCCTCAGAGGAGGATTCAGAGACAGATGACCAGTCATATTCCCCCCCCCCCCGAGGTGCATGCCCTAACTGGGCAGGGTTATGTTGCTCATATCGTGCGTATGGTATCTTGCATTGCTATGTCATTTGCTTAGTTTAGACATGCTTTGTGTGAATGCCACATGTTTAGTGTCTAATTACCATATATGTGAATTATGCAATGCCATCTTGTTGCAAGACATTATATATGTGAATTATGCAATGTTATCTTGTTGCATGGCATTATGTATGTGAATTATGCAATACCATGTTGTTTAGGCAAGCGTCATATATGTGAATTATATAATGTCGTCCTTTTTTGTATTTCTCATTGCTTTTGTTGACAATGTTTGTATATTCAACTGCTCTTCCTGTGCATCAGCCATTTGAATTGGTGATGGAGAAATCTAGAGTGAAAACAAGGTCTTCAGAGCAAACAATGCTACCTGCTGAAGCAGATATCTTGCTGGTTACAGATAGCTCTTCAGAGGAGGATTCAGAGGCAGATGATCGGTCCTATTATCCCCCTGAGGTGTATGCTCAAACTTGGCAGGGTTATATTACTCATATAATGCATATGTTGTATTGCAATGCTTAGTTTTTACATCATATACACAATATTGAATGCCATCTCCTTAGTTGACACATCATATATGCGATTGCCCTCTGCTCACTTCCTTAGTATACAAATCATATATTTGAATTATGTCATGCCATGATGTTTACATAGACAGCATGTATCTGAATTATGGCATGCCAACCCATTTTGTAAAGACATAATATAGTTATATCATCTCATCATGTTTACATAGTCATCATATTTAAATTATGTCATTCTATCTGTGAATTATATCATGCCATCATGTTTCCATCGACGGCATGTTTGTGATTTATGGTATGCCAACCACTTTAATAGACACATCGTATAGTTATATCATGTCATCCTGTTTACATAGTCATCATATTTTGAAGTATGTCATTCTATCCTGTTTAGTTAGCCATCATACATGTGAAATTGTGTCATGCTATCCTGTTTAATTAGCCATCATATATGTGAAATTATGTCCTGCTATTCTGTTTGCTTAGACAACATAAATGTGAATTATTTCATGCCCTGTTTTCTTCCCTACTATCCATTGCACCTGTCTATCTTACAATGTCTGTATATTCAATTAATTTTCTTGTTTATCTGCCATTTCAATTGGAGGGAGTGATGGCGGTATCTGTGGGAGTAAAAACACGGTCTTCAGAAAAGATCGTGCTACCTGTCGATGCAGATAGAACCATGGTTGTACTTGCCCAAGAACCAGCCCCACCACACATAACCCACACTCATGCAGATTGTACCCCTACCCTTTTGGACAGAGAACCAGCTACACCCCTTCTAACCCCAACCCCAGCAGATAGACACCCAGTTCTCGTTGACACAGCACCGTCTCCACCACAGAGCACCCAAATACGAGCAGTTAGTAAGGCAACTGCAGTGCCCAAATCACGAGGACCATCACTCCGAACCCGAAGTCAACGCTTAAAGCAGAAGAAGAATTGTTCTCAGGTCAGGTTCCGTAGCTATGGTTCATAATACTTTGCTCTTGCATCACTGTATTGAAACTCCAATGGCGCAACAGGTATGTTTTAAACCTGTTTGTTCAACGTGTTTGGCTGTTTGCTGTTGTAACTTGCTCTATGTTGATTTCAGTTTCAATTGAATAAACAGTTATGTTCTCATGCCATGCACATTACAAGTTTTGTTATTGCTGTGTAATTTCCCACACTTGTATTCTATCTATGCTGCTTTGTCTTAAATAGATATGATTCGAACTGTATCTATCTTGATTTGGCAACATAAACTAGAATGATATAGACCATACATTGACCATACTACATAGATATATGTTTGTTTCATGTTGTTATCCTGTCCACCTTACTACTGAACTGGTTTACCAAAATGAGTTTCATATACTACATTGTAAACCTGAGATGTGTTTGTTTGTTTCTCTTTTAGAACACAGATAAAATATTGGAGAAGAGTACCCTGTTATGCAATGGTAAAGGAAGTAATGCAGATAAGGTTCAAGATAGTGAGACATCCCTGTTGGTCTCCAAGAAAGCTGATAAAAACTATATTGAAGACACTGAGACAACCCCAAAGTCCTGTCTTGATGTGGGAAGGGGCTGATGCCTTCCCACCCACCCAGGTTCAAGGCCTGGTACTTACAATTTGGGTTTGTTGCACCAATTCTGCTGTATGGGGTTCCCTTACTGTCTTTCTATCAAGAAAAAGTCTTGTCTTGATGTAGTGTTCGAGTTACTGACTACCACTGCTGGCACCAGCTCTTCGAACTCATTGCCTGAATCAGTTCGGCTTCTCGAGTCTGAACTTCAAGTTGAAAGACATCGATCAGATGTTACGCAATAGGAAGCCGAAGGACTGAGGAAGTCCCTGCGAAATTCAAATGCATACTTTCTGGTGCAACAGCAAGCGCTGGAGGACTTAAGCGCCAAACTAGAGAAACTTAATAAGCTTGCTAAGCATCTTGTCAGCATTATGGGTACCCAAGATATTGTTTCTTGAGCTCTTCTGAAGTGGTTTCAGTTCTGGACATGTTTTGCTGCGGCGTTTATATGTTGTTGTGTTCCCTATATTTGCACTGGTGGCGAACTTTGATGCCCAGTGGATGTAATATGTGTAATAGCCGTGATAGCCTAGTGTAAGTTCCTTGCTTATTTATTTCCTTGTTGTCTTGTTTATTTGTTTGCTTGTAGTCAGTGCAGTTATTTTTCTGCGGCTTGCTAGTGGCTACAATAACCTATTTTTTAAAACTAGGCCACAATAACCATGGGCTAATATTTACTGTACTGACACTAGGCCTCCTACGGGCCGTAGAAACAGTGGGCCTTCTATGGGCCGTATAAATAGTGGGCCTTCTACGGGCCGTAGAAACAGTGGGCCTTCTACAGGCCATAGAAACAATGGGCCTTCTACGGGCCGTATCATCAATGGGCCTTTTACGGGCCGTATCATCAATGGGCCTTATACGGGCAGTATGATCGATTGGCCAAACATGGGCCAAACAGACCGCATTCTAGATGTAAACGGGCTAGAGTTGGAATCGTCCGTTCATGGGCCGACCATAATGGGCCATCGTTAATAGGTCGTATTTGATGATGCTATGAAAATGGCCCAACGTATTATCGGACCACAAACGGGCCGACTGTAACCATGGGCTGAATTTGGCCCACAAGCAGAAAATGACAGTAACGGGCCGTAAGTAAACGAATGCTAGAAATGAGCCCAAGAATAAACGGGCTCTGAGAAGGCCGAAAGATAACATGGGCTGGAGACAGCCCAACGGAATAACGGGCGTTAATGGGTATAACGTGATACACTGTTCATTACGGGCCAGTTTCACCACGGGCCCTTAATGGGTGTAAAGTGATACACTGTTCATTACGGGCCAGTTTCACCACGGGACGTTAATAGGCCAAGAGTTACATAGGGCCTCATATGGGCCGAAAGACGTCATGGGCCATACATGGGCCAGAAGTGAAAACGGGCTGGAATCATATTGGATGGCCCAGATGACGCTACTAGGCCTAATTCGGATAGGGCGTAATGGGCCTTGGATTAGTGGGCTGTAAATCGGCTATATGCGAACAGGCCGTTAACAGGCTTTCCATGGGCCGGCCCGCCACCTTTTGACCAAGTCAAACGGGCCGACCTTTTCACAGGAATGGGCCTCTGTTGGGACGTGCCACGTGTCAACGTATCATAGGCGCCTTCTGTCCAATGAGTGGATGACATCTGTCCCGACGATGAGCTGACACGTGTTTCCTCCAGCCAATGATTATTTTACACGTGGAAAATCCCCATTGGTCAGGTCTGTTAATGGGTTATCGGATCCAAAACCTGACCTGATAGCTTAACGGCGTTCCGTTACGGTGGATGCCATGTGTCGGTCACCCTTGACGAAAGCACTTCTGTGACGCGTGATTTATCGTCATGGAAGTGGACACTTCCGTGATGATAATTTTGGTAATGTCATGGAACACGGGTATGACTATCTTGATTCTGTCATAAATTTGTCATGGATGTACATGCATGACAAAAAACGCGACCTATTGTAATAAACATCTATCATCGAGGAAGTGTATTTTTTTGTACTGCTACCACTTGCTATATCATGGCTCCCATATTTCCATGTCAAACCTCTAACCCACCTTGTCCTAGCAAACCGTTGTTTGGCTATGTTACCGCTTTGCTCAGCCCCTCTTATAGCGTTGTTAGTTGCAGGTGAAGATAGGAGTTTGTTCCATGTTGAAACATGATTATTGTTGGGATATCACAATATATCTTATTTACTTAATGCATCTATATACTTGGTAAAGGGTGGAAGGCTCGGCCTTATGCCTGGTGTTTTGTTCCACTCTTGCTGCCCTAGTTTCCGTCATACCGGTGTTATGTTCCTTGATTTTGCGTTCCTTATGTGGTTGGGTTATAATGGGAACCCATTGACAGTTCGCCTTGAATAAAACTTCTCCAGCAAGGCCCAACCTTGGTTTTACCATTTGCCACCTAAGCCTTTTTCCCTTGTGTTCTGCAGACTCAAGGGTCATCTTTATTTTACCCCCCCCCCCCCCCGTTTCCCCCCCCCCCCCCCCCCGGGGCCAGTGCTCCTCTGAATATTGGTCCAAACAAGAGTCCTTTGCAGCGCCCCCTAAGGGAAACTCGAGGTTTGGTTTTAGCTGTACGGAGCGCTCATCCGGTGTGCCCTGAGAACGAGATATGTGCAACTCCTATCGGGATTTGTCGGCACATCCGGGCGGCTTTGCTGGTCTTGTTTAACCATTGTCGAAATGTCTTGTAACCGGGATTCCGAGCCTGATCGGGTCTTCCTGGGAGAAGGAATATCCTTCGTTGACCATGAGAGCTTGTGACGGGCTAAGTTGGGACACCACTATAGGGTTTTGAACTTTCGAAAGTCGTGCCCGCGGTTATGGGCGGATGGGAATTTGTTAATGTCCGGTTGTAGAGAACTTGACACTTAACTTAATTAAAATGCATAAACCACGTGTGTAGCCGTGATGGTCTCTTCTTGGCGGGGTCCGGGAAGTGAACACGGTGTTGGAGTTATGCTTGAACGTAAGTAGTTTCAGGATCACTTCTTGATCACTTCTAGTTCACGATCGTGCTTTGTCTTCTCTTCTCGCTCTCATTTGCGTAAGTTATCCACCATATTTTCTAGTGCTTGCTGCAGCTCCACCTCACTACCTTTTTTCCTACCCATAAGCTTAAATAGTCTTGATCGCGAGGGTGTGAGATTGCTGAGTCCCCGTGACTCACATATACTTCCAAATCCAGCTTGCAGGTACCGATGATACTGTGCAGGTGACACAATCGAGCTCAAGGAGAAGCTCTATGAAGATCGTGTTCGTTGTGTTGTTTCGTTTTCCTTTCGATCAGTAGTGGAGCCCAGTTGGGGCGATCAGGGATCTTTTGCATTAGGGGTGGTCTTCTTTTATTTTGATTCCGTAGTCGGACCTTGATTGTATCTGGATGATGTAATGCTATGTTCATGTATTGTGTGAAGTGGCGATTGTAAGCCAACTATGTACCTCTTTCTTATTCAGTACATGGGATGTGTAAAGATTACCCCTCTTGCGACATGCCTACAATGCGGTTATGCCTCTAAGTCGTGCTCCGACACATTTGAGATATAGCCGCATCGTGGACTTAACCCGGTGGTTATGATAACGGCGCGGGTCCTGTTGATAAATTGCTGATCGAGCCGCCGCCAAATCTCTCTCTTCATCTAACAAGTCAAGTGCATCCTGTCGGGCTTGTTCATTATCAGCTTCAACATAAGCCGCCACGCGAGGCGAGTCATGACCGATGTCACTAGGCAGAACTGCTTCTGCTCCATAAACCATGAAGAAAGGTGTATAAACTATAGACCTGTTAGGAGTGGTATTGATACTCCACAGCACCGAGGGTAATTCCTCTACCCAACAATCCGGCGTCCGTTGTAAAGGAACCATAAGCCGGGGCTTGAGACCTATTAGGATTTCCCGATTTGCTCTCTCAGCTTGACCATTGGATTGGGGGTGAGCTACTGACGAAACATCAAGCCAGATATGCTCACGTTGACAAAACTCCTCCATAGCACCTTTGGACAGATTAGTGCCATTTGTCAGTTATAATGTTGTGTGGAAAACAAAAGCGAAAGATCACCTTTTTCATGAACTGAACCACCGTGGCTGCATCACACTTGCTCACCGGCTCTGCCTCAACCCATTTCGTGAATTTGTCAACTGCCACCAAAAGATGTGTCTTTTTATCCTTGGATCTTTTGAAAGGTCCAACCATATCAAGCCGCCAAACCGCAAACGGCCAAGTGATTGGAATCATCCAAGGCTATTTTCCGGCTTCCATGTATTGTGATAGTGCCTTTATAACATGACATTTTGAGATGCAGATACACATAACACGGCTGAGCCATGAACTTAGCATAAGCCGGCCGTCCTAACAGAGTGTAATGTGGGCTTTTGATCTTAACCACTTCAAAGGTAAGCTTCTCAGCCCTAGAATCATACTCATCTCCAAAGGCTACTTCCATCTCAATCTTACCAACTGGGTACGCCAACTTACCAGGCACTACCCCATGAAAAACAGTGTTGGATGTTTTAAGACACTTATCAGTTCACCCCATGCGACGGAATGTCTCATAATAGAGGATGTTGATGCTACTGCCTCAGTCCATGAGCACTTTAGTGAACTTATATCCACCAACCTGAGGCGCCACCATCAAAGCCAGATGACCTGGATTATCAACCCGGGGTGGGTGTTCCTCCCTACTCCACACAATAGGCTGTTCAGACCATCTCAAATAACGCGGAATCACCGGCTCAACAGCATTTACAGCCCTCTTATGAAGTTTCCGATCCCTCTTGCAAAACTGGTGGTAAACACGTGTTACTGCCCACTGTTCAGCTGTTTTGGGTTACTCTGATACCCAGATTGTTGCTGCTGTTGCTGACTGCCCTGGCCGGATTGTTGATTATAGCCGCCTTGACTACCCGGATGGCCGTGGCCATGGAAACTGCCACGGCCTGAGCCGGCGCCCAGGACATGAAAGCCGCCACCACCTGAATCGCCGCCAGGTCCATGGTTACCATCGAATATGTTAGAATTCTTAAAATCCTTCATGATCGTACAGTCTTTCCATAGATGGGTAGCTGGCTTCTCCCGGGTGTCGTGTCTTGGCCAAGGTTCGTTTAGCAGCTGCTCAAGGGTGGGACCTGACCCGCCAGACCGTGGAGGCGGCCTCCCCTTGCGTTGTTGATTGTTGCCCTCCGTATTGGTGTTAGCCACAAACTCGTCAGCCTTACGTTTATTACCTCCTTGATTTGACGAGTTGTGCTAGTGACCTTTGCCATTGTCGTTCTTCTTTCCCTTCCCTATCTTCTCTTCGTCAGACGCGGGGTCCTTGGTACTATCAGAATCAGCGTACTTGACGAGAGCCGCCATCAGCTGGCCCATGTCATTAAAATCATGCTTGAGCCACCCCAGCTTCTATTTCAAGGGTTCAAAACGGCATTTTTTTCTCCAACATTAAGACCGCGGAGCCGGCATCCATCTTATCAGATGAATGTATTATTTCCTTGACCCGGCGCACCCAATGGGTTGTGGATTCGCCTTCCTCTTGCTTGCAGTTGGTCAAGTCCACGATCGACATGGGCTGTTTGCAGGTATCTTTGAAGTTCAGAATGAATCGGGCCTTTAACTCCGCCCATGAGCCGATGGATTTGGGCGGCAGCCCCTTTATCCAAGTACGAGCTGTTCCATCCAACATCATGGTGAAGTATTTGGCCATTGCCGCGTCACTGACCTCTAATAACTCCATGGCCATCTCGTAACTTTCAATCCACACTCCGGGCTGCAGGTCGGCTGTGTAATTGGGCACCTTACGAGGCCCCTTAAAGTCCTTTGGCAAACGCTCATTACGCAGAGCCGGCACAAGACAAGGGACACCTCCTGTCCTTGTGGCCACCCCAGCCTCAACAGAGGTTGCTGGATAAACCGGAAAAGCTTGCTGAGCTTCCTGCTCAGCCGCCTGCTGAATCGCCCGTTCAGTCTCTTGACAGATCCTCTCCTGGTCCACCAAGTTAAGGGCTCCGCCTGGGGCCGGGTCGCGCCCGTGTGGTTGGTTACGGCGCTGGGTGTTGCTCGACACGAACGCTGAGTCCATATGCATGCTATAGCTTGGGCTCGGGCTTGGGCGAGGGGTTGAATGGATTCTATCTCGTCTGTAAGAATATGCATCCTGCTGTGCCAGAGCTGTCTGAAGAAGTTCTCTGAGCCTTCGTGTTTCGATCACCGTTGGAGAGTCACCTTCCATCGGGAGAGCCACCAAATGAGCCAACGCAACTATTAAATTCTCCAAAGGGTTAGAGAAGTGACCCAGTGGTATTGGTGTGTCGTGAGGCGGAGCAGTATTCACACGTGGCGGCTCCATGGTCTGCCGTTGAACCGGCGCCCCAGACCCGGGTGTTGTGATTCGGTTTGCCTCCGGTGGGTTACAGGGACCAGCCCCAGGTGTGTGAAAAAGTTTCCTAGGATCATAAGTCAGAGGTAGATGTGATTAACTCGTCTGGTGCGTTCTCCTCATGACCTCGTTTGACGCGTTCAGAACCACTGAAAGCCGGAAAGTTTCCGCTTGAAGATGTTGAGCACGTGCATCCAGAGCCACCCGTTCTGCGGACATCCTGACATCTTCCGCCGCTAAATTTTTCCTTGGCCTATGTTACCTCTCCGCGTAGCCGTGCTACCTCTGCGTCATCCTGAGCTTTATCCGCCAGCTCAACCACACCAGTCAATAGGGCCGTCTTCCTATCCATGAGGTCCATTAACACCTGAGCCGGTGGGCGCGTGGGGGCTCCTGACCCGGCCGCTGCTGACCCGGTGGTTATTGCTGCCGGAACAGTAGAATTCTGACCAGGTTGAGTGCCAGCCATGAAGACTACGGCTCGATTCGGCGGCTCAGAGGGGTCCGGAATACTGCTACCATCGGAAGAGCCGCCAAGCCCTCCATCTTGTAACTGATACAAAGAATCTATTTCTCATGTGGAAGACTACCGTCGGAGCAAATGGCCGTCTCACCACCGTCCACCGATCCTTCAGAAAATTCCCCTCCATGGATGCAACCCACAAAGGCATGCCTCATGGAGGGTTGAGCTCGGGCGGATCTCACGCGCTGAGCCATCTCGACGAGGTTGGTGCAGATGTCCGGCTCAGGGCCCGGCTCGCCGATCTGGCCGATGAAGACATGGATTCCGCTGAAGGGGACCCGGTATCCGTACTCAATTGAGCCGGCATCGGGGCCCCAGCCTTCGTCATCAATGTAGAGCTTGCCGCGACGACTCTTGGTCATCTGGCCCACAGCGTGTCCCTTGAGCCCTTCCAAGTTGCCCTTCAAGAACTCAAATCCACCGTGCGTTGGCCCCATGGTGGGCGCCAACTGTCGTGGACTTGTCACGGCAAATATCCTAGTGAAAGAACTTAGTCGTGGAGCCATCACAACTAGGAAGCATAAATGGGTTAATCGGGACAAAGGACACGAAAGGTTTATACTGGTTCGGCCCCTTGCGGTGAGGGTAAAGCCTAGTCCACTTGATGTGGTATTGCTAGGTTTCGATGACCAAGGAGAGAAACACTGAGGGAGTCCTGGATTAGGGTGTCTCCGGACAGCCGGACTATATCCTTTGGTCGGACTGTTGGACTATGAAGATACAAGATTGAAGAATTTGTCTCGTGTCCGGATGGGACTCTACTTGGCGTGGAAGGCAAGCTAGGAAATACGGATATGTATATCTCCTCCTTTGTAACCAACCTTGTGTAACCCTAGCCTCCTCCGGTGTCTATATAAACCGGAGGGTTTTAGTTCGTAGGACATAATAACATACAATCATACCATAGGCTAGCTTCTAGGGTTTAGCCTCTCCGATCTCGTGGTAGATCAACTCTTGTAATGCCCATATCATCAAGAATAAATCAGGCAGGACGTAGGGTTTTACCTCCATCAAGAGGGCCCGAACCTGGGTAAAACATCGTGTCCCCTGCCTCCTGTTACCATCCGCCTTAGACGCATAGTTCGGGACCCCCTACCCGAGATCCGCCGGTTTTGACACCGACATTGGTGCTTTCATTGAGAGTTCCTCTGTGTCATCACCGTTAGGCTTGATGGCTCCTACGATCATCGATAGCGATGCAGTCCAGGGTGAGACTTTTCTCCCCGGACAGATCTTTGTGTTCGGCGGCTTAGCACTGCGGGCCAACTCGCTTGGCCATCTGGAGCAGATCGAAAGTTACGCCCCTGACAACCAGGTCAGGTTTGGAAGCTTAAACTACACGGCCGATATCCGCGGAGACTTGATCTTCGATGGATTCGAGCCTCTGCCTTGTGCGTCACACAGTCACGATGAGTACGATTTAGCTCTAGCATCAGATAGTGTTCAGGAGATCGCACCGGCAGCCACTCCGATCCTCAATTCGCAGCCCGTTGCGCCGTCCATGCACGAACATCGACCTTACCCTGCACGAGAGCCGTGTTGTCAGACTGCCAGATCCTTCTCCGGCCACGGACTCCTAACCGCCTGCGCCCGTTCCTAGCGAATCCGATTGGGCGCCGATCAAGGAGTTTACGTCTGCGGATATTTTTCAGGACTCGCCCTTTGGCGACATACTGAACTCATTAAGGTCTCTCTCCTTGTTAGGAGGATCCTGGCTGAACTATGTTCGGCAGGATTGGGGTGCGGATGACGAAGAAATTCGCTGCCCACCCACCACCCACTTAGTAGCCACTATCGATGACTTAACCGACAGCTCCACTTCGACTCTGAAGACATTGACGGTATGGACGACGATGCGGGAGACGAAGAGGAACCACTGCCCACAGGGCACTGGACAGCCACCTCATCATACAATATATACAAGGTGGACACACCCAAAGAAGGCAATGGCGATGAGACAGTAGAGGTTGACACCTCCAAGAAGCAACCCAAGCGCCGACGTCAGCGGCGCCGCTCTAAGTCCCGCCAAAGCAAAAGTGGTGACACCGGCACAGGAGATAATAACACTCCGGATAGCGCCGAATATGGCAACAATCCCCTCCAGCACGATCTAGGACAGGAGGGTGGAGAGGCCAGCCCTCCAGAGAGAGCGGCAAATGGAGAGGCGGAGGATGACAATTACATGCCCCCCTCCGAAGAAGAGGCAAGCCTCGATGATGACGAATTCCTCGTGCCAGAGGATCCCGTCGAACAAGAGCGCTTCAAGCGCCGGCTTATAGCCACGGCAAATAGCCTTAAGAAAAAGCAGCAGCAGCTTCAAGCTGATCAAGATCTACTAGCTGATAGATGGACTGAAGTCCTCGCGGCCGAGGAATATAAACTCGAACGCCCCTCCAAGAATTACCCAAAATGCAGGTTGCTACCTGGACTGGAGGAAGAAGCGTATGACGCGGATGATCGGCCACCTCGTGGCCGCCAGGCATTCCAGCCAAAAGCTCAGCCTGAACCCCGACGCCATTCAAATAAAAAGGCATGGGGAAATACGCCAGACCTGCGAGACGTACTGGAGGACAAAGCAAGGCAAACAAGATCGATCTACGGATCGCGTGGGCGCCCCACGACACGAGACGATAACCGTCACGCCAGATACAGTAAAAGTAAATCCGGTCGGGCCGAACACAATAGACAAAACTCATTCGAGTTGCGTCGTGATATAGCCCAGTGCAGAGGCGCCGCACACCCGCTATGCTTCAAAGATGAAGTAATGGATCATCAAATCCAGAGGGTTTCAAACCCGTCAATATTGAATCATACGATGGCATGACAGATCCTGCGGTATGGATTGAGGACTATCCCCTTCATATCCACATGGCCCGTGGCGACGATCTACACGCCATCAAATACCTCCCACTCAGGCTTAAAGGACCAGCTCGACACTGGCTCAACAGCTTGCCAGCAGAATCCATTGGGTGTTGGGAAGACCTGGAAGCCGCATTCCTCGACAACTTTCAGGGAACTTATGTGCGACCACCAGATGCCGATGACTTGAGCCACATAATTCAGCAGCCAAAGGAATTGGCCAGGCAATTCTGGACACGGTTCCTAACAAAGAAAAATCAAATCGTCGACTGTCCGGATGCAGAGGCTCTAGCAGCTTTCAAGCACAACATCCGCGACGCGTGGCTAGCCCGTCACCTTGGTCAGGAAAAGCCGAAATCTATGGCAGCCCTCACGACACTCATGACCCGCTTTTGTGCGGGAGAAGACAGCAGGCTAGCTCGCAGTAACAACATATCAAAGAACCATGGTACTTCGGATACCAAGGACGGCAATAGCAGGTCACGTCGCAACAAACATAAGCACCGCATTAACAGCGATAATACTGAGGTTATGGCAGTCAATGCCGGATTCATAGGCTCTAAACCCGCTCAGGGGAAAAAGCCATTCAAAAGAAGCACTATGGGCCCATCCAGTTTGGACCGTATACTTGATCGCTCGTGTCAAATACACGGCACCCCCGACAAGCCAGCCAACCACACCAATAGGGATTGTTGGGTGTTCAAGCAGGCCGGCAAGTTAATTGCCGAAAACAAAGACAAGGGGCCACATAGCGATGATGAGGAGAAGCCCTGGCAGCCGAATACCAGAGGACAGAAGAGGTTCCCCCCACAAGTGCGGACGGTGAACATGATATACGCAACCCACATCCCCAAGAGGGAGCGGAAGCGTGCGCTCAGGGACGTATATGCGTTGGAGCCAGTCGCCCCAAAGTTCAACCCATGGTCCTCCTGTCCGATCACCTTCGATCGCAGGGACCACCCCACTAGTATCCGTCATGGTGGATTCGCCGCACTGGTCTTAGACCCAATTATTGACGGATTTCACCTCACTCGAGTCCTTATGGATGGAGGCAGCAGCCCGAACCTGCTTTACTAGGACACGGTGCGCAAAATGGGTATAGACCCCTCAAGGATCAAACCCACAAAAACGACCTTTAAAGGCGTCATACCAGGTGTAGAGGCCCATTCCACAAGCTCAGTCACACTAGAAAATGGTCTTCGGATCCCCGGATAACTTCCGAAGCGAAGAGTTAATCTTTGATATAGTCCCGTTCCGCAGTGGTTATCATGCACTGCTTGGGTGAACCGCATTTGCGAGATTCAATGCAGTACCGCATTATGCATACCTCAAGCTCAAGATGCCAGGACCTCAGGGGGTCATTACAGTTAATGGAAGCACAGAGCGCTCTCTCCGAATGGAGGAGCACACTGCGGCCCTCGCAGCGGAAGCGCAAAGCAGCCTCTTAAGGCAGTCCACTAGTTTGGCGTTTAAGGACCCGAACACCTTCAAGCGCGCCCGGAGTAATCGGCAACAGGACTGCCTGGCACGTTCCGAGCTCGCATAGCAATGCGGCCCCCACCCTAGCCCAAGACAAACGGCGAAACTCGCGCCACGCGTACATAATTAGGCACTAAAAATACCATGGGCACAGGTAGGGAGGGGCACGACTACGGCATGCCCCAAGACGCGGCTTAAACCGCACTTGGGGCTTCCCGCTTTGTTATTTTTCTCTCTTTCAGGACATTAATCTCTTGAAACCCTGTCCGGCAGCATGATTGCCGAACACATGATGCAGCAACCAAGGAGGCAGGAAGCTACATCACACCACGGAACTCCCAGGTGGATTACGATAACGAGTGAAATACTTGCTTTAATATTATTCCTCAGCTTGCCCTTGGAGGGGACATAGTCCTACTTTTTGCTTATTGCACCGCATGTATCATTTTGCTTTAACGCACCTTTTTGAATAAACAATGCATAGCATTAAGACTATTATTGCATTCTTCTTTATATATATATATATATATATATATATATATGTTCAGTCATGACAGCCAACACCCGTACACTAGTACGGCCAATACACCAGGGGCTTAAGTACCCCACAATATGGTGAGAGAAGTCCGAACACTTTCACAAGTGCGACACCCCGAACTTATAGCATTATATGCATCAGCTCCGAATCATGTCTTTGGTCAATAGTTGGGTTTGGCCGGTTCCCATGTTTCGGTACCTTACGTTCCGCTATATCGGCTAAGGTAGCACTGGGAGAACTACTGCGATTGTGCCCCGGTTCATCTGGGCTAAGCACCTCAGTAGAGAAAGCTAAAACTGACTGTCATGATAAGGCGAGAGACTGGTCGCTATTCGAGAGGTTTTCGAGTCCTTAAAGACTTATGCCGCTTAGAGCGAGGAGTAGGCCCTGTCCGGCTTAAGGCGTGTATCGCGCCCCAGATTCGGCCTTCCGAATACTAGGGGCTTCGCCGAAATTTAAAATTATAGAATTCTATGGCTAAGTGAGAGTGGTAACGCATTATAGTCTGATTGCCTTGTTCGTTGTGCTGAGCATCTCCCTCGAAGGACCCAAAAATGGGAACAAGAGTGCTTAGGTTTATCCCGAACACCCCAGCACTCGTGGCATGGGGGCAGAAGCCGACGACTAGCCATCTCTCAGATTTGATAAACAGCCAAACAAAAGGTAATATTTTAAATTCAAACAATCGTTGCATAGCGCATATGAACAAGTTTTCATAATACAGGATTACACGAGCAAGTTCATTCAAATATTACATCTTTTGCACACTCGTCCGCTACGAGGCGGGCACCCTTCAGGACACCCTCATAGTACATCTCGGGGTGGCGATGCTCCTTGCCCTCCGGCGGCCCTTCCTTGATCAGCTTCACGGCATCTAGCTTGGCCCATTGCAGCTTCACACGGGCGAAAGCCCGGGCGTGCACCTTCGATGCATACGGACCGCTTGACGACTTCCAGCCGTGGGCAGGCATCCACAAGCCGCCTCACCAGGCCGAAGTAGCTCTTCGGAAGGGCGTCGCCAGGCCATAGTCGAACTATATACCCCTTCATGGCCTGTTCGGCCGCCTTGTGCAGCTCGACCAGTTGCTTCAGCTGGTCGCTCAGAGGCATCGGGTGTTCGGTCCTAGTATACTGAGACCAGAACAGCTTCTCCGTTGAGCTTCCCTCCTCGGCCTGGTAAAACTGTGCGGCATCCGACACACTGTGGGGCAAATCTGCGAATGCTCCTAGAGAGCTCTGGATTCGGTTAAGTAACAGGTAATTTACTTTCACATGCTTGCTTTGCATATAGAATGCCTTACCCGCCCCTATCTTCTTCATCGCATCAATCTCCTAGAGGGCCTTTTGGGCTTCGGCTTTGGCACTCTTTGTGCTTTCGAGGGCCGTGGCAAGCTCGGACTCTCGCGTCTTCGAGTCACGCTCCAACGCCTCATGCTTCGACACGAGAGCTTGGAGCTCTTGCTGCACCTCGCCCACCCGTGCTTCCTTCCTTTCCCGCTCGGTGAGCTCCTTGGCCGCTCTGTCTTCGGCCTTGGATAGCGCTTGTTTCAGGGTCGCCACCTCGATCGTGGCCCCTAGCAAATTTACGATGATCCTGTCATTTTGCAATCTCGTCTTATTTGATATATACATATCTATAGACAGGGTATTACTTACCCTTGTTCTCCTCGAGCTGCCTCTTGGCAAGGCCGAGCTCTTTCTTGGACCCCTCGAGGTCCTGCTTCAATGCGGCAACCTCCGCGGTTTGTGCGGCAGAGGCCAGCAGCGAAGCCTGCATACGCATATAGACGTACTTATGTTAGACTCCTACGATATTGTTTGATCCTCTATTCGGCTTTTCTTCTTGAACACCGAACAGAGCATCAGGGGCTACTGTCTATGCGGTAATAATTTTTTTATATTTCAAAAACTTACCTCAAAGCCTGTTAGAAGGCTGGCATAGGCTTCAGTCAATCCGCTCTTGGCGGACCGAACCTTCTGGACCACCGCACTCATAATAGTGCGGTGCTCCTCGTCGATGGAAGCGCTGCGAAGCACTCCCAGCAAATTGTCCGGTGCCTCTGGATGGACAGAGGTCACCGGCACAGGCGTCTTGCCCCTCTTGGAAGGAGGCCACCTGCCTGAGTCCGGAACCACTGGTGGTTCCGGCGCGGTGTTCGGCTGAGGGCCGAACTCGGAGCCCTCGGGGCCTTGTTCCCTCTGCTCCCAGAGTCCGGAAGGTCGCCTTGAGGCGCCTCTGGGACTGTCTCCCCTCAAACCGGTGCCTCTTGAGACAACACCTCGGTGTTGTCCGTAGGGCAAGGGGAGGTGGCGGTCGGAAGTGGATCGCTATCCATATTCGACGAGTCCAGGGAGACGTCCGACAAGGATACGTCGATACGGGCTCGGGATGGTCTGCATAATCACGATTCGGCGTTAGGAGAAGCAGTGCGACAAAGGAATGCTATGAGTTACTCTGGTATCCGAATACTTACGACTTCGCCAGGGGCTTGGCCCTGGGCAGCCACTCGTCTTCGCCTTCAGTGGCGGTGGTGAAATTGTCAGGAAGGAGAGTCCTTCCCTTCTTGGACCCTTCGCCCCCCCCCCCCAGTTGGGGCAGCCTTCCTTTTCTTGTCTCCCCCGACTAGAGGGGGAGCGTCTTCATCTTCCTCCTCGCCTTTGTGGGAGGAGTGCGCCGAGCAGTCCTCGGACGATGAGTCCAATATCACCTGGCGCCGGGACCTCTTTTGGGTTCCCTTGGCCTTCTTGGTCTTCTCCGGCACCTTGTAAGGAGCCGGAGTCAGCATCTTCGTTAGGAGAGCGTCTGCTGGGCCTTCGGGCAAAGGAGCCGGACAGTCGATCTGTCCGACCGTCTCCTGCCAGTCCTGTCAAAGGTACGGGAGCTTAGATCCCGCATAGAGTCAAACTATGAAAAACAAGTATCCTATAAGAGGTAAAACAGCTTACCGCGATGGCTTGGCGCTTCGCGCAGAATCCGCGATCCTCGGTAGTGGGAGGGGGAACCTCGGCGCCCTTGAATAGCACCTTCCAGTCATCCTCGTGTGTTGTGTCGAAGAGCCTATTCAGAGTTTGGTGTTGGGGCGGGTCGAACTCCCACAAGTTGAAAGCCCGTTGTTGACACGGGAGGATCCGGCGGATGAGCATGACCTGGACTACGTTGACGAGTTTGAGCTTCTTGCTCACCATGTTTTGGATACATGTTTGGAGTCCGGTCAGCTCTCCTGAACTACCCCAAGATAGGCCCTTCTCTTGCCAGGAGGTGAGCCGCGTGGGGATGCCAGGTTGGAACTCGGGGGCCGCTGCCCATGCAGGGTCATGCGGCTTGGTGATGTAGAACCACCCCGATTGCCACCCCTTTATGGTCTCCACGAAGGAGCCCTCGAGCCATGGTGACGTTGGGCATCTTGCCCACCATGGCGCCTCCGCACTCCGCCTGGCGGCTGCTCACTACCTTCGGCTTGACATTGAAGGTCTTCAGCCATAAGCCAAAGTGGGGCTTGATGCGGAGGAAGGCCTCGCACACGACGATAAACGCCGAGATATTGAGGATGAAGTTCGGGGCCAGATCGTGGAAATCTAGGCCGTAGTAGAACATGAGCCCCCGGACGAATGGGTGGAGAGGGAATCCCAGTCCGTGGAGGAAATGGGTAAGGAACACTACCCTCTCGTGGGGCCTGGGGGTGGGGATGAGCTGCCCCTCATCTAGGAGCCGGTGCGCGATGTCGTCGGGCAGGTATCCGGCTCTCCTCAGCTTCTTGATGTGTCCCTGCGTGACGGAGGAGACAATCGACCTGCCTCCCGCTCCGGACATGGTTGGAGAAGGTTGAGGTGGGAAATGCGGACTTGGGCACTGGAGCTCAAGTGTGCGAAAATGGATGAGCAAAGGAGGAAGTAGGCGTGGATGAAAAGGTGAATCCTTGTCCCTTTATATGGGCGGACGAAACTATGTGTCCCCACTAGCCTGGTAAACTCGCTTATCCCCCAAGCTACGTAATCGATGGCACGGTTGGGTTACCCACGCCCGTATTGATGCGAATCCCATAATAAGGGGGACACGATCTCTGCTTTGACAAGACGTGTCAAAAAACTGCCTCACGTTATGTGCGGGGCTAGTTAAAGGAAACGGTTTGAATAATCACCGGGCCATGGCATAATGTTGTATTGCCAAAACAAGTCAGCAAATTAGATTTGTGGAAATATTATTCTCTCTACGGTGGTATGTGGAACTTATTTTCCAGGGTCGGACACTATCCTTGTATTCAAATTCTTCCGTGATGTATTCGCAGGAGGAACCCGCCTTGCACTGCCGAAGACAACACTGGCGCCGGACTCATCGTCATTGAAGCCTGGTTCAGGGGCTACTGGGGGAGTCCTGGATTAGGGGGTCTCCGGACAGCCGGACTATATCCTTTGGCCGGACTGTTGGACTATGAAGATACAAGATTGAAGACTTCATCTCGTGTCCAGATGGGACTCTACTTGGCGTGGAAGGCAAGCTAGGCAATACGGATATGTATATCTCCTCCTTTGTAACCAACCTTGTGTAACCCTAGCCTCCTCCGGTGTCTATATAAACCGGAGGGTTTTAGTTCGTAGGACACAATAACATACAATCATACCATAGGCTAGCTTCTAGGGTTTAGCCTCTCCGATCTCGTGGTAGATCAACTCTTGTAATACCCATATCATCAAGAATAAATCAAGCAGGACGTAAGCTTTTACCTCCATCAAGAGGGCCCGAACTTGGGTAAAACATCGTGTCCCCTACCTCCTGTTACCATCCGCCTTAGACGCACAGTTCGGGACCCCCTACCCGAGATCCGCCGGTTTTGACACCGACAAACACACTAGCTTGGCTTCTTGATCTCTTGTTTCTTACCCTAAGCCACCACCGGGTCGTCCCGTTATATACACGGGTTGACGCCTGGCGGCCTACAGAGTCCCGGCCGGCTCATATAACGTGTCCGGCTCGGTGACTTCCTTTACATGCCTTCCTTTAGAAGTCTTTCTTACCCATGGCAGTTTACAATCACGGGCCTCAAGCCGCCTCTGGGCTTGGGCCTACTACAAGTCCTATACTAAACCATCGCCTTGTATATTCACTTGAATTTTTTAGTAACCCGTCATTAGGATTGACCCGGCCCCTTCTGGGCGGGTCATACCTGGTAGCTATATCCCCAACATGATTAGTCTCGGAATCCCGGTAACAAGACATTTCGACAATGGTAAAACAAGACCAGCAAAGCTGCCCGATGTGCCGACAATCCCGATAGGAGCTGCACATATCTCGTTCCCAAGGCAACACCGGATGAGCAATCCGTACAACTAAAACCAGCCCTCAAGTTTCCCCGAGGTGGCGCTGCAAGGGGCTCTAGTGCGGACCAACACTAAGAGAAGCACTGGCCCGGGGGGGTTAAAATAAAGATGACCCTCGGGAGCAGACTCCCAAGGTAAAAGTAATAGGTTGTGGTGAGGCAAATGGTAAAACCAAGGTTGGGCCTTGCCGGAGGAGTTTTATTCAAAGCGAACTGTTAAGGGGTTCCCATAACACCCAACGCATAAGGAACGCATAATTAAGGAACATAACACCGGTATGACGGAAACTAGGGCGGCAAGAGTGGAACAAAACACCAGGCACAAGGCCGAGCCTTCCACCCTTTACCAAGTATATAGATGCATTAATTAAATATGAGATATTGTCCTATCCCAACATATCCATGTTCGAACGCTATAAGATGGGCTGAGCAAAAGCGGTAACATAGCCAAACAAAGGTTTGTTACGAAGGTGGGTTAGAGGCTTAACATGGCAATATGGGAGGCTTGATACAACAAGTGGTAGGTAGTGCGACATAGCGATAGAATGAACAACTAGCAAGCAAAGATAGAAGTGATATCGAGGGTATGGTCATCTTGCCTGCAATGAACTCAGAGTTGTCGAAAGCTTGATCCTTGGTAGCGTACTCAACAGGTTCCTTGGTCACATACTCGTCTCCCGGATCTACCCAAAGCAGGAACACAAGCAAAGGAACAACAATCAATCACGGTGCAATGCACAAGCAACATGATGCAATACAAGTCATGATATGCAAGATATGATATGTAATGCATATGCGTGCTTCGGAAGGGAAAGAATGATCAAGGCATCAACTTGGCAAACCAACTATGCCGCAGGAAAGAGGAGGTGATTTCGTTTGAAATCGATATAAAGATCACCAGAAACAGATGCACGGTTTGCAAATGGCCAGCAAAACAAGAATGGTGCAAAACTGTGATTAACATCATGATGCCACTTAGAATGCAACAAGAAACTAAGCTACTGCACTCCAACATAACAACAAAGCATATGGCAGTGATGTATAAGAGATTCTTGACAAAACATGAACACTGAGATATGGCTAAATCACACAAGAACAGGTTCAAACAATCATGGCAAAAGGGCAAAAGATATCAGCATCACAGACTTAGTGAAAATACTAACATGTCAAAAACAACATGAGGAAGCAAAGTTTAGAGCAAGCAAACAAGATGCTATAGGAAAATATCATAGCAAACAAAGGAATGGCATGATTCTACTGCATGCATAAATCAAAACTTCCTTACTGAACATGGGCCAAAAAGGCACAGAAGATATGATGGCACCCATGTAAACATAGCAAGTTTTATTGATAGTTTCAGACTTAGAAGAAAAACAGGGCATGGCATAAACAGAATTATGATAGCAACTTTGCGAGCTTATGCCACTCACCACAAAGCATTGCATGACAAAACAGGCCTACCAAAAGTAAAAAGGACATGTTAATGAAGCCAAAAATGGCAAGATCAAGTTCATAGGATGCATGGATCACTAGGAACAACCATGGCAATATTGATTAACATTTTAACAATCTGCCAGGAACATTTTATAGCAAAAGTAGAGCAAGCAAATCACATGCTAGAGCACTCCATAATTGCAACCAGGGGAATGCATGGATAGAGAATAACCACATGTTCAAAACATCCTTAATTAAGTATCCCAAAATAAGCATGGATCGCATGGTAGCATCAAGTTTACATGGAATCAAAATAACAGCAGGAGAAAGACTTAGCAAAAACCTAAGTCCCTGAAAACAGCAACATCACGGAGCCTAGTTTGCATGCTCGTGCTAGTCACCACATAGATCAAAAAAATACAAGACTTGCATCTCTGTAAAGATGGCATGATGTAGTTCAAAACACATATATACCTCATGCTCATAGAATGCACACGTCAAAAGCAACAAAAATGACAAATCACCATGATCTAATAAGTATCAGCAGTTAACATTTTATAGCACTCTTGCAACAGGGATAATCATGTCAAGATGAATTCTATTATGCATGAAGCAGCAACCATCAGGTAGAGCATGAATAGTACAGCAATTCACATATAAATTTCATCATCATTGGACACATATGGACAGAGTTTGGGCCCACACAAGATGCACTCATAATGTTGAAACTGAGGGACTTCAGAAAAACGTTGTTCGGTGCTACTGCGTTGAATCAAGCAAACATTGTTCGTCCGAGTAGTGCGTGATAGCCACTGTGGAATGGGACGATATCGAAGATTAGCTCCTCGCTTCGGAAGTTGTCCGGATATCCGAAGACAACCTCTAGTGTGATTGAGCCCGTACAGCGGGCCTCTACAGCTGGTATGACTCCTTTGAAGGTAGTTCTGGTGGGCCTGATCCGAGATGGGTTAATGCCCATTTTTCGCGCTGTATCCTGATAGAGCAGATTGAGGCTGCTACCTCCATCCATAAGGACGCAAGTCAGGTGGAACCCATCAATTATTGGGTCTAGGACCAGTGCGGCTAAGCCACCGTGACGGATACTGGTTGGGTGATCCCAGCGATCAAAAGTGATTGAGCATGACGACCATGGATTAAAATTTGGGGCGACTGGCTCTATCGTGTAGACGTCCCTAAGTGCATGCTTGCGCTCCCTCTTGGGGATGTGGGTAGCGTATATCATGTTCAGCATTTTGACCTGAGAGGGAAACTTCTTCTGTCCCCCTGTGTTTGGTTGCTGGGGCTCTTCCTCATCGTCCTCGCTTTGCGATTCCTTTTCCCTATTCTTGGCGTTTAATTTTCCGGCCTATTTAAAACCCCATCAATCTCTATTTGTATGATTGGGTGGCTTGTCTGGGGTGCCATGAATCTGGCACGGATGATCAAGTATGCGGTCCAAGCTGGATGGGCCTGAATTGTTCTTTTGGAACGGCTTCTTCCACTGACCGGACTTAGAGCCCCTAAATCTGGCGTTGACTGCCGTGTCCTCGGTGTTACCACTGTTGTTTCGACGCTTGTATCTATTGCGTCGAGACTTGTCTTTGCTAGTTTTAGCTTCAGGTGTGCCAGCGTCGCTTGCGTTGTTTTTGCTACGGGCCAGCCAACTATCCTCGCCCGCACTCAAGCGGGTCATGAGTGTCGTGAGGGCTGCCATGGATTTTGGCTTTTCTTGGCCGAGGTGGCGAGCAAGCCATTCATTGTGGATGCTGTGTTTGAAGGATGCTAGGGCTTCGGCATCCGGACAATCAACGATTTGGTTCTTTTTAGTTAATAACCTAGTCCATAATTTCCTGGCAGACTCTCCAGGCTGTTGAACTATATGGCTTAACTCATCAGCGTCCGGAGGTCGAACATATGTACCTTGGAAGTTATTGAGGAAGGCCTCTTCCATGTCCTCCCAGCTACCAATAGAATTTGCAGGCAGACTATTGTGCCAGTGTCGAGCTGGCCCTTGAGTTTTAAAGGGAGGTATTTGATGGCGTGGAGGTCATCACCGCGGGCCATATGAATGTGGAGAATGTAGTCTTCGATCCACACCGCTGGGTCCGTGGTTCCATCGTATGATTCTATATTCATGGGTTTGAACCCTTCTGGGAATTCATGATCCAGGACCTCATCAGTGAAGCAATGAGGGTGTGTGATGCCTCTATATCGGGCCGTATCGCGACGTAGCTCTGATGGAGTCCGTCTGCGGTTTTCAGCCCGCGCATGACTAAGTTTGTCACGTCGGAACAGGTGGCCATCATCGCGTGTCGAGGCACGTCCTCGCGATCCATAGGTTGATCTAGTATGTCCTGCTTTCTTGTTCAGGTTTTGTTGGAGGTCATATGTATGACCGTGGGCTAATTTACCTCTACCTGTGTGATGAGGCGGGGTTGGCTGGTGTTCGGCGTGAGTTTCCATTTTGTCCCGACCATGTGGTGGTTGGTCAGCCGCTTTGTACGATGGAGGTATGTATTCCGGCGCCTCCTCGCCAAACTAAGGTAGCAATTTGTGCTTTGGGTAGCTTTTGGTTGGGCGCTTGAGGCCGTATTCTTCGGCTGCTAGGACATCGGTCCATTTATCATTGAGTAGATCTTGGTCAGCTTGGAGCTGCTGCTGCTTCTTTTTCAGCCTCCTTGTTGTGGCGATTAGCTGGCGCTTGAAGCGCTCCTGCTCAAGAGGTTCCTCAGGCACGATGAAATCATTGGTGTCGAGGCTCACCTCATCCTCGGAGAGCGGAAGATAACTTCCGACCTCTGAGTCTTCATGCGTGGCCTGCTTACCAGGGCTAGCCTGCCCATCTTCCCGTTCATCTTGTTCATCAGCTATTTCAACGGGGTGTTCGTTATCTTCGGCACCTTCCGGAGTGTTATCTTCTCCTGTGTCGGTGTTGTTGTCTTTACTGCGGCGTGACTTGGAGCGGCGTCACTGATGCCAGCGCTTGGATTGTATTTCGGAAGGTTTATCCTCAGCTGGATCTTCCATGTCATCGCTGTTGTTCTCCTTTGGTGCATCCATCATATATACATCGTATGAGGAAGTGGCCGTCCAGCGTTCGGTGAACGGCGGGTTCTGGGCCTCTTCTTCTCCGGCATCGTCATCCATACCGTCGATGTCCTCGGAGTCATAATCAAGTGTGTCGGTCAAATCCTCGCCCGTGGCTATGAAGTGGGTGGCGGGTGGGAAGCAAAATTCTCCACCGTCAGCCCCTAGTTTGAACCGGATATAGTTCGGCTGTGAGTCCTCTGCCAAGGACAGGTTTTTAATGAGTTTAGCACATCACCTAAAGGCGAGTGCTGGAAGATATCTACGATGCTAAACTTGAAGATCGATAAACGATCAAGTTCGGCGTCCTCGGGCTCACGTGCTTCGGAACTTACGGCCGGAGACGAGTCCGAAGTTCCGGTGACAAAGAAGTTGTGAGAGGTTAAGTCTATGTGTGGCTCCAACGCCGTGGAATATGTGGCCTCTGTGCTGGGTTGATCCTCCCGTCCTCGGATGGCGCAGTCTGCTCCGGCTCTAAGGCCAGAGTGGTTACAGGGGCGATCTCCTTGATGCGGTCTGACAACAGATTTAGGTCATGATCATCGGGGTGACCGGGGATGGCAGCCGTGGTCTCAAATCTGGCGAAGATCAAGTCTCCATGTATGTCCGCAACATAGTTTGAGCTCCCAAATATGACCTAATTGCCAGGGGCGTAGCTATCGATCTGCTCCAAGTGGCCACACGAGTTGGCCCGCAGTGCGAAGCCGCCGAACACGAAGATCTGTCCGGGGAGGAAACTTTCTCCTTGGACAGCGTCACTATCGACGATTGAAGGGGCCATCGAACCTTTCGTCAACGGCACGGTGGAACTCTCAATGAAAGAACCAATGTCGGTGTCAAAACCGGCGGATCTCGGGTAGGGGGTAACGAACTGTGCGTCTAAGGTCGATGGTAACAGGAGACAAGGGACACGATGTTTACCCAGGTTCGGGCCCTCTCTAAGGAGGTAATACCTTACGTCCTGCTTGATTGATATTGATGAATACGAGTATTACAAGAGTTGATCTACCTCGAGATCGTAATGGCTAAACCCTAGAGGTCTAGCTTCTATGGCTATGATAATGAATCCTCTCCCCTCCAGACTAAGTCCTCCGGTTTATATAAGCACCGGGAGGATCTAGGGTTACAAAAGGTCGGTTACAAAGAAAGGAATATACATGTCCGGTCACCAAGCTTGCCTTCCTATGGGGACCCCGACTCATAAGTCGTGATCACCGAATGCACGTGTACAGTGATCCCAGAGATCAATGCTCACTGAACACACAGAAGCTGAATAACATGAGTCTTACATCCATACATACCGTCTTACATAAATTATGACCATTATGGTCAAGTCTTGAGTATAACTTCACAGCGGAAATCTTCATCGACAACTTGGACCCATGCCATCTGCCTTAACCCTACAGGCATTCTGACTGGGAAGCGTCCTAGATCGCATGTTCGTCACCAAGGTACTCTTCATTATATCATGTTCTTTCATGCCTGGCCAATAAAATAACCAGTGGCAATCCAATGAGTACTTTAAATGTACTCGCAAGCAACCCATGTTTTGGTTCAAGATACAACAATGCATGATATAGGTAAATTTTTGCGGAAAGCTAGTTTTGAGTGCAATGACATGTTCAACAACTTGTAAGACATGCATCAGGAGAATTCAAGTAACCAAGAGGACGGTTACAGATATCAACATAAAGGGAGTGGGCTCCAAGCCAACTCAATCATGTCAAGTCCTTTGACTTGACCCAAGTAGTTCTCCCCACTTATCCAAACACACACTGGTTTGTAAACATGTGGACGTAGCCCAAGAGCGGTTACCCAACTGTCCTTGACCGTGGACATGGCTATTCGAATAGTTTTACACTCTGCAGAGGTTGCACACTTTACCCACAAGATCCGGGGAACTTCCGTGTCATCCATGACCCGCGGTACCTCAAGTACCCGGGGTAAGCACCCGATCACTATCTTTCCCTAGACGACACTAACAAGGAGTCCACTCGTTGTTCTGTATCCTCACGATGTACATCATACGAGACTCACTCGAGATCGTAACATCCGAGAGGGGACACAACGGTGTATCCGGTGCCCTATGAAAACAGTCATGGCCGCCCTACCTGGCACGACCCCGTCCCGAGGGAGAGCACCAACTCTCCCCCGTCACTAGTAATGCGGGCTCCAAGCTAGTATCGGCCTAGGTAATCAATAATGCCCTTTCCCATATAAGGGTAGAGTGGCTGCGCATGTAAGGTTGGAATAACGGTCGCAACTTAAACCAATCCGTTTTTGAAAGCAACACACACACTTGCCTTGGTACACCACTTCGTCATCAAGCGGTTACCCATCTCATTACCTCCCTCGGGCATAAGTGGCACCCGACGGGGTTTTCGAAAAATACTTTGTCTCCATCACCATGCATATTCCCGTCCCTTTTTGCGTAGCAACTACTTAGCATCCTATCTACTCCCACCGGCATAACCCTCATAAGGAGGTAGGGTCATGCACAATGCAAGTATCAACGAGGAAGTAACAGAGGCAACCCATCAAAGTGGTTACCACCTAATCATGATTCCGTTGCAACAATAATATGGTGCTATATGACATGCATAAAAAGGGTTTCATAGACATGGTCAAAGGGCTGCTTGCCTGTTTTAACAAAGTCTTCGAGGTCTTCAAATATCTCTGGTCCAACTACGAGCATTTCATCTACTTCGTCAACTATCATCGAAAGCAACCATAATAAGCAACATAACAAGGCAGGAAATAAAAGTGCTCTAAAAATATTAATTTGACTTTTCTAGGACATCTCTGGTTATATGAAAAATAACCAGAGTGGTTTCATTAGAATTGGGTCAGTGGATATTTCTAAACATTTTGATATGATGGAATCAAGGGGTTTATGGGTTTGCAAGAATTGTATAGAAATATATTTTTGAAAAATGAGCAAAGGCACCCATTTAAAAAACCATGATTTTAGAAGCATCTAGGAGTTGGTTTCACTGGATTTGGAGTTCAAATGAATATTCTATGGATTTGCAAAGTTGACAAACATGAAGAAATGGCTCATTATTTTGTGGGGTACAGAAAGTATTAAGAAAAATGTTCATAAACTAAGTTATGAACTTAGAAACATCTAGGAATTTGAATCATGGCATTTGGATCAAATTTGAGCTCACTGTGATTTTCTAAAGTTCATCACAGAAATGGAAAATGGGATTTTGATAAATATTTCTAAGGAGAAAGTTTCTGGAAAAATGTGCAAATAGCACCATGTGATAGATCATGATTTGTGGATCCCCTAGAAATTTGAATCATCAAATTTGGATATCATTTGAATTATTTGTGGATTTTACAAGTTTACAGAAAAAACAAAAAGAAAAAGGTTTTTACCCAAACGGGCTGGACCGTGGTGGCAACAGCGTGCATTGGGCGAGGCTTAATGACAGGGCGCCACTGGGCCGGCCCAGCAGCTCAGCCGCGCGCGCTGGGGGTGACGTCGGAGGCGGCTCCATGGAATACGCCTTCGCGCGGGAAAGGCGGAATTTCTGTTGTCCGTCTCCACTTAAACGGGCGGGGCCCGCCCACCGGGTCGCTGACGAGCGGGGCCCGGGGCTCAGGTTGTCTCCTACCTCCCGCTCGAATAGAGCAGAGGATGGGGAGGCGAGGCCGAGCGGCACCGGCGCTCTCCCGGGCGGCACAGGCCACCTCCGGCCGCGCCCGGCACACCGGAGGACTCAGCGTGCCGTGGCGCACCCGTCCATGTGCTTCACGCCCACGGGGGAGCCCGGAAAGAGGAGGGCTTCGGGTGCGGCAGACCAGGGCTGACGGCGGGTTCGGCAAGGCGATGAAGGCACGAGGAGGAGGGGATGGAGCACGGGGGGAGTTGGCGGTGGTGATGAGAGGGTGCGGGTGTGTTCATGGGGACGAGAGAGGGGTCGAGGCCCATGAATTTAAGCGGCGGCCGGCGGCTCGGCTCCGGCCATGGACGGGGTTGGAAGGCGCGAGGAGGGGAGTGGGTTGGTCCAGGGGATGCACGGGAGGGTTAGAGGGCCAAAGGAGTAGAGAGGGGGCTCGGGGTGGCCTTAAGTAGCTGACCAGTGGCTCATCATGGACGCGGCGCACGGGTGGCCGCGGCAACGGCTCGGGAGGCCAGGAGAGATGGCGAGGACTTATCTGCGGCGTTAGTGGGGGTGGAGTAGGGCGTCAGGAAGAGATAGGAGGAGCGGGGCAAGCTCCGGGTGGAGCCACGAGCTCGCACGGCATTGGCGGGCTCGAGCGGCTCTAGGCACGCACGACGTGGGCAAGACAGAGGGGGAAAGGAGGGGGCCAGCGCGGTGGCGTGTTGCGGACTTCGAGGCACCTCAACTGGCGCAAGGGGGAGGCTCGAGGTGGTCGGGGGACGCGGCGTCAACGGTCGCCTGCTCTGCCTCGTGCTCCAGAGCGCGTCTTTGGCCGGCATCCGCGGCTTTTCCGCGCGCACTCGCGCGTCCACTTTTGTCCAGTGACTGCAGGAAGAATAAACAAGGGGGGAGGAGGCCTTGGATGCTCTGGGACCTTGCAGGAGTGAGAGAGCGGTGAGAAAATGGGAGAAATGCAGCTGTCCAGAGAAGAAAAATGGGGTTCTACCCCCCCTTAATCATGGCTCCTCGGGCAGGGAAATATGCAGGGGGTTAGAGGAGGACCATATGAGGCTGTGGGAAAAAGTTGAGATCATGGAGATTTGTGGAAATGTACAAAACATGCATTTTAAGTTTCTGCCAGAAGGTGTTTGATGTGGGTTTGGGCAAGCAAATGGACTTCCCTTGTCAGGAGGTTTGACAGGGTCAAATGGCATGAGAAAATAAGAGGTTCCACCAAGATTGAGTTCATTTGGGCAAAGTTGCCAATGCAACTTTTGTAAACCCTAGAAATCACAGAAATGGACTTTCCAAGATTTACTTATGCAAATCAATTCTCCTTGATGCACCACTTGGTGTAGTGTCATCATTTGAGGATTTGAACATGTCCACAAAAATTCATATCAAAAGGACACACTTGGCAATGTAGATTTGTTCAAACTTGGATCTGGACAGAGAGGGTTTTGGGGCACTTTTGTGAACCAAAGTTATTTTGATTGATATGAAACTTTGCAAGATCATCACATTATGAATATATGACTTGCTAGAATTTTCCTGGATTTATTTGAAAATATTTCTTATAGAAATATTTCAAATATTTGAAATGAGCTGAAATAGTTCTGGAGGGTTTTGTCCAATATTTTGATCATGACCATGTGTTGAAACTCATATATATGGACAATATATGTCCACTGAGCTTCCCTTATTTTTCTCAAATATTTTTGAAGCTTTAAAATAATTTTAACCTATTAAAGACCATTTCTGGCCTAAAGAAAAAGCCTTTAAATAAAATAGGAAAATAACTTTTAAAATTATATTTTTGTGGTTTCTGGGTGTCCTATATCTAATAGGAGTCAAATATATTTTTGGAAAGATTTTTACTGCCCTGAATTAAGTACTTGCAGTACAAACCTCAATTCAGGGGTTTTTGGAAAACTAATTTTTGAAAATACTATTTAGCCAAATTATTTTTGTAAGAAATTATTTTTATGTCCTATACACATGGCATGATCATTGGTTCAAGGGTTTGGAGCAAGGAGATGAAGTATAGGAGTTGGAGGATTTATTTGATTTTTAGATCAGTTGCAAACAACAGACAAAATCCAATCAAGGCAAGGTCCAAAATACTCAAAAGTTTTTGTCAAACCACATTTTATCATGATTTATTAGCTTAAGTGTTGTGGCATGAAAATCAGGGTGTGACAGACCTACCCCCCTTACAAGAATCTCGTCCCCGAGATTCCCAGACTAGGCGCGGAAAGGGATACAGAAACTTGGATCTGGGGTAGTCTTCAAATCCTCATGTTGCTTCTGCTTCCGTGTAGTGCTCCATTGTATCCTTGGAGTGCTTGAGGGTGTGGCTTCGCGTATGACATTCTTCTTGATCCAGGTTGCTAATGGGTGGCTCGCGGTAGGTTAGATTGGGTTGGGGATCGATGGCTCGATGATCGATGCCCTCGTAGAGATCGGGCCAGTTAGGAAGTCGAAAACACTTCCGGAGTTGTGTCATGTGGAAACATGTTGTGCACAGTGGGTAACTCATGTGGTAACTCAGGTGGTAACTCAGGTGGTAACTCCAGATGGTAACTATCTTCTCTTCGTTTCGTAGCGATCTCAGAGGGGGTTGTTAAATCTTGGTGTGAGCTTCCTTTTGACATGGAAATGCTCGGTTTCTTTAATAGGAGTGGTTTGCAGATACGCGCGGTCTTCGATGGGGAAGTTCACTTCTTGACGATGGTCGTTGGTATAGTTCTTCCTCGTTGACATGGCGGTCTTTAGATGTTCCCTAACTAGCTGAACAACTCTTCTTCCGTCTTCAGGTGGACACGCATGTCCTCAATTAAAGATGATAACTAACTTGCCTAAGTACTCTATGAAGCATATGGGGTACGTAGAGTGGGCTGAGGCATTGGTGGTGGTCACGGTTGAGTATTGGCCAAGGTCTTCTCGACCCTGATTCAAGGCCCAAGGTCAGGACCCAACCATGTTGTGGCTTGGTAGGGCTTAAGGGTTTCAGGGATTCTAGTGTGCGAGCGAACGTTTGTCACCTTATCCTTAAGCACGGTTCCTGAGATGCCAATTGTTCTATCTAGTCCTTTAAACAAATAACCTTATACCACCGAAAGCATCAACTCTCGTAGGTCAGCTCCAATCATCACTCATGCTATTATTATTCTCAGGACTTCTGAGAGGAGGTTTAACAGGATCATATATGTCTACAATCCCCAAACTCATATGTATGTCTACCCCTAAAAATCCATGGGTAGAACATACAAGCTACTAGCTTGAACGTGACAATCCAAGTGCTCAGCCTACTCTTCCAAGGTCTAAGGCATTTCTACCCTAAGGAAACACGTCGTATGCCACTCCAAGATCTTGTTTCCTTCTTATGAATCAACTCCAAAAGCCCATTAACTACATAATTCATTAATTCTACCAATCCAATGTCTATGGTGTTCCACATGATCTTCTTATGTCATACAATCCCCAAATGCTGGAAAGGGCTACCCCTACTATAGTCACTCCACCAATTTCCATTATCATGGTCAAGTAAACTCCAAGGTCAGGCGTATATAGATCCCTAAATAAACTCCGACAATTAGTCCAATCTCCTAGTTTATCGTCCACCGAGAAACATGGTCTCATGATCAAGATATTCAGTCTAAATCCAATTTACTCCGAACCATGTAGACTCACTCAACACCTTTACCCCACTAGGATCACCTATTAATCCAAATCTCATGTCCTACAAGAATTCATACACGTTTCCCCAAGTCATTTTCGTATTGTCAACAACCTCCTATTGATATTATCTGATCAAGTCAAAATCGCATTCCTCCAAGAATCTCAGCTTGTGATCTTAATTGTCCTACAAAGTTCCAGTTTACTCCAGGGTGATCAAAGTTACACTACTCTATTAACACGATCCCTCCAAGTTCATATACCAATATGAAAGCCTCATAATCCACAAAATAGTCTCAGATAAATCCTCAAGGTCACTTATATAAACTCATCAAGTCATTTTCCCTCTATTCCTATATCCTCAATTTGTCTTCCCTATGGCATCGTCAGTTCTTGTGCGATATTAGGACGACAACGTACTCGTTCACTATGTCTACTAGTTCCATAATGAACCCAGTGATAAGCAAGGTTATGGAGGCTTAACAGGTTCTCTTGCAATTCTGTGGGTTAAGCACATGGTTAAGGATTAAAGCTGGGGTATCTTATGAAGTATCGAAGGGTCTAGGAATGGGTCTCTAATCTTGAGGGGCAACCATAACTCTACGGGGTAGCACTCGGTCATGGAGGTTGTAGCAAAAGTCTCCATTGCTAGTTGGCTGCCGAGGTGGAATTCATGGTGCATCTTGTCTTGCTAGCATTTAGCTGATGGGAGAGATGAGAGGGAGAAGTAGCATAGAGGAGGGGAGTGCCTAAAGGGGTTCTATAGTGCAAGTGCAGACAAACAGGTTCAAAAAGGGCCAAACAAAAGAAATAACGTAAGGAAGGTGATATAGTCACGTACTTATTGCCTTGGCAAAAGTGCGACCTATATCAAAACACAACCAATAAAACAAGCAACACACAAGCATGGTTCTATTCGAACCATCATACGGACTTGACTGCGTATAGGGGGTACACGACTCATCCTACCCTAGGGGTCTCGGACTAAGTAGTCGTGCTTGCTCTGTGCCTCGTGCAGTCTCCTAGGTTTCCCTCAGGTGTCGCTACGTCTCTTGTAGTTGTTTGATGAAACAATCCGGGTTGATCATGAAGATTCTTCAACAACTTCTCGCCTATTGAAGTGGTGGGGTGAAGGTGGCTTCTCGGTGCAGGTATTGACTCGGTCTTCCGTTGTCTTCTTAATCATGACGATCCCTTTTGCCTCCTAAGGCGTCGACGGTACCAGGTAGGCAATCCTTATGCAATGATATCATCAAGGCATAGTAGAGGTCCAACATGTCGGCTTCATTGATGACAACATCGACACCAAGGGCGGGGGATGAAGAGAACCGTCTTCCTGCTTACTCTAGTGAGGCGGACCTAATGGCGAGGTTCTCATCCACCGGTGGTTGCCGATACAACAACGGTAAGGACATGGTTGCTCTATTAGCGATGTATATCATGATCTTGCATATCTTATGCCCTGATCATCGTAGGCCAAGGTTGCATTATCCTGGGGCAAATTCAAAGGTATCACCATCCTCTGGGTCTTCATGTCCTCATTCCTCGAAGACGTATCTTCTGTTGGCATCGTCTTGCTGTGGTGTCGCCAATCGTGTGTTCAGAAGAGGTGGGTGAGTGTTTGGCAAGGTGTACTCCTGGTAGGTTATTTACAAGGATTACAAGGAATCCTGTGGTCAGGGGCACAAGGGTAGTAGCGACCAAAAGTTTTGAAGGGGAAGAGGTCAATAAGGAAAATATACCTTAGTCTTCGAAAAACTGAGAAGGGAAGAGAAGTATAGATAGTTTTGAAAACTAGTAATAGTTTTGGAGATAGTTTTACCCTGACTAATGACCATGCTAACTAAGGCTTCCTACAGTCAGGATGGCTCTGATACCAGCTCTGTGGGGACCCCGACTCATAAGTCGTGATCACCGAATGCACGTGTATAGTGATCCCAGAGATCAATGCTCACTGAACACACAGAAGCTAAATAACATGAGTCTTACATCCATACATACCGTCTTACATAAATTATGACCATTATGGTCAAGTCTTGAGTATAAATTCATAGCGGAAATCTTCGTCGACAACTTGGACCCATGCCATCTGCCTTAACCCTACAGGCATTCAGACTGGGAAGCGTCCTAGCTCGCATGTTTGTCACCAAGGTACTCTTCATTATATCCTGTTCTTTCATGCCTGGCCAATAAAATAACCAGTGGCAAGCCAATGAGTACTTTGAATGTACTCGCAAGCAACCCATGTTTTGGTTCAAGATACCAAAATGCATGATATAGGTAAGTTTTTGCGGAAAGCTAGTTTTGAGTGCAATGACATGTTCAACAACTCGTAAGACATGCATCAGGAGAATTCAATTAACCAAGAGGACCGTTACAGATATCAACATAAAGGGAGTGGGCTCCAACCCAACTCAATCATGTCAAGTCCTTTGACTTGACCCAAGTAGTTCTCCCCACTTATCCAAACACACACTGGTTTCTAAACATGTGGACGTAGCCCAAGAGCGGTTACCCAACTGTCCTTGAGCATGGACACGGCTATTCGAATAGTTTTACACTCTGCAGAGGTTGCACACTTTACCCACAAGATCCGGGGAACTTCCATGTCATCCATGACCCGTGGTACCTCAAGTACCTGGGGTAAGCACCCGATCACTATCTTTCCCTACACGACACTAACAAGGAGTCCACTCGTTGTTCCGTATCCTCATGATGTACATCATACGAGACTCACTCGAGATCGTAACATCCGAGAGGGGACACAACGGTGTATCCGGTGCCCTATGAAAACAGTCATGGCCGCCCTACCTGGCACGACCCCGTCCCGAGAGAGAGCACCAACTCTCCCCCGTCACTAGTAATGCGGGCTCCAAGCTAGTATCGGCCTAGGTAATCAATAATGCCCTTTCCCATATAAGGGTAGAGTGGTTGCGCATGAAAGGTTGGAATAACGGTCGCAACTTAAACCAATCCGTTTTTGAAAGCAACACACACACTTGCCTTGGTACACCACTTCGTCATCAAGCGGTTACCCATCTCATTACCTCCCTCGGGCATAAGTGGCACCCGACGGGGTTTTCGAAAAGTCCTTTGAAAATACTTTGTCTCCATCACCATGCATATTCCCGTCCCTTTTTGCGTAGCAACTACTTAGCATCCTATCTACTCCCACCGGCATAACCCTCATAAGGAGGTAGGGTCATGCACAATGCAAGTATCAACGAGGAAGTAACAAAGGCAACCCCTCAAAGTGGTTACCACCTCATCATGATTCCGTTGCAACAACAATATGGTGCTATATGACATGCATAAAAAGGGTTTCATAGACATGGTCAAAGGGCTGCTTGCCTGTTTTAACAAAGTCTTCGAGGTCTTCAAATATCTCTGGTCCAACTCCGAGCATTTCGTCTACTTCGTCAACTATCGTCGAAAGCAACCATAATAAGAAACATAACAAGGCAGGAAATAAAAGTGCTCTAAAAATATTAATTTGACTTTTCTAGGACATCTCTGGTTATATGAAAAATAACTAGAGTGGTTTCATTGGAATTGGGTCTGTGGATATTTCTAAACATTTTGATATGATGGAATCAAGGGGTTTATGGGTTTGCAAGAAGTGTATAGAAATATATTTTTGAAAAATGAGCAAAGGCACCCATTTAACAAACCATGATTTTAGAAGCATCTAGGAGTTGGTTTCACTGGATTTGGAGTTCAAATGAATATTCTATGGATTTGCAAAGTTGACAAACATGAAGAAATGGCTCATTATTTTGTGGGGTACAGAAAGTATTAAGAAAAATGTTCATAAACTAAGTTATGAACTTAGAAACAACTAGGAATTTGAATCATGGCATTTGGATCAAATTTGAGCTCTCTGTGATTTTCTAAAGTTCATCACAGAAATGGAAAATGGGATTTTGATAAATATTTCTGAGGAGAAAGTTTCTAGAAAAATGTGCAAATAGCACCATGTGATAGATCATGATTTGTGGATCCCCTAGAAATTTGAATCATCAAATTTGGATATCATTTGAATTATTTGTGGATTTTACAAGTTTACAAAATAAAGAAAAAGAAAAAGGTTTTTACCCAAACGGGCTGGACCTTGGCGGCAATAGCGTGCATTGGGCGAGGCTTAATGGCAGGGCGCCCCTGGGCCGGCCCAGCAGCTCAGCCGCGCGCACTGGGGGGGGTGACGTCGGAGGTGGCTCCGTGGAATATGCCTTCGCGCGGGAAAGGCGGAATTTTTGTTCTCTGTCTCCACTTAAATGGGCGGGGCCCGCCCACCGGGTCGCTGACGAGCGGGGCCCGGGGCTCAGGCCATCTCCTACCTCCCGCTCGAATAGAGCAGAGGCAGGGGAGGCGAGGCCTAGCGGCGCCGGCGCTCTCCCGGGCGGCACAGGCCACCTTCGGCCGCGCCCGGCACACCGGAGGACTCAGCTCGCCGTGGCGCACCCGTCCATGTGCTGCATGCCCTCGGGGGATCCCGGAAAGAGGAGGGCTTCGGGTGCGGCAGACCGGGGCTGACGGCGGGTTCGGCAAGGAGAGGAAGGCACGAGGAGGAGGGGATGGAGCACGGGGGGAGTTGGCGGTGGTGATGAGAGGGTGTGGGTGTGTTCATGGGGACGAGAGAGGGGTCGAGGCCCATGAATTTAAGCGGCGGCCGGTGGCTTGGCTCCGGCCATGGATGGGGTTGGAAGGCGCGAGGAGGGGAGTGGGTTGGTCCAGGGGATGCACGGGAGGGTGAGAGGGCCAAAGGAGTAGAGAGGGGGCTCGGGGGTGGCCTTAAGTAGCTGACCAGCGGCTCACCGTGGACGTGTCGCACGGGTGGCCGCAGCAACGGCTCGGGAGGCCAGGAGAGAGGGCGGGGACTTATCTACGTCGTTAGTGGGGGTGGAGTAGGGCGTCAGGAAGAGATAGGAGGAGCGGGGCAAGCTCCGGGTGGAGCTTTGAGCTCGCACGGCATTGGCGGGCTCGGGCAGCTCTGGGCATGCGCGGCGTGGGAAAGACAGAGGGGGAAAGGAGGGGGGCAGCGCGGTGGCGTGTTGCGGACGTCGAGGCACCTCGACTGGCGCAAGGGGGAGGCTCGAGGTGGTCGGGGGACGCGGAGTCAATGGTCGCCTTCTCTGCCTCGCACTCCAGAGCGCGTCTTTGGCCGGCATCCGCGGCTTTTCCGCGCGCACTCGCGCATCCACTTGTGTCCAGTGGCTGCAGGAAGAATAAACAAGGGGGAGGAGGCCTTGGATGCTCTGGGAACTGGCAGGAGTGAGAGAGAGGTAAGAAAATGGGAGAAATGCAGCTATCCAGAGAAGAAAAATGGGGTTCTACCCCCCCCCCTTAATCATGGCTCCTCGGGCAGGGAAAAATGCAGGGGGTTAGAGGAGGACTAGATGAGGCTGTGGGAAAAAGTTGAGATCATGGAGATTTGTGGAAATGTACAAAACATGCATTTTAAATTTCTGCCAGAAGGTGTTTGATGTAGGTTTGGGCAAGCAAATGGACTTCCCTTGTCATGAGGCTTGACAGGGTCAAATGGCATGAGAAAATAAGAGGTTCGACCAAGATTGAGTTCATTTGGGAAAAGTTGCCAATGCAACTTTTGTAAACCCTAGAAATCAACAGAAATGGACTTTCCAAGATTTACTTATGCAAATCAATTCTCCTTGATGCACCACTTGGTGTAGTGTCATCATTTGAGGATTTGAACATGTCCACAAAAATTCAGATCAAAAGGACACACTTGGCAATGTAGAGTTGTTCAAACTTGGATCTGGACAGAGAGGGTTTTGGGACACTTTTGTGAACCAAAGTTATTTTTATTGATATGAAACTTTGCAAGATCATCACATTATGAATACGTGACTTGCTAGAATTTTCCTGGATTTATTTGAAAATATTTCTTATAGAAATATTTCAAATATTTGAAATGAGCTGAAATAGTTCTGGAGGGTTTTGTCCAATATTTTGATCATGACCATGTGTTGAAACTCATATATATGGACAATATATGTCCACTGAGCTTCCCTGATTTTTCTCAAATATTTTTGAAGCTTTAAAATAATTTTGACCTATTAAAGACCATTTCTGGACTAAAGAAAAATCCTTTAAATAAAATAGGAAAATAACTTTTAAAATTATATTTTTGTGGTTTCTGGGTGTCCTATATCTAATAGGAGTCAAATATATTTTTGGAAAGATTTTTACTGCCCTGAATTAAGTACTTGCAGTACAAACCTCAATTCAGGGGGTTTTGGAAAACTAATTTTTGAAAATACTATTTGGCCAAATTATTTTTGTAATAAATTATTTTTATGTCCTATACACATGGCATGATCATTGGTTCGAGGGTTTGGAGTAAGGAGATGAAGTATAGGAGTTGGAGGATTTATTTGATTTTTAGAGCACTTGCAAACCACAGACAAAATCCAATCAAGGCAAGGTCCAAAATACTCAAAAGTTTTTGTCAAACCACATTTTATCATGATTTATTAGCTTAAGTATTGTGGCATGAAAATCAGGTGTGACACTTCCACGCCAAGGAGAGTCCCATCCGGACACGGGTGTAGTCTTCGGTCTTCATATCTTCACAGCTCATCAGTCCGGCCCATGGCTAATAGGCCGGACGCCCGAGGACCCCTAGTCCAGGACTCCCTCAATGGTAGTGAATATAAAGGGAGCAAGCCATAAGCTTTATGAGTATAGTGACCATGCCATGGCGGATCTGAAGATGCAAACCGGACAAAGCTACTTCGCAACCAATGTTTGCTTCCAACTAGCAACTACGATTTGGTACGAACAAGAAAAGTATAGTAAACAATTTACGATCTATTTCGGGTGAGATCAATAGCTTAAGCACATATGGAAGAGTACCACCTCTCTTGCGACGCCGTGTAGGCCCCTGCTGACATGTTGAGGGTGCTACAGTTGCGGTCACTATCGGCGGCGGGGGAGAAGACTTTAGACGGCAGACGGTCGGGTCAGGGATAAATCCTATTGTCGTGGATGAGGCGGCCATAGGAGCGGCAACGGCAAGGTGGATGACGGCGCCGATGAAGCGAGAGGACATGATGAAAGGATCCTGGTCCGACGCCATGGATGAGAGATGTCCATCACTTGAAGTGGACGACGGGGTAGGGGTAGCGGCTCTGGCAAGGTGGAGATGGGGTGGCGGATGAAGGAGGCTGGCCGCAGTGGGGAGGTTGTCGTGGGAAATGGAGGGGGAGGGGGATCTCAAACTTTGGGACGCCCTTGTCTGAAATGTGGGAAATTTATTAACTTATCCCCCTTTAAAAATTTCGGACATCACGTCAGTTGCGGATAGGAGGGTAATCTCGCATCTCCCAAATATTTTTCGGTAACGATTTTGGGCGAGGAGAGGGTGTTTTTCCGCCCACGGTTGGCGCCTACGGTGTATGAATGGGGCTAACAGGTAGGGCGGTTGTGTCATGTCCGAGGGAAGTTACACATCTGCCCCTATTGAAAATATTTGCCTACATCGATTTCGGATGAGGAGAGTTTGTTTTGCCGCCCACCATGTATGAATGGGGAAATGGAGGGAGAGACACATGTCTTTCAGACGATCTTGAATCAAATGTGTTTTGCCGCCCACGTTTGGCGCCCATCGTGTCTGAATGGGCTCAGAGGCAGTCGTGTCACGTCTGATTGAAGTTACTAGTCTACCCCTATCGACAACAGTGTAAATCCTGTCGATAAGGATGTCAAGTGTCAGGGGTAGACAGTAATTTCCACCTCGCAAACACTTGCTTCGGGCAGCCCACAAATGATAGTGGGTCTTTAGCCGCTTCGTTCAAAACTTGGGAGAATTACCATTCACGTTTGCCCTGGGCCCTGGCAACTAAATTCAAATCCAATTTGTATTCGATTACGAATATCCATAGATAATTCTACGTTTTGTTATTTATTTCTTGAAAACCACAATAAAGATTTATTCCACCTTTATATATTACGTTTGCCCTGGGAGCACCTCTGCGATTGTTACTGCCGGATCAGCCGGATGTGTACCTCAGACTGGGTGAAGCCGAAAGCTAGCATTCTTAAGGGAATATTCGGTCGGTGACCTAAAAGATGATCTTTTAACTATTTATATGCCCCCAGATGCTTTTTCCCGCGACTTTCTCAGAGAATGGGCATGCACTTTAGGGCATGCCTCCCAGGGAAGGAACCCCTAACGGAACTATTCTCCCTGGAAGATGTTTCTTACTAACCATGTAATATAACATAACTAGTAGGGCACTTGTCTGTTCACGCACTAATGACCCCTACGCCTGGTCTCCATGCATTCCCCGGTTCTTATATAACCGCATGGGAATTCGGACACACTCCGGACCGTCAGGTCCCGAGGCTGAAGCGAAAAGGTCGGCCATGACAAACGATCTACAATCCGGCTAGAAGGCATTATAAATGTCAATTAAATTACATAGTCATTCTGACTGATTGTATTCCTCTTCAATACCATCTAACAGACTGTCTAATTTACAGTCCTGCTGGGAATACTTTTCGGCCAATTCTACTTGGCCGTATACTAAGCTTACAGGGATCTCCTTCCCATCGGGCCCCACGGGACCGACCTCGACCATGTGGTTGGGGTCAGCCTTTGTGTACCGCGTCTTTACCATGGCCCGGGCCTCCCTAGCGCCTTGACGGCAGGCCGATATCTTCCACAATCGGAAGCGCCACCGTGCTCCCTTTAGCTTCTCCGCAAGCTCTCCAAGACCTTCGGGCATGCAGATGGATGGCCACAAGGCCTGGGCGATGCCTTGCATCGCCTGCCGAACTCGCTCGAGCAGTTGCGAGAGCTCGGGAAGAAGGTCACCCGTAGAACCAGGCATCTCCTCTGTAGGACGACCTGTTAGCACACCTACAGACATTACTCTGTTAGTCGACTTCCCCGCCAAACTTTTTCAAAGGTTCGTTCAAGCACTTACTAAATATGCTGCGCCGAAGCCGCTGATTCTCCTTAACGGAGTCCAACAGCTGGGCACGAACATCCTTCAGTTCAACGCCCAGCTTGGTGTTGGCATCTTGGAGATCGTTCTTCTCCCGCCTCACCTTTGTCAGCACCTTCTCACCAGCCTTCAGCTGCCGTAGGAGGTGTTGCCTTTCCGGATTCAATCCAGCGCCATCTGCAATTTGATTTGTCAGATTCGCAACCACGCTGCACTTCGCAAAATGCTTATCTTTCGAAGTGTATATTACCAGAGGGGGTCTCCTTGGGCTCCCCTGCCGCGGCTAGTGCAGCCTCAAGTTGGGCTTTGCACTCTTCCAGCTCCTGGGACAGTAGGGAATTCTTTTCTGTAAGAACCTGCATAACAAATGATCCTTAAATCAGTTATTCTAACTGTTTTAAGTCTCGGGGGCTACTGGTATATATATATAATTACCAAAATTTTCTTACCCGTATGTCTTTTACATATTGCTCCGTGGCTCTGGCTAGACCATTTTGAGCGGCACGGAGGTACGCATCTCCCGAGTTGAAGGCATCTAATGCCTCTTGGGAGAAACAAGCGTCGCGAAAAATTGTCTGGCGACGCTTGTGGTTCATGGCACTCTCCACCTCAGAGTTGGTGGCAGACAACCTGTCCACATCCTCCGTCGGAGGAGCGTCCGGTGCACGCCTTGTGTTCGCCTCCGCCTCTGGACCAGGCTTTCGAGCCTGGCTGGTGGAGGCGCGATTGGCAGCCTCTCCGAATATAGTCCGGCGAGGTCTCTTTGTCCTGAAGAGAGCACGAGTGTTAATATGCCTTAAAGGTATAACACCTGGGATAAGGAGGCGCGCCATACCTTTGCGCTGACGCCTCGGTCCGGACTGCACCTCTTTTCTGCCCACGGGGCCCTGCGGCCCCTCGTTGGCTTGTCGCCGCAGGTTCGGCCTCCCGTCTCAGAAACCACCCCTGCAAAGCTCGGTTGTAATCAGGAAACTGAAAACACGAGAGGGCGGACCCCTATTCGGGGTACTGGGACTTCGATCTGAGTTACCTGGGAGGCCAGGATTAGCCCTGGGTAATCGGCCATAATGGCCACCAAGGCGTTGTCCTTGCTCAATTGATGGAACACTCCATCAATCAGCTCCACAGATACGTCCGGATCCTCTTGAGAGGCCGGGTCGAGGGACAGTCCTGGGTCCTCGGGTTGTGGAGGAGGGCTGTTTATTTCTTTAACAGCCTGGCGCGGTTCCTGCGTTGAAGTCGCTAGACTGAATATTTAACGATGGGGATATAAAACGGATGGGCAAGACGCGACCACTTACCCATCTTGGAGGATTGTACATAGAAAATCCACCCTTCGGGTCGACGCAGAGAAAATCCTCCTCTTCTCCCTTGTACAAAGCAGACAAGGTCTTTCTTAGAGCCGCAGCCGAATCCGGCCCCTTACGGCCGTAGCGGGTGGCGTCATCCTCCCTGTTGAAGTCCCACATGGGGTGGCCTCTATACTGTAGCGGTTGCACCCCTCGCATGATGCATGCGGCCATGACCCCGATCATGGTTAGTCCGGAATGAGCTAACAATATTATCCGGCCCATCAGGTAAATAATGTCCTTGTCACATTCCCTGTGAGGGCTCCGTGGACACCAACTTAGGCGCTTCTTTAGTGGGGCACTGTCGAACTCAGGGAGGCCGATCCGGACAGGATCCGGCAGCGGGACGTCCTCTATGTAAAACCATTCCGAAGGCCAGTCCTCGGACGCCTTCTTTGGGGTTCCGGATAGATATCCGGTCCCGGCGATGTGCCACACTTCGGCTCCACCCACTTGATATATTGACCCCTTCTTAGAACGGGGCACGAGGTAGAATAGCTCTTTCCACAGCCCGAAATGAGCCTCAACACCCAAAAACAGCTCGCAGAGGGCTACGAAGCCCGTGATATGCAATACGGAGGCAGGCGTAAGATTGTGTAGCTGGAGGCCATAGAACTCCAGGAGCCCCCGGAGAAACGGATGGACTGGAAATCCGAGCCCTCTTATTAAATAAGGGACAAGGCATACCCGCTCTCCTTTGGAGGGATTAGGGGCACTCTCCGCTTGCTCTCCTCCATTATAGATGGCAAGACCGGCTCGAACCGGGACCATATAGGCCGGGGGGAGAAATCCCTTGGTCTGGAGCGTCACTAGCTCGCTATGCGGGATGGAGCATCTCTCCCAATATCTAGGCTTAGGGCTGGAAGGGCGAAGGGAGGAGTTGCGACGGCTGGCCATGGTGGAATGGACCTTTGTCAGATGCGCTCTGATGAACACTCGCGAAGGGGAGAAGGTGTGGTATGGATCTAAATCCTCGTCCCCTTAAATGGGCAGCTCATTTACGCGGCTAGGGGTGTGGATGTAAAAACACTCAGACTTTTCATATTCGTTTAACACGTGGGAGACGGCCATTATTGGGCGTAGAAGCCAAGGAGCGCAACATTTACAAGAAATCGGACTTTATTCGACAGGTACATGGAATTCGGAAGAGAACCCTCCTTGCAATGCCGAAGACAATCTGTGCGCCGGACTCATCGTCATTGAAGCCTGGTTCGGGGGCTACTGAGGGAGTCCTGGATTAGGGGGTGTTCGGATAGCCGGACTATACCTTCACCGGACTCCTGGACTATGAAGATACAAGATTGAAGACTTCGTCCCGTGTCCGGAAGGGACTTTCCTTGGCGTGGAAGGCAAGCTTGGCGATACGGATATGTAGATCTCCTACCATTGTAACCGACTTTGTGTAACCCTAACCCTATCCGGTGTCTATATAAACCGGAGGGTTTTAGTCCGTAGGACAACATACAGAACAACAATCATACCATAGGCTAGCTTCTAGGGTTTAGCCTCTCCGATCTCGTAGTAGATCTACTCTTGTACTACCCATATCATCAATATTAATCAAGCAGGATGTAGGGTTTTACCTCCATCAAGAGGGCCCGAACCTGGGTAAAACTTCGTGTCCCTTACCTCCTGTTACCATCCGGCCTAGACGCACAGTTCGGGACCCCCTACCCGAGATCCGCCGGTTTTGACACCGACAATTATGATTTAGAAATGTCGTGATATTCGAATTCAGTAGGTTGGATACACTTTGAGTCAAACATTTATTTCATCCAATACAATATGCTCACACGAAAAACAGTTCACGTTATGTCAATCATACAAGTACGGAGGATTACTTCACCTAAAAAATTTGGATCATTAGAACACATGGACAACATAGGGGGTCTTACAACATAATCAATTCAGAGACATGACACAACATGCAAGTGCAATAATCTAATGACAATTTAAACTGGCATCTAAAGAAGAACTGTGATTACCCTGGGCTTCAGATAGCAGAAACAGCAGGACCTCCTCCGTCTTCAAAGGCAACATTCTTACTTCCTCCAATTCTTGGGTTGCTTGCATAATGCATGCCGCTAATTGATTAAATTCAAGCCTCAAGATCAAGATTACCTCATTCATGGAAGCCACACCATCTCTTTCTGCCTCTGGGAGAGCCTCAAGAACTATAATATATGTGCTCAGACTGTTCTCCGATGGTGTTGCCTCTGAACTGCTACCATCTGGTAACATGGATGGCGCACTGCTTCCACAAATAGATTCTGGGGTTGTACATTGTGTCCTAGTGTGAACGGCATCCTGAAAGGTTTCTGTAGGGTCGAAAGTATGTCTAGAGGGGGGTGATTAGACTACTTGACCAAATACAAATCTAGCTTTTTCCCAACTTTAAGTCTTGGCAGATTTTAGCAACTTAGCACTAGCCAAGTAAACAACCTACACATGCAAGTCTAAGAGTATAGCAGCGGAATGTAAAACATTGCACATGAAGGTAAATGGAGGAGTTTGGAGTGAGCAAACGCAATGTATACACGGAGATTTTTGGTGTGGTTCCGATAGGTGGTGCTATCATTGATGGAGACTTCAACCCACGGAGGGTAACGGTTGCACGAGTCCATGGAGGGCTCCACCCACGAAGGGTCCACGAAGAAGCAACCTTGTTTATCCCACCATGGCCATTGCCCACGAAGGACTTGCATCACTAGGGTTGATCTTCACGTAGTAGGCGATCTCCTTGCCCATAAAAACTCCTTGGTTCAACTCCACAATCTTGACGGAGGATCCCAAGTGACACCTAACCAATCTAGGAGACACCACTCTCCAAAAGGTAATAGATGGTGTGTTGATGATGAACTCCTTGCTCTTGTGCTTCAAATGATAGTCTCCCGAACACTCAACTCTCTCTCACTGATTTGGATTTGGTGGAAAGATGATTTGAGTGGAGTGAAACTTGGAGATGGCTAGAGATCAAGATTTATGTGGTTGGAGTGGAATATATTGATCTCAACACAAGTGTAGGTGGTTCTCTCTCAGAAAATATAAGTTGGAAGTGTAGGCATGTTCTGATGGCTCTCTTCATTAATGAAGAGTTGGTGGAGGGGTATATATAGCCTCCACACAAAATCTAACCGTTACACACAATTTACCAAACTCGGTGGGACCGAATAATGAAACTTGGTGGGACCGATTCAGTTCAAAATGTGAACGTTAGGATTTTTGGTGGGACCGACACGTCAACTCGATGGGACCAATTTCATTAGGTTTAGGGCATATCATAATCTCGGTGAGGCCGATTACACAAACTTGGTGGGACCGATTTTGGTAATAAGCTAACCAGACAGTTGGTCAGGCAAACTTGGTGGGACCGATTTGCTCATCTTGGTTGGACCGAAACGTTACGAAGGGGAAACAGAGAGTTTGCATTTGCGAACTCGGTGGGACCGATCGCTCATTTTTATAGTAGTGACATGCGGACCCGCCCCAGCTCCTTCCCTGTATACATATATGTCGTGACTCTTTGCATAGCTCCCTAATGTATCATCATTCTCAATCTCGCACTTGTTCTCTACACCATCTATTCTAGATCTCTCATGAAGTCCCTATCACACACATGATGACTCGCTTCCCTTGCGTCTTAGTACATAGGCCAATTTCGAACAACATCAACATTGTCTCCCTATCTATACGCCACTTATGGACACAAATGACCCTCTCCCCCCCTCTCTTCCTCTCTCTCTCCATCGCTAGCTCTCTCTCTCCCTCTCTCTAGCTCTCACACACCTCACCCACACACACTTGATATCTATTCCAAATAGTCTGCTCCCCACGCGCACCCATGCTATCCCGCTACTACACATGCCTTTGTCTCTCTTTGACACACATGTCACACCAGTCCCCCTTCCCTTGTACTAGGTTAACATCATTAGTGGTCTCTCTACTCCAATTACACACACTCCCTCTCACACACAAACGCGCGCACAAACACACACGGACACGCACAAACACCCATCTATCTGGATCCTTCCTTTAAGACACACACCCTTGCATATTCTCTCCAGCTCTAGGTATGTATATATCCCCCCTCTCTCTAGCTCAGATGCACACCCAAATTATCCATCTCTCTAACTCACACATCTCTACCCATGTCCGCATGTGTATCTCACACACTCACTCTCTGATTATGTCTATGTGTCTCCACGTTACACAACAAAGCCCCATGTACATGTCTCTCTCTATCCACCACACACATAGACACAAAGAATCTCTTATCATTGCCTCAGTCTCTAGACATATCACACATGCACACTCTCTCTCTCGCAAACACGCTCAACAAGGGTTTCCCCGTGAATAAGTTACCGTCTATTCATCAACAGTCGTGGTAGTACGGAGAACATGAGACGTGAAAAAGAATAAATCTACACCTGCGTAGACCACCTAGTATGGATACTAGGAGCAAGCCGAAAGCACGCCACCGTCACCCCCTCCTTATCGGCGATGGGAAAACCTTTGTTTTACACAGTCGAGAAGTCATTGTGCAAGGTCGCGCATGCTGAGGCGTTGAATAGAATGTAGACCCTAGTTTACGGAAACAAGTATCGATAATACGTTTGTATCTCCATACTTATATTTCTTCTCTTATAAAAAACCGAGTTGGTGATGATGGTACACGTGCCATCTTGCAATATAGACCATCCGATCTATATTTGACAGATGGAAATTAAACTAAAAGATACCCGTACCTCTCTCCACATTTGCAGACAAGGCCATCCCTCGTTCATCCTTATCTCCAACAACCTCATTGTTGAGCAATTAAAAAAGGAAGCCTATGGAACAAACTGGCCTGGTGGCCGCTGCCGGCGTCGTCCATCCCCATGGCTCCGCTCAATCCGACAACCAATCACCACCACGCCCCACTCCTCTTCACTTTATCTCCTCTTTCTCGAGATATCATTAGTTTTTACACATGGGATTACTCCCGCATGGGTCAATCACAACAAGTGTTTTATAAAAAAATGCATCTTGATGTTCCATGCAATGCACGGACACCTTGCGAGTACTCCTACAGAAGACTAAGTTGGTGATGATGGTGTGCCTGCCATCCGTCATTTTTGACCATTAGATCTACATCTAACGACTGTGGGGTAAGTTGTTGTCTTTTCTCACCAACATCCCACTTGTCTACCAATTTGCAGAAAAATTTGTAATTAGTATCTTAAAACCAACCACATCCCTCCCTCACCTCACTAAAACAGCCCAAGGAATATATTCTAATTGAAACATAATATATCTCTAGTGATATATGGATATCAAAATTAGAGTGTTTTGTATCAAGTTTGTGAATAAGTATTATTCTAATTATGATCCATTGCAACGCATGTGAGCATTGCTAGTATTTCCAACCATGCAAAAAAAAATGCTAGTATTTCCAAGTTTCGAGTTTTCCGTCAAGATATTATTCTCTCATGGTTGATATTTAGTTTCAATCACGTACACATAGGCACTATGTAACTAGCCTTGCTTATTGACTTCCAAAGCTTAACTTTCACTCCTACTTACAATATGTAGAGTATTTAACAACAACTACCACTTTCAACCAGCCCTAGGAAGAAACTATTGTACAAAAAATAGCAAAAACATACCCAAAATTTCTTAATCCATGCCAAAAACTACTACCTACTGCTCATTAGGCTCATTTAAACCCATTTATGACAGGCTGGCCCACACGTCGGTGTTGACGAGGCAGCTTAAACCAATAGATTTTGTTTGACCGTTGACATGAGGGACCCACATCTGACCTTCTATCCTGTTATTCCCCCTCAAATCATTATTTTTCCTGAACATTACTTGAAACAGTACTGTTAAGTGTTCGTCGGTGGCGCCGGTGATGAGAGAGTTGGCCATCGCTCCGCCAGATGGGCCAGACGCCACACTGGCGTCCGCACGGGTTGGCAAGCTGGCCCGAGTGTGACTCACGTGCAAGCAAGCCACCGTGTTGGCCTTCACTCGAGCCAGATGGCTGGCCATAGCGCGGCGCGCGCGAGCAAGCCACCGCACCGCCATGCCAATCTAGATAGCAAACCTTGCAGACAAGCAACTGGATGGAGCTATCTTGGCTAGCTAGTGGCCGCGAGCATCGGACGGAACTGGCATCCGGGCTACCGCAAGATGGGATCCGCACCGCAAGTGGTTTTGAGCTCGCCTTCTGTCGACGGCGGTAGTTGCGTCCCATGGCCGAGGATGACTAGGTGGACGGGCCGGAGGTCGAAGGTCACTCGGGGATTTTTGTCCAGACTGGCATGTAGGTAGCCCAAGTCATAACGCCTAACTTGTCGGTTGAATAGAAGGCGTTGAATTAAGGGGCGAATGTCGGATCACGGGTTCCGGCAAAACCCTCAAGGTTCGAACACTGGGGTGCGCGCGAAGATCTCCCCCTACCAATCCATGTCCTAACTCAACTAAGATCTTACGAACTAACTCGACGAACTCGCAACGCAAAGGACACAAGATTTATACTGGTTCGGGCCACCGTTGTGGTGTAATACCCTACTCCAGTAAGGTGTGGTGGATTGCCTCTTGGGCTGAGGATGAATAGTACAAGGGGAAGAACAGCCTCCTCAGGAGAGGTGTTCTTGTGCTTGGTGGATTTGGTTGTGGGTATGACCTTGTTCTGGTCTCAGATGAGGTCGCCCCCCTATCTACGGTGGTGGCTAGTCCTATTTTATCGTGCCCTTGGTCCTCTTCCCAAATATTGAGCGGGAAGGGATCCCACAACGGACAATTTGAAGGGGGGCAGCTAGTACAAGCTATCCTGACAAAAGCAGTCTTCGCCTGCCAAATGCTATGGTGGTGACGCCGTCTTGGGCTCCATGGTGACCTCCATCCTGCCGTCCTGCTGGTCTTGGTCTCGTTGCACCAATATGGAAACCTTTGTTTGATGCCTCGGTACTTCGTGCCTGCGCCTGCTTCCTTAGCACCAAAGACGAAAGAAGGACACTATGCACGCTGGCGCCCGCATGTCCTTGGTCATCATGGCTCACGTCACTAGAACCTCACGAGGTTTGCCTGGCCTTGAACTCTCTGTCCCTTGCGAGCCAGCCTAGCGAGACCACTCCTGAGGAGGTCTTGTGTCGCCCGCCTCGCAATGCTTGGCCCCTCGCGAGGGTCTTGAGTCTTTGCTGGTGAAGATGGGCCGTACAGGCCCGCTCATAGAGCCACGCCGTGGGCCGCAGGCAGGCAAGTATGGGGACCCCCATTCCCAGAACGCCGACCGTAGCCCCCAGGCCCAAGGCATACTCGGGCTTGTCTTCAAGGCGAAGCCAAAGGCCAAGTGCAGAGCACCGTGGGCCCCAATAGCCTGCAGCCTTGGTCGACGTGTGGCGGTTGATTGGATGTGGACGTCTCCGCTTCACCACGCTGCCTCAGCAACTGCCTGACTGGACAAGTCCCTGCGGCATGCAAGGAAAACCATCATTGCCTGTGATCCTGGGGGGTGCTGGTTGGCCTTCTCCTGGTATAAATGGGAGGGAGCGGAGCCCCCGTTGACCATCTTTCCTCTACCTCTCCCGCTTCTTCTCCGCCGAGATGCCGCCGACAGGCCTTCGCGAGCTTTGGCTGCAACACGCCGACTGCGATGTCCCAATGACCGGAGCAGAGATTGGAGTCGTTGCCTCCGGGAAGATTTTCATGACCCGAGGCTGGGGCGAGATTGCCCGGGTCTGCCGGGCGGAGGGCTCCCTCGTGATCCACTTCGAGTATGACGGTGCCTCCGTGCTGCTCTTCAAGGTCTTCGATGAGGAGGGTTGCCGCCTGGAGTGCTGCCCTGAAGGAGGTCACCAGGTCAGCGCAACGGCGGGTGCTGGTCCTGCGGCAGGCCTCGCCTGCAGCTCCTCCAGTGACAGCGGCGACTCCTAGTGGTCCGGCGACTCTCCCGAGCTCGTGGATTCTCCAGAGACGAGCGACGCTAGCTACGTGCCCCCGAGCTCCCGCCGAGCCCGGAGTAGAGCTGCAGCATTAGGCCACCGTCGGCGCTGATCTGGATGAGGTTGGCGCCGGTCTCGGGTGGCCCACTGTTGATGATGGCATCATCCACAGTGGCACGCGCAGTTAGGACTCCCTAGATTCTTGTCTTTTGTTCCCTACAAGGAATCAGGAAATGGACCCCGTTGGGGCTTGTAAGGCGTTTGTAGTGTCCTTTGTTGACATTATCCTTATCATGAAATCGTGCGTGTGCGTCCTCCGTTCCAGCTCGGTTTCCCCTTTCCATCCTCGCGATGGCGAGGTGCTCTATGCCGACAGGTCCCGGTCCCCAGGCAGGCTCCAGCCGTCGCTGGTATGCCAGGTCGCGTGCCATGGTCAAGGCCAGGAGGTGAGCGGCCCGAGGTCCAGTAAGAGCCCCTAAGGCGTGATGCTCAGGAGGTCCCCTTTGGCCCGCAAGCGATCACCGAGAGGTAGGAGAGGGAGACTACGTCGCCACAGCGGGGCTACACAAATGAGAACTCTGCGCTGTAGCGGTTGATTGAGCGCGAAACTTATCTTGGCAATCTGGGGTTGGTTCCTCGCGAGACACCAGGCTTGAGCGTCGGCCGCTGTTGAGTAGCTAGGTCAGACCTGTGCGGGCCTCCCCTTCCTCCCCATGTTCTTCTTGGTGCTCTACGTCCTCATGTCCCGGCCCTTGAGCGAGCTCAGCCGTCGCTAGTATGCCAGGTCGCATGCCATGGTCAAGGCCAGGGGGTGAGGGCAGGAGAGCCAATAAGAGCTTGTAACACCCACAATGCGGCTATATCTCCCACATGTCGGGGCACGACTTAGAGGCATAGCCGCATGGTAGGTCTGTCGCAAGAGGGGTAATCTTTACACATCCCATGTACTGAATAAGAAAGGGATAAAGAGCCGTCTTACAATCGCCACTTCACAAAATACATAAATAATCCATACATCATCCAAAGTGCAATCAAAGGTCCGACTACGGAACCAAAATAAAAAGGAAGGCCACCCCAAATGCTAGATCCCCGATCGTCCCAACTAGGCTCCACTACTGATCATCAGGAAAGGAAACATAGTAACGGCCCGAATCCTCGTCGAACTCCCACTTGAGTTCGGTAGCGTCGCCTGCACTAGTATCGTCGGCACCTGCAACTGTCTGGAAGAATCCGTGAGTCAGGAGGACTCAGCAATCTCACACCCGCGAGATCAAGACTATTTAAGCTTATGGGTAGGAAAGGGGTAGTGAGGTGGAGCTGCAGAAAGCACTAGCTTATATGATGGCTAACATAAGCAAATGAGAGAGAGAAGAGAAGCAACGCATGGTCGAGACGCTATAAGTGATCAAGAAGTGACACTGAAGCTACTTACGTTCAAGCATAACACAAGACCGTGTTCTCTTCCCGGACTCCGCCGAAAAGAGACCATTACGGCTACACACGCGGTTGATTCATTTTAATTAAGTTAAGTGTCAAGTTCTCTACAACCAAATATTAACAAATTCCAATCTGCCACATAACCGTGGGCACGACTCTCGAAAGTTTATACCCTGCAGGGGTGTCCCAACTTAGCCCATCACAAGCTCTCATGGTCAACGGAGGATATTCCTTCTCCCGGGAAGACCCGATCAGTCTTGGAATCCCGGTTACAAGACATTTCGAAAATGGTAAAACAAGACCAGCAAGACCACCTGACTGTGCCGACAAATCCCGATAGGAGCAGCACATATCTCGTTCTCAGGGCACACTGGATAATCTAAGCGTACAGGTACCAACATAACCCAAGTTCCCAAGGGACGGTCCCGCACGGTGCTCTAGTTTGGACCAACACTCAGAGGAGCACTGGCTCGGGGGTTTAAAATAAAGATGACCCTCGGGCTCGCGAAAACCCAAGGGAAAAGTCTTAGGTGGCAAATGTTAAAACCAAGGTTGGGCCTTGCTAGAGGAGTTTTATTCAAAGCGAACTGTCAAGGGGTTCCCATAACACCCAACCGCGTAAGGAACGCAAAATCAAGGAACATAACACCGGTATGACGGAAACTAGGGCGGCAAGAGTGGAACAAAACACCAAGCATAAGGCCGAGCCTTCCACCCTTTACCAAGTATATAGATGCATTAACGAGATTATAGTGATATCCCAACAATATCCATGTTCCAACATGGAACAAACTTCATCTTCACCTGCAACTAGCAACGCTATAAGAGGGGCTGAGAAAAAGCGGTAACATAGCCAAACAACGGTTTGCAAGGAAGGTGGGTTAGAGGCTTGACATGGCAATATGGGAGGCATGATATAGCAAGTGATAGGTAGCGCGACATAGCAATAGAGCGAGCAACTAGCAAGCAAAGATAGAACTGATTTCGAGGGTATGGTCATCTTGCCTGCAAAGTTCTCAGAGTTGTCGAAAGTTTGATCCTCATTAGCGTACTCAACAGGTTCCTTGGTCACGTAATCGTCTCCCGGCTCTACCCAAAGCAAGAACACGAGCAAAGGACCAACAATCAATCACGATGCAATGCACAAGCAACATGATGCAAAACATGGCATGATATGCAAGGCATGATATGCAATGCATATGCGTGCTTCGGAAGGGAAATAAAGATCAAGGCATAAACTTTGCAAACCAAGTGTGACACTGGAAAGATGAGATGATTTCGGTTGAAATCGATATAAAGATCACCGGAAACGGATGCACAGTTTGCAAATGGCAGGCAAAACAAGAATGGCACAATTTTGTGGCTAACAGCATGATGCCACATAAAATGCAACAAGAAACTAACCTAGTGCACTCCAACATAGCAACAAAACATATGGAAGTGATGTACAAGAGATGCTTGACAAAACATGAACACTGAGCTACGGCTAAAATACACTAGAACCGGTTCAAACAAGCATGGCAAAAGTGCAAAAGATATCATCATCACAGACTTAGTGAAAATACTAACATGTCAAAAACAACATCAGGAAGCAATGTTTAGAGCAAGAGAACAGCATTCTACAGGAACATATCATAGCAAACAAAGGCATGGCAAGATTCTACTAAAAGCATAGATCAAAAGTCTCTTACTGAATATGAGCCAAAAGGGCCCAGAAAATATGATGGCACCTATGTAAACATAGCAAGTTTTATTAACAGTTTCAGACTTTGCAGAAAAACAGAGCATGGCATAAACAGAATTATGATAGCAACTTTGCGAGCTCAGACCACTCACCACAAAGCATTGCATGATAATCTAAGCATATCAACAGCAATATGACATGTTCATTAAGCTAACCATGGCAAGAGCAAGTTCATAGGTTGCATGGATCACTAACAACAACCATGGCAAAATTGATTAACATGTTAACATTCTGCCAGGAACATTTTATAGCAAAAGTAGAGCAAGCACAAGACATCCTAAACAACTCTATAATTGCAAACAGGGGCACGGATGGATAGAGCATAACCACATATTCAAAACATCCTTACTGAAGTAACTCAAAACAAGCATGGATCTCACTGTAGCATCAATTTACATGGCATCAAAATAACAGCAGGAAAAAGAACTTAGCAAAATCATAAGTCCCTGAAAACAGCAACATCACGAAGGCTAATTTGCATGATTGTGCTAGTCACCACATAGATCACAAAAATACAAGACAAGAACCTCTGTAAAGATGGCATGGTGTAGTTCAAAACTCATGTAGACCTCAAACTCATACGATGCACACATCAAATGTGACAAAAATGACAATTCACCATGATATGATAAGTAACAGTAGTTAACATTTTATAGCACTCTTGCATCAATGAAAATGGCATCATAATTAACATAAACATGCATGGAAATCCTACTGGCCTGAAGAGCTCATCGAGATGAACAATTCTACATATCATATGCGTCATTTGGAGCTACGGTCACCGAGATACGACATGATGAACAGGGGCATAAATCATTGCAGAAAAAGACTTAGTGAAATATACCCCTCGTGAAAGTCAACGGCATGGAGCGGTGCGGGACGAAGGGATCCGGGTCGGGGCGGCGTTTGTTTCATCTCCCGGTGGATCTGGTCCACTCCGGCCCGGATCACGCCGGAGAAGTGGCCGGAGTTCGCGGAGCTCGCCGGAGAAGACGCCGGCGGGATGGGGCCGGCCGGATCCGGTGCGGCTCGCCGGATCCGAAGGGCGGCGGCGGGCGCGGGCGACGGATGGCGGCCGGACGACGACGGGTGGCGGCGAAGCTTGAGGCCGGCACTGGAGACAGGCGGCGGCAGGCGAGCGGCGCGCCGGCAGCGGGGAAGCGGCGAGCGAGGCGGCGGAAGGGCGGTGAGGCGCGCGCGGGAGGAGCCGGGCGGCGGCTCGGGCTCCGGGGGCCAGCCGCGGGCCTGGAGGGCAGGCGGCAGCGGGCGGTGGTGTAGGCCACGTGGCGCGCTGCGAGTGGTCGGGCGGCAGAGGTGGACGCGTCCGGCAGACGCATCCGGCAAACACGAACGTGTCCGGCGGCGCTAGAGGAGCGGGGCTAGGGTTTAGACCGCGAGATTTTTGGAGGGGATCACATATTTATAGCTAGGAGGAGGTAGGAGTGTCCAAATGAGGTGTAGTTTTCGCCCACAGGATCATCATCCGACGACGGAGGACATGGATGAGGTTTGGATGGGTTATTGGGCCGTTTTGGAGGGGTGTTGGGCTGCAACACACAAGAGGATTTTGCGGTTACCTGGTTAAACGTTGGCACATCAAACGGACTCCAAATGGAACGAAATTTGACAGGCGGTCTACCGGTGGTGTACCAAGACCACTTGACGAATCTCGGTCCATTTTGAGAACATTTAACACCCGCTCATGAAAAGAGACAAGAGGGGGGCGCCGGTGCATGCGGCAGTGTCGGATTGCAAAACGGACAACGGGAAAAATGCTCGGATGCATGAGGCGAACACGTATGCAAATGCGATGCACATGATGACATGATATGAAATGCATGACATGAACAAAAAGCAAAACGAAGAAAAAATCAAACCATGAAGGGAATCTCATAACTTAATGCCAAAAATGGCAAGAGTCGGAGGTACAAATATGGCAAGTTACATCCGGGGTGTTACAGAGCTCCTGAGACGCGATGCTCAGGAGCCCCCCTTTCAACGCGCAAGCGAATCGCATGAGAGAAGTGGGAGAGTCCGCGGCACCGCCTGCCATAGCCTCCAGGAAGTTCCTACAAGTTAACGTGAGGGAGTGCCCGAGCCGCTGTGGTGATTGCTGATTCGCCTTCGGTAGGTGGGAGGGGACTCCCTACTGTGGAGAGCCCCCGGGGTGTGTACAGCCCCTCCCTGACACGTGGCTTGCACGGCAGGGCTAGACGAGGTGTGTCTAGGCACTCGTGAGCCAGCGCGGGACTCACGAGGCCCTACCTCAAGGCGGGTTGCGCCTAGTCTTGGTTCTTGTTTGCTATCTTGGTCCTGCAAGGTGGTTAGACAACTTGCGCCGAACGAATCTCCTGAGGTTATCGTGTGAGAAAGCCAAGCACCAACGGCCCATGGAGGTGACGTGAACGGGGCCGGCCTGCTAGACAGAGCTCGGCCGTTGGATTTATCGACGCTGCAGGGACGGGCCTGAGCACAGACGCTGTGCCTAATCCTCTCACGTGAAGGGTCCTGAAGAAAGACGATCGGCCCGCGTCTCCTACGATGGGGCTACAATCAAGCAGGTGATAGTCATAGATAGATTAAGCATGAAAGGCAACCTAGCTCAGGTAAATGCATAAACGATATGTGCCACTGGGTCCGGTCTGAGTGGCTTGGGGATGATGAAGCCCGAGGGGTGCCCCCAGCAAGGTAAGCTAAAGACATAAACAAGGAAATATACATGCCACAGGGATGGACCCATGCGGCCTGGGAATAATGCAGCCCCCTAGGCACTCCCAGCTAAATGAACTTGGAAAATGTCACCTAGTTCCATTGATGAAGGGGTGTTAGGTAGCTGAAGGTACGCGGCGAAGGGGTTTCCTGTCACGAGCCACCGAGGCCACTTGCGGTGCTTCCCTCCTGAGGTCCGGCACGGAGTTGCTATTTCTTCCTCTTGGGGACGACCTCCGGAAGGTACCGAGCTGCATTGTGGCCGGGGTCTTCGATTGACGCTGCCTGGAAGGCGCGCTCAAGGGAGCACACCGCATCTCTTTCTTCGTAGGGGACTGTGATGATCCCGCCGCTTCCTAGCATCTTGAGGACATTGTAGCCCTGGTGCGTCACGGCCATGAACTTGGCCAGGGCCGGATACCCGAGGATGGCATTGTATGGCAGACGGATGTGGGTGACGTCGAAGTTGATGAGCTCGGTGCGGTAGTTGTTATGCTGCCCGATGGTGACTGGGAGGCGGACCTGACCGATCGGCATGGTGGAGCCGTCGGTCACTCCTGAGAAAAGGCTTGGTGGGCTGAAGCTGATCATACGACACTTAGAGGCTGTTGAACTTCTCAACGGATAGGGCGTTGAGCCCTGCGCCGCCGTCGATGAGACTCTTGGTGACTTGCATGTTGCAGATGACGGGTGAACAAAGCATCGGGAGGACGCCGGCAGTAGCCGCGCACTTGAGCTGGTCTGCTGAACTGAATGTGATGGCGCACTGGGACCACTTGAGCGGGCGCGTGGCCTCGAGCTTGGGGAGGACTGCGTTCACCTCCCGAGCAAACTGCTTGAAGATACGCTGTGAGGCTGGGGCTTGACCTCTACCCAAGATGCAGGTGATAGCACACGGCTCCTGGAAGCCCCCAGCCCCCTTGTCTTGGTGGTGGTCGTCATTCCTTGTTGGTGGTGGCGGCAGTGGGGGGACACCGGCATTGCCCTGAGGACGATCCTCACGAGGCTGATCCCTCCAAGCGCCCTCACGAGGCTGATCCCTCCAGGCGCCCTCGCGAGGCTGATCCTGCCAGTGGTCCTCATGAGGCCAGTCGCGCCACTCTTGGTGCGGGCCACGGTCATCCCATCGTCCGCCACCATGTCCTCCTCCTCGGCCGTAGCCCCGGTCGTTGCACTCGGGGCGTCGACCGAAGCGTCCTTCGCGAATGGCTCTGAGCTCTTGACAGTCGCTAGTGTTGTGGCTAGACAGGTTATGGAAGGCGCAGAACGGTCGGCTTCTCTTGGATGGCTCGGGCTGGTCCCTGCCATGCTTTGTGTCCGGTTCCGCCGCGAGCATGGCTGCTCCCTTGTGCTTCACGTCTTTGGCCTTGGCTTTCTTCTCCTCCGGGTCAGTAGCCGGGAGCTCGTGGAGGGAGACGCGCCCCTCCTCAGCTCTTGCGCAATTGGTCGCCAGGTTGAACAGCTCCAGAGATGTGCACAGCTCCTCGTGGATGGCGAGCTCCTCCTTCATCGTGACGCCGCGGACACCATCGGAAAACACAGAGATGATAGCCTCGTCCGTCACCTTGGTGGTCTTTAGGCGAACGTTGTTGAAGCGCTGGATGTACTTCTGGAGGGTCTCTCCTGGTTGTTTCTTAATGCGGCGCAGGTCACCCACAGCCGGTGGGTGGTCGCGAGTGCCCTGAAAGTTGGCGACGAAATGGTCGCGCATCTCGTCCCAGGAGGAGATCGAGCCTGGAGGCAGATTCAGGAGCGAGGATGTAACACCCTCGATGCGACTATAGCTCCCACGTGTCGAGGCACGACTTAGAGACATAATCGCATTGAAGGCATATGTCGCAAGTAAGGTAATCTTTACACATCCCATGTAATATAATAATAAAGGGGAGAGGACATAGTTGGCTTACAATCACCACGTCAATCAAGGTACATAAATAACATTACATCATCCAAACACTCATGGCCCGACTACGGCGCCAAAATAAAAGATAACCCAACATGCAACATGGTCCCGATCATCCCCAACTGGGCACCACTACTGATCATCAGGAAAGGAAACATAATAACGTTGAGAGTCCTCGTCGAACTCCCACTTGAGCTCGAGCGCGTCACCTGGAGCGGAATCATCAGGCCCTGCATCTGGTGTAATAGTAATATGTGAGCCACAGGGACTCAGCAATCTCGCACCCTCGCGATCAAGACTATTTAATCTTATAGGTAAGGCAAGGTAAAAGTATATGTGGAGCTGCAGCAAGCGACTAGCATATATGGTGGCTAACCTGTTCGCAAAAGAGAGCGAGAAGAGGAGGCAAAGCGCGAGCGAGAAACTAGAGATCAACCTGCGCAAACATTACTCCAACACCGTGTCCACTTCCCGGACTCCGCCGAGAAGAGGCCATCACGGTAACACACTCAGTTGATTCATTTTAATTAAGTTAAGGTTCAAGTTATCTACAACCGGACATTAACAAATTCCCATCTGCCCATAACCGCGGGCACGGCTTTCGAAAGTTCAAATCCCTGCAGGGGAGTCCCAACTTAGCCCATGACAAGCTCTCACGGTCAACGAAGGAATAGACCTCCTCCCGAGACATTCCGATCAGACTCAGTACCTCGGTTCTTAAAGACACTTCGACAGGTTAAAACAAGACCAGCAACACCGCCCGAATGTGCCGACAAATCCCGATAGGAGCTGCACATATCTCATTCTCAGGGCACACTCAGATGACCCAGACATCGGGTAGGCCAGCCCAGAGTTGCCCCTGGTAGCCCCGGACATCGCTCGGTTGGACCAACACTCAGAGGAGCACTGGCCCGGGGGGGCTAAAATAAAATGACCCTCGGGCTCCGGAAACCCAAGGGAAAAAGAGGCTAGGTGGAAAATGGTAAAACCAAGGTTGGGCATTGCTGGAAAAGCTTTAATCAAGGCGAACTATCAAGGGGTTCCCATTATAACCCAACCGCGTAAGGAACGCAAAAATCCGGGAACATAACACCGATATGACGGAAACTAGGGCGGCAAGAGTGGAACAAAACACTAGGCGAGAGGCCAAGCCTTCCATCCTTTACCAGGTATATAGATGAATTAAGATAACAAGATAATATAATGATATCCCAACAAGTAAATAAATGTTCCAACAAGGAACGGCCTCCAATCTTCACCTGCAACTAGCAACGCTATAAGAGGGGCTGAGCAAAGCGGTAACATAGCCAATCAACGGTTTTCTAGGACATGGTGGGTTAGAGGTTCGACGTGGCAATTTTGGAGGCTTGAAAGAAAATGGTAGGCATCGTTGCATTGGCATAGCAAAAGAGCGAGCAATCAAGCATAGCAAAGATAGTAGTGATTTCGAGGGTATGATCATCTTGCCTGCAAAGTTGTCAGAGTTGACTGGATCCTCGAAAGCAAACTCAACGGGCTCCTCATTAGCGAACTCATCTCCCAGATCTACCCTAACAAGACAAACAAGCCACAAGGACACCATCAACCACGTGCAAGGATCAAACAATATGATGCAAGGATGGTATGCTATGCGGGATGCGATGCGGGATGCATATGCAAGATGTGACAAGGAATGCATGAACCTGGCCTCAACGTGGAAATCCAAGTGTGCCACTGGAAAGACGAGATGAAATCACTTGAAAACGGTATAAAGATCACCGGAATCGGAGTTACGGTTTGGAAATGGCAAGCGATTCAAAAATGACACCGGTCTGCGATTTACAGCAAGTAGCCACCTAAATGCAATGAGATGAACATGATACAGCACCCAAACATGACAACAAAATACATGGCAGGGATGCATTAAAGATGCTTAACAAAAGTCTAGCACTGAGCTACGGCCAATTCATCCATTAACAGGTTCAAACAAGCATGGCAAAAATGCATATGGCAAACAGATCTCAGACTTAGTGAAATTAACACTTGTCTGGAATTCCAGATCAGGTAGCACTCTTCGGAGCAACAAAACTACATGCTACAGGATCTGAACATGGCAAAGTAAAGCATGGCATGGAGCTACTCAAAGAGCTTAACAAAAGTCCCTTAGTGACCTTGAGCCAAAAGGGATCAGAAAATACAATTGCAAGCATGTGAACATGGCAAAAACATAATTAGGTCTCAGACTTAGTGAAAACTGGAGCATGCTGAAAACAGATATCAAGTAGGCATGTTTACGAGCTCGATGCACTCACTACGGAGAAAGTCATGAAAAACTAGGCATACACCCATCAAGAATACAAAAAATTCAAGCTAGACATGGCAAGAACAATAGCATAGCATGCACGGATCAACTACAACATCATCGGCAAAATTGCAAACAAGTTGACAATCTGCCCAGATTCACAAAGTAGCAAAAGTAGAGCTCGATTGACTCAAGCTAGGGTGCTCCATAATTACAAAAAAAGACATGGATGGATATATCACTACAAGGTTAACAAAACATCCTTACTGATCATCCTCAAAAGAGGCACGAATCACTAGGAAACAACATGAACATATAGTCATATGAGATAAACAGCCCAAGGACTTGGTGGAATTACTAAGTCCCTGAAATCACTACTACCAAGTGCACCACTTTGCAAGCTCGTGCTAGTCACCACACACATCACACAAATACATGGGTTGCACATCTGGAAATATGGCAAAACCCTTAACAAAACATATGTAGAGCTCATGGGCATATCATGCACACAATAATCATGGCAAAAATGACAAATATGCAAATGGAGTAGCAGATCTGATAATTATCTCAAGTAGCCCTCTTCTAACAGCATTTCGGGCATCAAGATGAGCTCAAATGAAAACAATGCAATGGAATGAAATGATGTACACTCTGAGATGAATATTTTGATATGCTATATGCCCAAATCGGAGCTGCGGATGAGGGGATACGATGCTATGAACATGAGCACATGGATCTGCGATTTAGATGACTTGGAAGAAAAACCACCTAGGGTTTACTGTTCATCCGCGACGGATCCAGATCAGCGCGCGGACCGAGGTTGGCCGGGGCACTGTAGACGCCGGAGTCGAAGGTGTCCGGAGCTGCTCCGGGGACTTGCCGCGAAGGAGGGGACGAGGCCGGCCGGAGGAGGTCGCCGGACGGCGGTGGGGCGGCGAGCACCGGGCGGCGGGGCGGCGAGCACCGGGCGGCGGGGCGGCGAGCACCGGAAGGCAGGGTGGCGCGAGCTCGGCGAGCGGCCGGAGACGAAGCCGGCCGGCGAGGTGGCGGCTCGGCCACGGGAGAGACGAAGCCGCGGGGCGGCGCACCGGCTTGGGCCGCGGGGGCCCGATCCGGGCTTCCGGGCCGGCGGCGGAGGGAGGCGACGATGGCGAATGAGGAGGCGACACGTGGCCGCGGCGGGGGAGGATCCGGACAATGTCCGTCGGCGGCTGATTTGTCCGGCGGCGCGCGATGATGAGATCTAGGGTTAGGGGGAGGAGAGACCCGGGATTTTCGAGGAGGACCTATATATATGCATAGAGGGAGCTAGGAGAGTCCAAATGAGGTGCGGTTTTCGGCCACGCGATCATGATCGAACGCTCTAGATGATGGAGCAGGTTTAGGTGGGTTTTGGGCCAAATTGGAGGGGTGTTGGGCTGCAACACACACGAGGCCTTTTCGGTCCCTCGGTTAACCGTTGGAGTATCAAACGAAGTCCAAATGGTATGAAACTTGACAGGCGGTCTACCGGTAGTAAACCAAGGTCGCTTGGCAAGTCTCGGTCCCATCCGGAAATGTTTAATCCCCACACATGAAAGAAAGGTAGAAATGACCACCGGAGGAGAACGAAGCGCCGGAATGCAGAACGGACAACGGGGCAAATGCTCGAATGCATGAGATGAACACGTATGCAAATGCAATGCACATGATGACATGATATGAGATGCATGACAACGACAACAACACACGGAGACAAAAACCCGAACCCGAGAAAATAAAATAACTTAACGCCGGAAATGGCAAGAGTTGGAGTACAAATTGGGAAAGTCATATCCGGGGTGTTACAACACTCCACCACTACGAAAGGATCTCGTCCCGAGATCTAGGACTGAAAGAACGCCGGGTACTCAGAACGGAGGTGATTCTCGCGTTCCCGGGTAGCTTCACGGTCGGAATGGTGTGACCACTTGACTTTGAGGAATTTGATAGACTTATTGCGAGTCTTGCGTTCAGTCTCTTCAAGAATAGCAACAGGGTGCTCACGATAGGAAAGATCTTCTTGGAGCTCAATGTCCTCGAAGTTGACGGTGCGGTCAGGAGTCTTGAAGCACTTTCGGAGCTGAGAGACATGGAACACATCATGAACATTTGCAAAGTTTGAAGGAAGCTTGAGTTGATAGGCGAGGTCGCCTCTCTTGCTGACAATCTTGAAAGGTCCCACGTATCTGGGGGCAAGCTTCCCTTTGATACCGAAGTGACGAGTACCTTTCATAGGAGAGACATTGAGGTAAACATGATCTCCGATCTCGAAAGCCAAATCACGGTGCTTACTGTCATAGTAGCTCTTCTGGCAGGATTGGGTTTCTTTAAGGTTATCTCGAATGACTTTGCACATTTCCTCTGCCTCTGTGATTAAGTCATTTCCCAAAAGCTGACGTTCACCGGTTTCAGACCAGTTGAGAGGGGTACGGCACTTCCTGCCATACAGAATTTCAAATGGGGCCTTGCCCGAACTTGCTTGAAAACTGTTGTTGTAGGAGAATTCAGCATAAGGAAGACAATCCTCCCACTTCATGCCGAAGGAGATCACACAAGCCCTGAGCATATCTTCAAGAATCTGGTTGACACGCTCGACTTGACCGCTAGTTTGAGGATGGAAAGCTGTGCTGAAGCGGATGTTGGTGCCCATGGCCTTCTGAAAAGAATCCCAAAACTTGGAGGTAAAGATGCTGCCACGGTCTGAAGAGATCACCTGTGGAATACCGTGCAGAGAGACAATTCGAGAGGTATAGAGTTCCGCCAATTGAGCTGCAGTGATCGACTCTTTGATAGGCAGAAAGTGAGCCACTTTGGTGAGTTTGTCGATGACAACGAATATAGCATCATTGCCACGCTTGGACTTTGGAAACCCAGTCACGAAGTCCATTTCAATGTGGTTAAACTTCCATTCTAGAATGGCAAGAGGTTGGAGGAGACCAGCTGGCCTTTGGTGTTCTGCCTTCACTCTTCTGAAGACATCACACTCAGTCACGAATTGAGCAATCTCGCGCTTCATTCGAGTCCACCAATAAGCCTGCTTGAGGTCCTGATACATCTTCGTGCTCCCAGGGTGGATGGAGAGGAGAGAATTGTGAGCCTCGTTCATGATCACTTTACGGAGGTCACCTTTGGGTACAACAATACGATCCTCGAAGAAGAGAGTGTCCTTTTCATCAAGGCGGTAGCACTTGTACTTGGGTTGACTCTTGGCAATCCCAATCTTCACCTTTTTCACCATAGCATCAAGAAGCTGAGCTTGGCGAATCTAGTCTCCCAAGGTAGGAGAGACTTGAAGGTTGGAGAGGAAACCTTGAGGAACAACTTGCAGATTAAGTTTGCGGAAAGCTTCACAAAGCTCGGGTTGATAAGGCTTGAGAATCAGACTGTTGCAGTAAGCATTTCTGCTCAATGCGTCAGCAATCACATTGGCCTTGCCTGGAGTATACTCGATACTCGGATTATACTCTTGAATCATTTCGACCCATCGAGTTTGCCTGAGGTTTAGATTAGGCTGAGTGAAGATGTACTTGAGACTCTTGTGATCAGTGAAAATGTCCACTTTTCTTCCCAATAGAAGATGTCTCCAAGTCAAAAGAGCATGCACAACTGCTGCCAACTCGAGATCATGAGTGGGGTAGTTCTTCTCATTAGGCTTCAATTGGAGAGAGGTATAAGCAACAACTTTCTTCTCTTGCATCAATACTGCGCCAAGACCTTGGAGAGAGGCATCACAAAAGACCTCGTACGGTTTGGATTCATCAGGCGGAGTCAGAACTGGAGCAGTGATCAATTTCTCTTTCAAAGTGTTGAAATCAATGTCACACTCCGGAGACCAAACGTACTTGACGTGATTCTGGAGAAGATTAGAGAGAGGCTTCGCGATCTTAGAAAAGTTTTCAACAAATCTTCGGCAGTAGCTTGCGAGACCGAGGAAGCTACGGAGTTGCTTCACGTTCTGAGGAGGTTCCCAATTCACAATTGCAGACACCTTCTCAGGATTTACGGCAATGCCCTTGGCAGAGATGATATGACCAAGATAAAGAACCTCATCGAGCCAAAATTCACACTTGGAGAACTTAGTGTAGAACTGATGTTCTCTGAGCTTATCGAGCACCAAACGCAAGTGTTTGGCATGATCTTCCTTGTTCTTCGAGAAAACCAGAATGTCGTCGAGATAGACCAAAACGAAGTCATTGGTGTAGGCGTTGAAGATGAAATTCATCATGCGAGAGAAAGTCGGAGGAGCGTTGACGAGGCCAAAAGACATGACAGTGTATTCATATGAACCATAGCTTGTCCTGAAAGCCGTCTTGGGAATATCTTGCTCACGGATTCGAATCTGATGATAACCCATACGGAGATCAAGCTTGGAGAATACTTGGGCACCTTTGAGTTGTTCGAACAGCTCATTGATGTTGGGAAGTGGGTATTTGTTCTTGATGGTCTTCTTGTTCAGTGGACCATAATCAACACAAAGTCGGTCCATTCCATCCTTCTTCTTCACAAAAAGAACACCACAACCCCACGGAGAAGAACTAGGCCGGATGAGACCCATTCTTTCTTGAATATCGATTTGCTTCTTCAGCTCCTTCAACTCTTCAGGTCCGAGCTTGTAAGGACGCTTGCAAACAGGTTCCGTGCCGGGCTCAAGATCAATAACGAATTCAACTGGCCGGTGCGGAGGCATTCCTGGAAGCTCTTCTGGAAAGACGTCTTGATAGTCGCAAACGATTGGAATTTGCGAGATGGCATCGAGTTCACCCTTCTCATTAAGAGAAAATAGGCGGATGGTATCATCACGAGCGGCAAAGACAATTACATCCTCAGACGAATGAGTCAATTGAATCTGCCTGGCTGCACAATCAAGCTGAGCCTTATGCTTAGAAAGCCAATCCATCCCGAGAATAAGATCAATATCCGAGTTACCAAGAACCACCGGAGAAGAGAGAAACTTGTAGTCGCCCAACGTGGTAGTAACATCCGGGGCGATAGCGCTTGCATTCATGAATTTACCCGGAGAAACCACAGATAACTGTCTAGGCAAATCTTGTAAAGGCAACTCATGCTTAGAAACAAATGGCCTCGAGATAAAACAATGCGATGCACCGGTGTCAAAAAGAACTTTTGCAGGAATATCATTAACAGGAAGGTTACCCATAATGACATCTGACGAATCCTCTGCCTGAGCTGCATTCATCAAGTTGACCTTGGCGGACTTGGGGTTATGCTTGACCATAGTTGTACTTGCCGATCTGACAGGAGGAGGAGGAGGAAGACGCCTCTGGTTGAAACACTTGTTGGCATAGTGACCCTTCTGTTGGCACTTGTTGCACGTGACCTCTGAAAGCGGATGGTGATACGGAGCACTCGATCTTGGAGGTTGAGACGAAGTCTTGTTCTGAAAGCCAGGGTTGGGTGGGTGGGAAGATCCACTGCCACCTTTGCTCTTCTGCTGATACGGCTGACGGAACGGAGGAGGAGGAAGCCAATACTTCTGCTGCTTGGCCACTTGAGTAGAGGAAGAAGGAGTAGCATCTCTGACTCGCTTCTTGGAAGCATCACACCTCAACTGAGCAGCCTCTTGCTTCAATGCCATGTTGTAGAACTCATCGTACCTCAAGGGCTCAAAGAGAACAAGAGCTAGCTGAATTTCTTCTCTGAGACCACCCCTGAACTGGTATATCATGCTCTTCTCATCAGGGACGTCCTGCTTGGCAAAGCGGGCAAGATTTTGAAACAACTTGTTGTAGTCATAGACAGACAAAGAGCCTTGCTTCAGATTGCGGAATTCCTCATGCTTGCTTTCAACCACGCTCTGAGGGATATGGTGAGCTCTGAAATCTTAACGGAATTCATCCCAAGTGATAACACGTCCACCTCTGGAGTCCTTGTACTGCTGGAACCATTCTGCAGCTTGATCTTTGAGTTGGAAGGAAGCGAACTTGACAAAGTCCTCAGGCCTGACATTACTGCACTCAAAATGCTTGCACAGATCCACAAGCCAATCGTCAGCATCGGTTGCCTCAACATAATTGCTGAAAGTCTTTGGCCCATTAGCAAGGAACTGGTTGAGTGTAGCAGAGTGATTCTGATTGTTGCCTTGGTTCCCTTGGTTTCCTTGACTGCGCTCTTGGAGAATTTGCATGATCAACTGTGTGTTTGCATTGGTTGCGGCCATCACATCTTGCCATGCCTCCGGAGGAGGTGGAGGTGGTGGCGGATCAGGATTCAGAGTCGTGCGCGTTGGAGGAGCCATCCTGAAGAGGTTGACCACCATTAGCACATAGACAGATAAAATGAAGCTGAATCCAACGGAATGAAAATTGCAACATATAATCTTCACATCCGAACAAAATGAACGAATGCATTCCTCTTGAAATGGTCACATATCCATAAATTGAGAAGCCACTTAGAATTAAGGTAGAGAAATAAACCAACAAGGTACGGATCAAGAACGAATAATCGGTAAGAAATCCCAATCTCAAACCAATATCCGTGGAAGAAGAACTAGAGCTACGAGAATTCCCACCTATGAAATTCCCGAACCTTTCCGGTTATGCAAATCAGGTGTTGGGGATACAGGGGAAGCATAATACCTCACCCAAATCTAGCAAATCCTACATCCAGCTGTATCCATCCTTCAACACATAACCGAGAAAAACTTCGGAAACCATCTACCTCAACCTTCGAAAAGCATCCGTTATACAAGTTATGGCGATACTCCCGAACACCCGCCCCAGTACTGGGTGGCGTCAAGGTTATCTCACCAACGAACTGCATAAAAGAGATTTTCGATGTCGGCGTACTAAACTCAGGTATTCCAGAATTGCAACAATAAAATTATGACGACAACACCTCAGAGCTCAACTCCCCAGGACACTTCCACAAAACCCCTGACAGGAGGCACCAAGACAATGTTCTCATCATAAAACCATCGGAACGATTCCAAGATACCCGCGTGATCCTAAAAAAATTAGTGAAATTTGAGAAGAGAAGAGTCAAAACTCTACGTCAGGATGCCTTACCAGAGCGATGAGGAGACTGGGAAGTAAAAAGAATTCCTAAACTCTCCGATATATAATTCCTAAATGACTCAAAACATTTTTCTAGACACAACTCGGCTGCTAAAAACGATCAAGCAATGGGGATCCTAAGGTCGGGGAAGGCTCTGATACCAACTTGTAACACCCTTGATGCGACTATAGCTCCCACGTGTCGAGGCACGACTTAGAGACATAATCACATTGAAGGCATATGTCGCAAGTAAGGTAATCTTTACACATCCCATGTAATATAATAATAAAGGGGAGAGGACATAGTTGGCTTACAATCGCCACGTCAATCAAGGTACATAAATAACATTACATCATCCAAACACTCATGGCCCGACTACGGCGCCAAAATAAAAGATAACCCAACATGCGACATGGTCCCGATCACCCCCAACTGGGCACCACTACTGATCATCAGGAAAGGAAACATAATAACGTTGAGAGTCCTCGTCGAACTCCCACTTGAGCTTGAGCGCGTCACCTGGAGCGGAATCATCAGGCCCTGCATCTGGTGTAATAGTAATCTGTGAGCCACAGGGACTCAGCAATCTCGCACCCTCGCGATCAAGACTATTTAAGCTTATAGGTAAGGCAAGGTAAAAGTATATGTGGAGCTGCAGCAAGCGACTAGCATATATGGTGGCTAACCTGTTCGCAAAAGAGAGCGAGAAGAGGAGGCAAAGCGCGAGCGAGAAACTAGAGATCAACCTGCGCAAACATTACTCCAACACCGTGTCCACTTCCCGGACTCCGCCGAGAAGAGGCCATCACGGTAACACACTCAGTTGATTCATTTTAATTAAGTTAAAGTTCAAGTTATCTACAACCGGACATTAACAAATTCCCATCTGCCCATAACCGCGTGCACGGCTTTCAAAAGTTCAAATCCCTGCAGGGGAGTCCCAACTTAGCCCATGACAAGCTCTCACGGTCAACGAAGGAATAGACCTCCTCCCGGGACGTTCCGATCAGACTTGGTACCTCAGTTCTTAAAGACACTTCGACAAGTTAAAACAAGACCAGCAACACCGCCCAAATGTGCCGACAAATCCCGATAGGAGCTGCACATATCTCGTTCTCAAGGCACACTCATATGAGCCAGACATCGGGTAGGCCAGCCCAGAGTTTCCCCTGGTAGCCCCGGACATCGCTCGGTTGGACCAACACTCAGAGGAGCACTGGCCCGGGGGGGCTAAAATAAAATGACCCTCGGGCTCCGGAAACCCAAGGGAAAAAGAGGCTAGGTGGCAAATGGTAAAACCAAGGTTGGGCATTGCTGGAAAAGCTTTAATCAAGGCAAACTATCAAGGGGTTCCCATTATAACCCAACCGCGTAAGGAACGCAAAAATCCGGGAACATAACACCGATATGACGGAAACTAGGGCGGCAAGAGTGGAACAAAACACTCGGCGAGAGGCCAAGCCTTCCATCCTTTACCAAGTATATAGATGCATTAAGATAACAAGATAATATAATGATATCCCAACAAGTAAATAAATGTTCCAACAAGGAACGGCCTCCAATCTTCACCTGCAACTAGCAACGCTATAAGAGGGGCTGAGCAAAGCGGTAACATAGCCAATCAACGGTTTGCTAGGACATGGTGGGTTAGAGGTTTGACATGGCAATTTTGGAGGCTTGAAAGCAAATGGTAGGCATCGTAGCATTGGCATAGCAAAAGAGCGAGCAATCTAGCATAGCAAAGATAGTAGTGATTTCGAGGGTATGATCATCTTGCCTGCAAAGTTGTCAGAGTTGACTGGATCCTCGAAAGCAAACTCAACGGGCTCCTCGTTAGCGAACTCGTCTCCCGGCTCTACCCAAACAAGACAAACAAACCACAAGGACACCATCAACCACGTGCAAGGATCAAACAATATGATGCAAGGATGGTATGCTATGCGGGATGCGATGCGGGATGCATATGCAAGATGTGACAAGGAATGCATGAACCTGGCCTCAACTTGGAAATCCAAGTGTTCCACTGGAAAGATGAGATGAAATCGCTTGAAAACGATATAAAGATCACCGGAATCGGAGTTACGGTTTGGAAATGGCAAGCGATTCAAAAATGACACCGGTCTGCGATTTACAGCAAGTAGCCAACTAAATGCAGTGAGATGAACATGATACAGCACCCAAACATGACAAAAAAATACATGGAAGGGATGCATTCAAGAGTCTTAACAAAAGTCTAGCACTGAGCTACGGCCAATTCATCCATTAACAGGTTCAAACAAGCATGGCAAAAATGCATATGGCAAACAGATCTCAGACTTAGTGAAATTAACACTTGTATGGAATTCCAGATCAGGTAGCACTCTTCGGAGCAACAAAACTACATGCTACAGGATCTGAACATGGCAAAGTAAAGCATGGCATGGAGCTACTCAAAGAGCTTAACAAAAGTCCCTTAGTGACCTTGAGCCAAAAGGGATCAGAAAATACAATTGCAAGCATGTGAACATGGCAAAAACATAATCAGTTCTCAGACTTTGTGAAAACTGGAACATGCTGAAAACAGATATCAAGTAGGCATGTTTACGAGCTCGATGCACTCACGACGGAGCAATTCATGACAAACTAAGCATACACCCATCAAGAATACACAAAATGCAAGCTATGCATGGCAAGAACAATAGCATAGCATGCACGGATCAACTACAACATCATCGGCAAAATTGCAAACAAGTTGACAATCTGCCCAGATTCACAAAGTAGCAAAAGTAGAGCTCGATTGACTCAAGCTAGGCTGCTCCATAATTGCAAAAAAAAGACATGGATGGATATATCACTACAAGGTTAACAAAACATCCTTACTGATCATCCTCAAAAGAGGCACGGATCACTAGGAAACAACATGAACATATGGCCATATGAGATAAACAGCCCAAGGACTTGGTGGAATTACTAAGTCCCTGAAATCAGCACTACCAAGTGCACCACTTTGCAAGCTCGTGCTAGTCACCACACACATCACACAAATACATGGGTTGCACATCTGGAAATATGGCAAAACCCTTAACAAAACATATGTAGAGCTCATGGGCATATCATGCACACAATAATCATGGCAAAAATGACAAATATGCAAATGGAGTAGCAGATCTGACAATTATCTCAAGTAGCCCTCTTCTAACGGCATTTCGGGCATCAAGATGAGCTCAAATGAAAAAGATGCAATGGAATGAAATGATGCACTCTCTGAGATGAACATTTTGATATGCTATATGCCCAAATCGGAGCTGCGGATGAGGAGATACGATGCTATGAACATGAGCACATGGATCTGCGATTTTGAGGACTTAGAAGAAAAACCACCTAGGGTTTACTGTTCATCCGCGACGGATCCAGATTGGCGCACGGACCGAGGTTGGCCGGGGAACTGTAGACGCCAGATTCGAAGGTGTCCGAAGCTGCTCCGGGGACTTGCCGCGGAGTAGGGGACGAGGCCGGCCGGAGGAGGTCGCCGGACGGCGGCGGGGCGGCGAGCACCGGGCGGCGGGGCAGCGCGAGCTCGGCGAGCGGCCGGAGACGAAGCCGGCCGGCGAGGTGGCGGCTCGGCCACGGGAGAGACGAAGCCGCGGGGCGGCGCACCGGCTTGGGCCGCGGGGGCCCAATCCGGGCTTTCAGGCCGGCGGCGGAGGGAGGCGGCGATGGTGAATGTGGAGGCGACACGTGGCGGCGGCGGGGAAGGATCCGGACAATGTCCGTCGGCAGCTGATTTGTCCGGCGGCGCGCGATGATGAGATCTAGGGTTAGGGGGAGGAGAGACCCGGGATTTTCGAGGAGGACCTATATATAGGCATAGAGGGAGCTAGGAGAGTCCAAATGAGGTGTGGTTTTCGGCCACACGATCGTGATCGAACGCTCTAGATGATGGAGCAGGTTTAGGTGGGTTTGGGGCCAAATTGGAGGGGTGTTGGGCTGCAACACACACGAGGCCTTTTCGGTCCCTCGGTTAACCGTTGGAGTATCAAACGAAGTCCAAATGGTACGAAACTTGACAGGCGGTCTACCGGTAGTAAACCAAGGCCGCTTGGCAAGTCTTGGTCCAATCCGGAAATGTTTAATCCCCACACACGAAAGAAAGGTAGAAATGACCATCGGAGGAGAACGAAGCGCCGGAATGCAAAACGGACAACGGGGAAAATGCTCGAATGCATGAGATGAACACGTATGCAAATGCAATGCACATGATGACATGATATGAGATGCATGACAACGACAACAACACACGAAGACAAAAACCCGAACCCGAGAAAATAAAATAACTTAACGCCGGAAATGGCAAGAGTTGGAGTACAAATTGGGAAAGTCATATCCGGGGTGTTACAGAGGAGCGGGCACCATCCTTGAGAGCCATTGGAAACCAGTTCGCCATGACTTTCTCGTCGCCGTTGGCTACCTCGATGCTCAGCTCGTAGAGCTGCAGGAACTCCGCGGGGTTGGGGGTGCCGTTGTAGCGAGGAGGCAGATCTGGCTTGAACTTGCCCGGCCAAGCGACGCTACGCACCTCAGGGGTGAAGGCGTGGTAGCCTGCTGTGGTCACTGGAACTCTGCGCTGGTGGAGAACTGGTCCTTAATAGGGTGTGCGCAGCGCCGCCGCAGGCGGCACATGGTTTTGCCGTGGCAGCACAGGGAGCTCGGGGGCGTTTTCTCGCGGCCGAGGGACTTCTTGGCAGCTTCTTTCTTCTTGCGCGGGTGCCAGACGCGACAGGTTGCGCCGTGGGGCCGCGCGCTTGGGCGCCAAGACTCCGTCTTGGAGAAGAGGTGGTGTAGGCGCTTCTTGGGCCACGCCGCCCGCGGCTGGTGGGGGCGAGGCAGAGAGAGGGACGGCACAGTGGAGCCCCCTGCAGCGCTGACAAGCTTGACGATGCGGTCGAGCCAGTCCTCGTAGGGGTCGTCGATTGGGCGATAGCGCAGGAGCTCGTGCGCCATCCACAGAGCGGCCTGCGCGTCCACGGGAGCGCGACGAGCGTGGGACGACGAACTGCCCGGGGTCAGCGATGGAGTGGCGGTGCGGCTGTCCCGCCGCACCAAGGGGTGCAGCGAGGATGCTTGCTGCTCGTTCCCCGCCGGGCCGGTGGCGGCGTTGGTGGCAGGCAACGGAGAACAATGAGGCGGCCCGCCGATGGGAGCCGTGTGAGCAACGCGGGTGGCGAGGGCAGCCCGGCGCTCAGCGCGAGCGCGGCGAGCGTCCGACATGGAGACGATGAGACGACCGGACACGGAGCGACGAAAGGGAAGCTTCGTCGCACCCCTACCTGGTGCGCCAAATATCAGATTACAGGTTCCGGCAAAGCCCTCAAGGTTCGAACACTGGGGTGCGTGCGAAGATCTCCCCCCTACCGATCCACGTCCTACCTTAGCTAAGATCTTACGAACTAACTCGAAGAACTCGCAACGCAAAGGACACAAGATTTATACTGGTTTGGGCCACCATTGTGGTGTAATACCCTACTCCAGTGTGGTGTGGTGGATTGCCTCTTGGGCTGAGGATGAATAGTACAAGGGGAAGAACAGCCTCCTGAGGATAGGTGTTCTTGTGCTTGGAGGATGTGGTTGTGGGGATGAACTAGTTCGAGTCTAAGATGAGGTCGCCCCCTAGCTACGGTGGTGGCTAGTCCTATTTATCGTGGCTTTGGTCCTCTTCCCAAATATTGAGAGGGAAGGGATCCCACAATAGCCAATTTGAAGGGGGACAGCTAGTACAAGCTATCCTGACAAAAGCAGTCTTCGTCTGCCAAAGGCTCTGGTGGTGACGTCGTCTAGGGCTCCACGGTGACCTTCGTCCTGTCGTCCTGCTGGTCTTGGTCTCGTTGCACCAATATGGAAATATTTGCTTGACGCCTCGGTACTCTGTGCCTGCGCCTGCTTCCTTAGCATCAAAGAGGAAACAAGGACACTGTGCGCGTTGGCGCCCGCCTGGTGCCCGCCTGTCCTTGGTCATCATGGCTCACGTCACTAGTACCTCACGAGGTTTGCCTGGCCTTGAACTCTCCGCCCCTCGCGAGCCAGACTGGCGAGGCCGCTCCTGAGGAGGTCTTGTGTCGCCCACCTCACGAGGCTTGGCCCCTCGCTAGGGTATTGAGTCTTTGCTGGTGAAGATGGGACGTACGGGCCCGCTCGCAGAGCCACTCCATGGGCCGCAGGCAGGCAAGTCTGGGGTCCCCCGTTCCCAGAACACCGACAGCGACATGGGTTCAAACGTGCCTATAACAACACTTTGTAGAGTAGTCGTTTCTTGGTAGGACTCGTTGGTATGGGCATGAAAAATGGTTGATAAGGTAGTCTTATCTTAAGTCTGCCACGTATGCAAGTGGTAGTAGTTTCTTGGCATTATTAGTTGTTTCTTGTAAGGAACAATGTACTACTAGTGACAAAAGGCGATTGTAGGTTGCGTTGTACTCCAACGTGTACTACTAGTGGTCGCGGGAGTGTATACCTTGTTTTGTGGGTTCGATCCCGGCCGAACGCACGGCGTCCTTTTTTTAAATAGTAACTTCGCTGCGAGCCAATATTGTACATGGGTAGTTTGAGTTTTGATGTCAAACGGACGTGTCGCGCCACAATCTGGGTGCACTAGATATCCCAGCCACGTGAACAGGTTTTCCATCCCATCATCTCGTGGCTCGCGTGCTCGCCCTAGCCGCACCTCACTTGCAGCTTCCTCATCAGCTAGTAGCAAATTTAAACTAGCGCCTACCAATTAAGCCCGAGGAGCCGGAAAAGCCTGGCGCAACATTGGGAACTGTGCAATATGGCTATGTACATAAAGTGCTAGTACTCTACTACTCTATAGCTTGTGGCGTTGCATGCATGTACTTCACTCCATTATCGGCTCTATAAAAGAAATTTCTCTTGACGTGACTTTTTTTGTTTTGAAACGGAGACAAAAGCTTTGCCTCATCTCATTTATAAAGAAGGAACTACTAAGAAAGTTCGACGAGATCCATTACACCTCCACAAATGGAAGCGAAAAGACTAGTCTCGATGTACCAAATAACTCAAATGTTCTGCCCCCGTAGTAACCGTCGTTGATAAATAGGCCGCTAGTGTGTGCGTGAGAGGACCAACTAAGTAGGCTAGCTACGCGCTTGAATAGAGCACCGAGAGTACCCACTACGCAGGTTTACTTTCCCTGCATTGATAGTACAGTGATGGTTCTAGAGAACAGTACTACCCTCCACTTCCAACTGTAGCTCCTTGGCCCTGAGATTCAATAGTTCAAAACTGGTGCACTATACTAGAAGCACAATACATGACACTACTAGTTGAGAAAGTAGTACTAGTACTGCTACAGTACGAGTATGTAGTAAATAATAGGCTCACTCCTATGCTAAGGAACAATCGAGGAGCTACAGTTGGAAGGGAGGAGGCCCTGCGGTTACTACGCTCTTATCTCCTCCTCAGCAGTTCCCCTCCCCCTGAAGAGAAGGCAGTTTGTCGCTGCTCCCATGGATTCACCAGGCGGTTCTCCTCCACGTCGAGCTAGGAGACCTTGGACGACGATCCTCTGGGAGAAATCGCACGCCGCTCCGACGTCCTCACCGTCGCAAGACTCGGTGCTTCGTGCACCAACATTTTCAACACGGTTCTTAAATAGGCTTGCAAAAAGGCCATGCTTGTTGGTCTTCCATGTGTCCTCAAGGAGAAGGTTCTTCTATTGGACAATCCTTCAAACATTCCATCGCTCCCTGGCCATGGTTGCACGTTGACTCTGCTAGAGTTGCCGACGTTGAGAGGTACTCAGATTTTGTCGGATGAGCATGTCAGTCATGGAGTTTGATCATGTAGTACTTAGTTATTACATTTCCATCCCACAATTTCTCCCCTGCCCACCGTCTTATATAGGTCTGGGTCGGTGCCAACGAAGATTGGCTTGCATACCTCCGGCCGGATACCACCATCATTTTGCACAACATCCACAACAGTGCGGCCGTTCCCGTAGACCCCTTCTCCACCATTGGGATCGTCCTTCCGGACTGGTTGGGCTTGAATACGTATGATGATGCCTACATGAGATTGAGGAAGATAGCAATTGCAGACCCACCGACAAAGCAACGCGGCTACGACAATTACTATCTCATCGTTGTGTTCGACATAAGGATTTCCATCAATGCAAGAGTCAGTAACGGCAGAGGTTGGCGCATGTTGGCCGCGTCAGAATTGTACCCCTACACGTTCGAAGACACCATGCGCCATCTAGGCCACATCTTCGTGGTGACAAGCCAGGGGACTTGTTTCATCTGGTTGCCATTGTGACGCCCGGATATTTAAGCTATAGTGAACCTCTGCTAATGATGCCACGTCACCTCATTTACTGTTGCTAATCTCGCGTCGGTTCGAAACTTTCAAACTCAAAATTTAAATATTGTCAAACATCAAAAGTTTTCAAACATCAAAACAAAAATGTTCGGTTAGTGCCAAATATCACATAGGTAATTATAGTAAAGAAAACACAAATTTATAAAATACTTATATGCCCTAAGTTGAATTAAAACAGTAAAAGAAAATAAATAAAAGGAAAAGGAACAAAACATAAAGGAAAAATAAAAGAAAAGGACCCCCCCCGGCCCCTTGGGCTTCGGCCCACCAGGCCACAACCGGCTAGGCCACCGGCCCAACTGGGCAAAGGCCCAGCCGGCCGCCCCTTATACCCACGCCCCCGAAACCCTAACCTCCAACCGCACCACTTCCCCCACTCCCTCGTTCTCTCCTCCCCCTTCCCGTTCCAATCTGGATCGGGGAAACGATCCCCTTGCTCCTTCCCCCCCCCCCCGATCGGATCTAGGTAGGGCAGCGGGCCCCGGACGCCATCGCCTCTCTCCTTCGCCCCCGATCCACATCAGGAACTCGCCTCCTCGAGCATCACCGGCGCCGCCCAGCCCGTCGCTCGCCGTCGTCCTCACCCTCCTCCCCATTCATGGACTGGAAAGGGCCCCCGACGTCGCCATCCGCCGCACCGTCGCCGGGAACGTACCTCCAGCCCCTCTATCGAGCATACCGTTGCACAACTACAGGGCCGGTGAGGACCTCCCCGTCCAACCCCATCTTCCATCCCTACGGTCACCGCGCTCGCACTCAACCACGCGACAACCGCCGCAGCTCGTCGCGCCGCACGAAACGGCGCCCGCGGCCCCCTGCCGACCGCACCCTGTGCGTGCACCCGCGTCCCTCCTCGCCTAGCTCATGCGCCCATCGGCGCGTACCTCCCCTCGCTGCTTCTTTATCTGCCGCCGGCGCGACCCTTTTTGCCGCTGCTACCAACTGCTCGAGCCCGCCTCCGCCAGCCGACCCCTTCCTGAGCTCGCTCGCCTCTGCTCTACCGCATCTCGTTCCCCCTCGCCGGGCCTCTCCCCTTCGCACTGCTCCCTTGCTGCTACTGCTCCGGCAGCCGCAGGCACACCCGCCGGCGCCCCACTGCGCCGCGGATGGCCTGGGCGAGGGCCCTGTCGGGCTGGTGCCCGACGCCCAGCATCGCCCGTAACCGCAGCGCCCAGCGCCCGCTTCCCTTGTGCCCGTTAAGGCCCTAGGCCACAGACATGTGGGGGCCCATGCCCCGAGAACGTTAAAATAAAAAAAGAGGTTTAAAAAAATAATAAATAAAATTAATAATTAATTAATTAATTAACTTAATTAATCTTGCTATGATTAACCTAATCACTAATTAAACTAATTAAACATTAATTATCTCATTAACCTAATTAGTTAAATAGCTAATTAAGTAGTCAATGACAGTGGGGCCAACCCCCTAATTAATACTAATTAGGTTAATTAAAATGTGTCACTAACCACTGGGACCCACTGGTCAGGTTGACCAGTCAACCCGGTTGACTGCTGACGTCAGCATGACACCATGCTGATGTCATAAATCCATTTTCGAATTAAATTAAATAATTAATTAAATTCCAGAAATTAATAAAATTTTAGAAAATCATATCTTTTAATCCGTAACTCGGATTAAATTATTTTCAACATGAAAGTTGCTCAGAACGACGAGACGAACCCGGATACGCAGCCCGTTCGTCCGCCACACACCCCTAACATATCAAACTCGCAACTTTCCCCCTCCGGCTCCTCTGCCCAAAAAGGCGAAACACCGGGGATACTTTCCCGAATGTTTTCCCCCTTCGCTGGTATCACCTCATACCGCGTTAGGGCACCCCTAGCACCGATACGTGTCATGTCATGCATCACTATGCATCTGTTTGCTTAAATATTTATTGTTTCTTCCCCCTCTTCTCTCGCTAGACACCGAGACCGACGCCGCAGCTACCCAGTACGACTACGGAGTTGATGACCCCTCTCTCTTGCTAGAGCAACCAGGCAAGCCCCCCCCCCTTGATCACCAGATATCGCCTACTCTCCTCTATACTGCTTGAATTAGAGTAGTGTAGCATGTCACTGCTTTCCGTTAATCCTATCCTGATGCATAGCATGTCCTTGCTACTACTGTTGTTACCTTTACCTGCAATCCTAATGCTTGGTATAGGATGCTAGTTTATCATAAGTGGCCCTACCTACTTGTCCGTCTGCCATGCTATACTATCGGGCCGTGATCACTCGGGAGGTGATCACGGGTATACACTATATGCTTTATACATGATACATGTGGTGACTAAAGTCGGGTCAGCTCGTGGAGCACCCGCGAGTGATTCACGGATTGGGGGCTGAAAGGACCTTTGTCCCAACGGTCCTCTGTGTGGATCTTTGTGGCGAAGCGACATGGCAGGTTGAGACCACCTAGGAGAGAGGTGGGCCTGGCCCTGGTCGACGTTCGCGGTTATTTCAAGATAACACGTTTAACAAGATCTTGGTATTTGATCTAAGTCTGGCCACTGGCCTATACGCACTAACCATCTATGCGGGGACAGTTATGGGCACTCGACGTCGTGGTATCAGCCGAAGCCTTCGTGACGTCAGCGACTGAGCGGCACGCGCCGGGTTGGACCGCGTAACGCAACTTCCTTTGTAATGGAGGTTGCTAGTTATGATCTCCGGCCGCCGACGCAACGTCCAGGTGTGCAATGGGCGATGGGCCCAGACCCCTGCGCCATAGGATTTAGACCAGCGTGCTGACCTCTCTGTTGTGCCTTGGTAGGGCTGTGACGTGTTGATCTTCCGAGGCCGGGCATGACCCAGAAAAGTGTGTCCGGCCAAATGGGATCGAGCGTGTTGGGTTATGTGGTGCACCCCTGTAGGGAAGTTAATCTATTCGAATAGCCGTGATCTTCGGTAATAGGACGACTTGGAGTTGTACCTTGACCTTATGACAACTAGAACCGGATACTAAATAAAACACACCCTTCCAAGTGCCAGATACAACCGGTGATCACTCTCTCACAGGGTGACGAGGGGAGGATCATCGGTTAGGATTATGCTACACGATGCTACTTGGTGAATTTACCTTCTACTCTCTTCTCCTGCTGCAAGATGGAGGTTACCAGAAGCGTAGTCTTCGACAGGACTAGTTATCCCCCTCTTATTTCGGCTTTCTGCAGTTCAGTCCACATATGATACCCTTATTCCAATTGATACCAATGCATACATATGTAGTGTAGCTCCTTGCTTGAGAGTACTTTGGATGAGTACTCACGGTTGCTTTGCTCCCCTTTTTCCCCCTTTCTATACTCTATTGCTGCGACCAGACGTTGGAGCCCAGGAGCCAGACGCCACCGTCGACGACGACTACTACTACTCGGGAGGTGCCTTCTACTACGTGAAGCCCGCTGACGACGACCAGGAGTAGTTTAGGAGGATCCCAGGCAGGAGGCCTGCGCCTCTTTCGATCTATATCCCAGTTTGTGCTAGCCTTCTTAAGGCAAACTTGTTTAACTTATGTCTGTACTGAGATATTGTTGCTTCCGCTGACTTGTCTATGATCGAGCCCTTGTATTCGAGCCCTCGAGGCCCCTGGCTTGTAATATGATGCTTGTATGACTTATTTTATTTGTAGAGTTGTGTTGTGATATCTTCCTGTGAGTCCCTGATCTTGATCGTACACGTTTGCGTGTATGATTAGTGTACGATTGAATTGGGGGCGTCACAAGTTGGTATCAGAGCCGACTGCCTATAGGAATTCCCCTTCCACACTCCTTGGCCGAAGTCAAGTCTAGACATTAGAAACCTTTTTACTAACATGGCTGTGTGCCTTACGAGCCCACGTCGCCATCTAGGCGGTATTAGGATCTTTTACTCCTCGATCCTTACTTTGGGACTCTGAACTCTCTCCTACTCGGGTTAAACGATTTTACTAACTCTAACACTAGGATCCCGTGACCACGTTCACCCCAAAGTTGGATAAGCCCTAGTTATTCTTTAGAGTAGTATTTGAACATTATCCACATTGTCATTTGACTCCTGTGAAAACATCTTTGTTTTCAAATGGAACCCATGAGGCAGGTCATGCGCCACACGACGGCCATTGGTGCCTCAGGATCACCTGCTGTGTTGGTTGAGATGATGACCTATCTGGTTATCGCTGGAACCCTGAGTACACCGTCTATGAGGAGTATCAGGACTTCAACCAGGAGCAGTACCGTGCCATCGTCCACCCCTACTCTCGGGAGTATGACTCCACTACCGTGCTGTACACTGCTCATGGTGTTGGAGTGACTATCGATATGGCGGTCCACGATGTTGCTTATGCTGCTCTGACACGTCTTCGTGGAGAGTATCAGGAGTTGGACACCTCCCCCTTCAGGCACATTGCTATCGCATCCAATGTTGGTGCAGAGGGATACTACACTGCTGCCTACTCCACTGTCACCCGAGAGCCCTTCTACCATCAGAACCTGGTTCTGCATGCTGCTGGGCTGGATAGAGCTAACCGAGCTCTTCGCCACGAGTTGTACACCACCCGTCAGCACCTGTACCGTGGTCTGACGCTGTTGCACCCCTCTGTCCGATCTGGTGATCTGTCTCATTCTACGATCTACCCTGCCAGGACCGTGATGCCCCAGGGCATAGGCTGGCCAGATGTGGGAGGCTACTCTCCCGCACTTGGTCCTCTCCTGCCACCTGCGCATTGGGTTCCGAACCAGAGTATCCATGGACCCCAAGCTACTCGCATGTAGGTCTTCCCTTCGCGTCACTACCAGCTGTCAGGCTACACCTACCTCCACAGTTCCTCCTGGGACTGATGTAGGCTTGCTTGTTAGTGTTAGATGCATTCGTCGCGAGCCTGCGTGCCGCCTATGATGTTCTTAGCCTATGTACTGAACTCTGTGTACCCAACTCTATGCACAATCACTTTTTTAAGATGTGCCAACTACTATGTTGTATCTATCGTGTTCCTTTCATTATGCATGTTTCATCATGAATGATTCTTGTCCTCGCAATTTCTCAATGCTGAACTACTCCTGTTATATATTAGCAGGATGGTTAGACCAGGTGGTCGTGGTCGTGGTGGCAACGCCCCACCACCGCCTGAGTACATGGCTGGTATGATCCAACAGCTTGAGATGAATCGCCAGTTCATGGAGAATATGATGGCTCAGTTTCCTCGCCCCAATATGAACCAGCAGCCAACCCCAGTAACTCTGCAGGATTTCATGCGCATGAACCCAACTGTGTACCGCAGCTGAACTCAGCCCCTGGATGCCGATGACTGGCTCCGTGACATCACCTATGAGATGGAGTCTGCTGATGTAGCCCCTGCCAGCTATGTCACCTTTGCTTCCTTCTTCCTGAAGGGACCCGCAACTCAATGGTGGGACAGCCACAGGCGTACTCTGCCAGTTGGAACAATCATCACCTGGCCAGACTTCCAAGCTGCCTTCCGTGCTCGCTTCATTCCTCATGGAGTCATGGACCGGAAGAAGCGCAAGTTTCACAACCTCACTCAGGGCAACAAAACTATGGAAGCTTATCAGCGGGGGTTTCTGGATCTGTCCCGCTATGCTGAAGAAGACATTGCAACTGATGCACGCAGACAGGAGATGTTCCGTGATGGCCTTCAAGCTGATATCAAGCTCGCACTTCTAGTGCATGACTTTGCTGATTTTGCCACCTTGGTGAACAAGGCCATCAATGCCGAAACTGGTCTGCAGGAACACCAAAGCTCTCACAGGCGCAACCATGACACGGGCTCATCTTCGGGCCCGTCCTCGCAGAAGCGTAGGATATGGATTCCCAACAGCATGTACCAGCCAACTGCACCTGCTCCAAGGCAGTCCTATGCTGCACCGCGTCTGCCTCCCCCACCAACTAGGCAGCCAAGGCTTCCGACTCCACCACTCCAAGCTCCTGTTCCCACTCCCAATAATGGTCTGTGCTACAAGTGTAGCCAACCAGGTCACCTCGCCAGGAACTTCTTTCAGAACCAGAATCAACTGGCCCTTCCTGCAACTGGCCGTGGAAGCAACCAGCCCCGCAATAACAATGCCAAGTCTTATGGCCGTGTTCATGCCAACCACGTTGATCTCAATGAAGTTCTAGACCAGCCCGCTACTGTGATGGGTACACTCCTCGTAAATTCAGTACCGGCATCTGTTTTATTTGATACAGGTGCATCGCATTCATTCATGTCAGAAGATTTTGCATGCTTGCACGACATTAAATGTGAGGACATGAACACTTCGCTATTAGTGCACACTCCCGCGGGCCAATGTCGGACATCCATGATTTGCAACGACGTCCCCGTTGAAATCGAAGGACTGGAATTCCTTGCCTCTCCCATCATACTGAAGTCCTGTAGCATTGACCTCATTCTGGGAATGGATTGGTTGAAAGCGCATACTGCTTCTATACTTTGCGCCACTAAGGTCGTCCATCTGCTACACCCTTATGACGAAATAATTGCTTACCAAGCTCATCTAGTTCAGAACACCGAGGCACGACTTTATGCCTTGAATGCGTTGAACGCTGCACCACTCGAGGGCATTGAAAACATTTCCGTCGTTTGTGAATTCCAAGACGTCTTCCCAGAAGAACTTCCAGAGATCCCCCCTGCTAGAGCTGTCGAATTCATCATCGACTAGAAACCCGGCACCACCCCTATAGCCAAACAACCCTACAAGATGCCGCCACATGAACTCATTGAGCTTAAGGAGGAAATCGACAAATCCCTTGTCAAAGGTTTCATTCGCCCAAGTTGCTCTCCTTGGGGAGCACCTTCTCTCTTTGTTAAGAAGAAGGATGGGACAAACCTATTAGTCCAAGACTACCATCCTATAAACCAAGCTACCATTTAGATAAATACCCTCTTCCTCGGATCAATGATCTTTATGATCAACTGGCTGCCTCATCACTATTCTCCAAACTCGACTTGAGGTTGGGTTACCACCAGATCCATGTTTGTGAAGAGGATATCCCAAAAACCGCCTTCGTGACTCGGTATGGGTCGTACGAGTACACCGCCATGTCATTCGGCTTAACGAATGCTCCCGCCACCTTCTCTCGTCTGATGAACTATATATTCATGGATTACCTCGACAAGTTCGTCGTGGTTTATCTCGATGATATCCTTGTATTTTCCAAGAACAAAGAAGAACATGTTGAACATCTTCGTCTTGTGCTGGAAAAGCTTCAAGAGCATCAACTATATGCTAAGTATTCCAAGTGTGAATTCTGGCTCCCCGAAGTAACCAATCTTGGGCATGTCATCTCCAACGATGGTATTGCCATCAACCCTGAACGAGTTCAGGCTATTCTTGATTGGACTCCTCCGAAGAATGTCAAGCAAGTCCGAAGTTTTCTCAGTCTCGCCAGCTATTGCCGTCGATTCGTCGAGAACTTTTCCAAGATTGCCAGGCCTCTGACTAATCTGTTGCATAAGGGTGTCAAGTTTGAATGGACAGACAAATGTCAGGAAAGTTTCCAGGCGCTCAAAGACAAGTTGACTTCTGCCCCAGTGCTTGCTCCACCTGATACTAAGAAGGACTTCGTCATTTACTGCGACGCTTCCCGTCAAGGATTAGGCTGTGTCCTAATGCAAGAGCGCAGAGTGATTGCTTATGCCTCTCGTCAACTGCCCCCTCATGAAGAAAACTACCCAGTTCACGACCTCGAGTTTGCTGCTGTCATGCATGCACTGAAGTAGTGGCGACATTACCTTCTCCGTAATCATTGCGAAATCTTCACCGACCACCAAAGTCTGAAGTATCCGTTTACTCAGCCAGATCTGAACCTCCGTCAGCAAAGATGGATGGAGACTGTTGCAGACTTTGACGTGGGTATATCCTATACCCCCGGCAAGGCTAATGTAATGGCTGATGCCTTGAGCCGCAAGTCTTACTACAACCACCTCCAGGTTCACAAAGTTCAGTCCTTGCTTGTCGAAGAATTTAGAAAGCTGAACCTTCATATTGTTCCTCCTAGAGCACTCGTTCCCCCTCCCCCGGAGTTCCGCAAGATGAATCTTCTTATTGTTACTAAGGGTTCCCTAAATACCCTGGCTGTCGTACCAGATCTCGTAGCTGGTATAAAGACTATTCAAGGTTATGACTCTGAAGTCCATAAGATTAAACGCCATCTAGCAGAAGGAAAACCCTCGTTCTTCATTGTCGCCGATGATGGCGCCTTATACTTCAAAGGCCGTCTAGTGGTACCATGTTCGAAGAAAAACCTGGATAATACTAAAAGGGTTATGCAAGAAGCTCATGATACGCCTCTGTCCATCCATCCTGGTAGTACAAAGATGTACCAGGATATTCGTCAAAGATTCTGGTGGTCTAATATGAAGCAGGACATTGCTCGTTATGTTGCTGAGTGTGACGTTTGCCGCCGTATCAAAGTAGAGCATCAAAGGCCTGCTGGAACTCTGCAACCTATCTCTATTCCTGAATGGAAATGGGACCATGTTGAAATGGACTTCGTCACTGGATTTCCCAAATCGCAGAAAGGTAATGATGCTATTCTTGTCGTCATTGACCGGCTTTCTAACGTTGCACATTTTCTGGCGGTCAAAGAGACAATCACTGCTAGTCAGCTTGCTACTCTCTACATGTCCAGAATTGTTTCACTTCATGGTATTCCACTGGTTATCAGTTCAGATCGTGGCAGCTTATTCACATCAAGATTTTGGGCAAGTTTCCAAGAAGCTATGGGAACTCATCTGTCGTTCAGTATGGCGTTTCATCCTCGGTTGCAAGGACAGGTTGAACGTGTCAACCAAGTTCTCGAAGACATGCTTCGAGCTTGTGTAATTTCCTTCGGCAAGAAATGTGAGGAATCTCTTCCATATGCCGAGTTCTCTTATAATAATAGCTATCAAGCTAGTCTGAAGATGTCCCCCTTCGAAGTGCTATATGGACGAAAGTGTCGCCCCCTCTGAACTGGTCAGAAACTAGGGAACGTCCACTCTTCGGTCCGGATATTATCCAACAGGCCGAAGAACAAGTTCGCATTATTCGCGAGAATCTCAAGACTGCTCAGTCACGTCAGAAAAGTCAGTATGACCGTCATCACCAAGACATGGTCTATCAACCTGGCGAAAAGGATTATCTTTGAGTTACACCAATGAAGGGTGCTCACCGCTTCGGGATCAAGGGCAAGCTAGATCCACGCTATATCGGTCCCTTCACTATTCTCGAAAGGCGTGGAAAAGTGGCATATCAACTGGAGCTTCCGCCGAACCTTTCCTAGGTTCACTATGTGTTCCACGTGTCACAACTCTGCCGTTGCTTCAAGGATCCAATCCGAGCAGTGGATCATGAAGTGCTCGAATTGCAACAGGACCTCTCCTATAAAGAGCATCTGGTCCGCATTCTCGACCAAGCTAAACGCCGAACACGTCAGAAGGCGATCAAGTTCCTCAAAGTCCAGTGGTAGCACCATTCTGAAGATGAAGCCACTTGGGAACGCGAGGACCGCCTGCGTGATGAATACCCCGCACTGTTTCCTTCTACCTCCTAAATCTCAGGACGAGATTTCTTGTAGTGGAGGAGAATTGTGACGCCCGGATATTTAAGCTACAGTGAACCTCTGCTAATGACGCCACGTCACCTCGTTTACTGTTGCTAATCTCGCGTCGGTTCGAAACTTTCAAATTCTTAAATATTGTCAAACATCAAAAGTTTTCAAACATCAAAACAAAAATGTTCGGTTAGTGCCAAATATCACATAGGTAATTATAGTAAAGAAAACACAAATTTATAAAATACTTATATGCCCTAAGTTGAACTAAAACAGTAAAAGAAAATAAATAAAAGGAAAAGGAAAAGGAACAAAACAGAAAGCAAAAATAAAAGAAAAGAACCCCCCCGGCCCCTTGGGCTTCGGCCCACCAGGCCACAACCGGCCAGGCCACTGGCCCAACTGGGCAGAGGCCCAGCCGGCCGCCCCTTATACCCATGCCCCTGAAACCCTAACCTCCAACCGCACCACTTCCCCCACTCCCTCGTTCTCTCCTCCCCCTTCCCGATCCAATCTGGATCGGGGAAACGATCCCCTCGCTCCTCCCCCCCGATCGGATCTAGGTAGGGCAGCGGGCCCCGGACACCATCGCCTCTCTCCTTCGCCCCCGATCCACACCAGGAACCCGCCTCCTCGAGCATCACCAGCGCCGCCCCGCCCGTCGCTCGCCGTCGTCTTCACCCTCCTCCCCATTCCTGGACCGAAAAGGGCCCCCGACGTCGCCATCCGCCGCACCGTTGCCGGGAACGCACCTCCAGCCCCTCCATCGAGCATACCGTTGCACAACTACAGGGCCAGTGAGGACCTCCCTGTCCGACCGAATCTTCCATCCCTACGGTCACCGCGCTCGCGCTCAACCACGCGGCAACCGCCGCAGCTCGTCGCGCCACTCGAAACGGCGCCCGCGGCCCCCTACCGACCGCACCCTGTGCGTGCACCCGCGTCCCTCCTCACCTAGCTCCTGCGCCCGTCGGCGCGTACCTCCCCTCGCTGCTGCTTTAGCTGCCGCCGTTGCCCCCCTTTTTGCCGCTGCTACCAACTGCTCGAGCCCGCCTCCGCCAGCCGACCCCTTCCCGACCTCGCTCGCCTCTGCTCTACCGCATCTCGTTTCCCCTCGCTGGGCCTCTCCCGTTCGCGCCGCTCCCTTGCTGCTACTGCTCCGGCAGTCGCAGCCACACCCGCTGGCGCCCCACTGTGCCGCGGATGGCCTGGGCGAGGGCCCTGTCGGGCTGGTGCCTGACGCCCAGCATCGCCCGTAACCGCAGCGCCCCGCGCCCGCTTCCCTTGTGACCGTTAAGGCCCTGGGCCATAGACATGTGGGGGCCCATGCCCCCAGAACGTTAAAAGAAAAAAAAAGAGGTTTAAAAAATAATAAATAAAAATATTAATTAATTAATTAATTAACTTAGTTAATTAATTAAAGAATTAACTAGCTTAATTAATCCTGCTATGATTAACCTAATCACTAATTAAACATTAATTATCTAATTAACCTAATTAGTTAAATAGCTAATTAAGTAGTTAATGACAGTGAGGCCAACCCCCCTAATTAATACTAATTAGGTTAATTAAAATGTATCACTGACCAATGGGACCTACTGGTCAGGTTGACCAGTCAACCCTGTTGGCTGCTGACGTCAGCATGACACCATGCTGATGTCATATCTTTTAATTCATAACTCGGATTAAATTATTTTCAACATGAAAGTTGCTCAGAACGACGAGACGAACCCGTATACGTAGCTCGTTCATCCGCCACACACCCCTAACAGACCAAACTCGCAACTTTCCCCCTCCGGCTCCTTTGCCCGAAAACGCGAAACACCGGGGATACTTTCCCGAATGTTTTCCCCCTTCGCCGGTATCACCTCATACCGCGTTAGGGCACCCCTCGCACCGATACATGTCATGTCATGCATCGCTATGCATCTGTTTGCTTAAATCTTTATTGTTTCTTCCCCCTCTTCTCTCGCTAGACACCGAGACCGACGCCGCTGCTACCCACTACGACTATGGAGTTGACGACCCCTCTCTCTTGCTAGAGAAACCAGGCAAGCCCCCCCTTGATCACCAGATATCGCCTACTCTCCTCTATACTGCTTGCATTAGAGTAGTGTAGCATGCTACTGCTTTCCGTTAATCCTATCCTGATGCATAGCCTGTCCTTGCTACTACTGTTGTTACCTTTACCTGCAATCCTAATGCTTAGTATAGGATGCTAGTTTATCATCAGTGGCCCTACCTACTTGTCCGTCTGCCATGCTATACTATCGGGCTGTGATCACTCGGGAGGTGATCACGGGTATATACTATATGCTTTATACATGATACATGTGGTGACTAAAGTCGGGTCTGCTCATGGAGCACCTGCGAGTGATTCACGAATTGGGGGCTGAAAGGACCTTTGCCCCAACGGCCCTCGGTGTGGATCTTTGTGGCGAAGCGACAGGGCAGGTTGAGACCACCTAGGAGAGAGGTGGGCCTGGCGCTGGTCGGCGTTCGCGGTTATTTCAAGATAACACGTTTAACGAGATCTTGGTATTTGATCTGAGTCTGGCCACTGGCCTATACACACTAACCATCTACGCGGGGACAGTTATGGGCACTTGACGTCGTGGTATCAGCCGAAGCCTTCGTGACGTCAGCGACTGAGCGGCGCGCGACGGGTTGGACCGCGTAACGCAACTTCCTTTGTAATGGAGGTTTCTAGGTCTGCTCTCCGGCCGCCCACGCAACGTGCAGGTGTGCAATGGGCGATGGGCCCAGACCCCTGCGCCATAGGATTTAGACTGGCGTGCTGACCTCTCTGTTGTGTCTAGGTAGGGCTGCAACGTGTTGATCTTCCGAGGCCGAGCATGACCCAGAAAAGTGTGTCCGGCCAAATGGGATCGAGCGTGTTGGGTTATGTGGTGCACCCCTGCAGGGAATTTAATCTATTCGAATAGCCGTGATCTTCGGTAACAGGACGAATTGGAGTTGTACCTTGACCTTATGACAACTAGAACCGGATACTAAATAAAACACACCCTTCCAAGTGCCAGATACAACCGGTGATCGCTCTCTCACAGGGCGACGAGGGGAGGATCATCGGTTAGGATTATGCTACATGATGCTACTTGGTGAACTTACCTTCTACTCTCTTCTCCTGGTGCAAGATGGAGGTTACCAGAAGCGTAGTCTTCGACAGGACTAGTTATCCCCCTCTTATTCCGGCTTTAGGGAGTTCAGTCCACATATGATACCCTTATTCCAATTGATACCAATGCATACATATGTAGTGTAGCTCCTTGCTTGCGAGTATTTTGGATGAGTACTCACGGTTGCTTTGCTCCCTCTTTTCCCCCTTTCTATACTCGATTGTTGCGACCAGACGTTGGAGCCCAGGAGCCAGACGCCACCGTCGACGACTACTACTACTACTCGGGAGGTGCCTTCTACTACGTGCAGCCCGCTGAAGACGGCCAGGAGTAGTTTAGGAGGATCCCAGGCAGGAGGCCTGTGCCTCTTTCGATCTGTATCCCAATTTGTGCTAGCCTTCTTAAGGCAAACTTCTTTAACTTATGTCTATACTCAGATATTGTTGCTTCCGCTGATTCGTCTATGATCGAGCTCTTGTATTCGAGCCCTCGAGGCCCCTGGCTTGTAATATGATGCTTGTATGACTTATTTTATTTGTAGATTTGTGTTGTGATATCTTCTCGTGAGTCCCTGATCTTGATCGTACATGTTTGCGTGTATGATTAGTGTACGATTGAATCGGGGGCGTCACAGCCATCCTATGGTATGGGAGATTACAAACAGAATGCTCAAACCATCATTTGTATCCCTAACGGCACTCCATTGTTTTGCAGAGATCAGTCATCCCCCGATCAAAATAAGTTCGTCGATCCTGGATGTGCATTTGCATCCGCGATTCGGTCTAACCTGGAACCTTGACATATTGGGATCAACTATCTTAGCAGTCGTTACCTATGGTACCACTAATGTGAAACATGGTCACACAATCTACCACAATCGGACCGTCACCATCTACCCAGGTATTCCATTTAGTATTATATTTTTAACCCTCTCGCCTTCTCTTTCATTGTTGTACTACTTACTAGTACTAGTAGGAATACTTTTTACCTTGGAGGACGCATGTAGCTAGCTAGGCCCTTGAAGACTTGAACCCACTAGCTGCCACCATTTTTGTTTTTCCATGTCTTACTATATCATCCATGTAGCCAAGAGTGACTATATATAATAAGCCGGTTATTTTACTTCCTCTATATCGGAGTAGTACTATTTGTTGCATAGTATTACTGACCGCCATATTTGAGCACAACATTATTATGCATGGACCTTGACTGTGTGCGTCACCATGTGTCCAGATCTGAGATGCCGTGTGTACCAGATGAACGGTGCCGAGTTCGACCCCCGTGATGCTATGTTGGTGCCAAGGTACACTCTTGGAGAGTACTCGCTTTTCATTGAGGACAACTTCCCCATTGTGAAGGGGATGCCACCTTCCGTGCACGACACCAAAGGCCTGCCGTTCATGAAGCATGGTGGTGTCTTCAGTGCACACCGGCGGATGAACAACATGCTGGGGCACGCTATCCCTGATTTATGCCGCATCAGCTTGGATGAGTCTCCATCGTGTGGAACCGGGCTAGAAAGATGCGACAATGATTCCTGTTTCCCACCGCTATGGATCATGCCATCCATGAAGAACACCTGGGACTGGATGGAGGAGGACATGTAGCCCATCTATAACGTGTATGTGGAGTATGGTAAATTGTGAACAGTAGCACTATGAATATATGTAGACAAGTCGTGCACAAATTTATCACATGAATTGGAGATGAACTTGTATGGCATACTAGCATTTGTCCTTTAGAATTTATTCATGGTAAATGTGATATGTGTATGTGCAACTTGTGTGGTTGTTGCACGGGCTCCAACACGCTCTTTAAGAAAAAAAAGGTGGCACAACTTTGCATATAGGTGACATGGCGGCATCATACAATAGCATCATTCGCTATAGTTGTAGTATACTCCTACTAGGACGACAACTCCTATAAAACCTTGCGCTCGGCACTTTGCCTCTTCGGGAGGTTCAACAGTTCGTACTCGTGTGAACCTTGCACTTGGCTCTTCGCCTCTTCGGAAGGTCCAATAATGATGATACTATAATACAATATGCTTCTGGCAATCTGACACCGATTGAACTGTTGCACGTCCACCGTGAGGGCGAGGGCGAGGAAGAGGGAGAGGGCGCTGTAGTCAAAACCCTCTCCTCGTCCTGTGAGCCACTGCGCGCGTGGGGGATGGAGAGGCGTAGTAAGCAAGCTTTTCCTCATTCGGTGAGTTGACGGGACACATCAAAGTAGTATTAGTACTAGTCCATACTGCGTCCTTTTCGGTTAACATGGCTTAATTTGAAACGAGAAAATACACTGGCGATCAATGTATGTAATAATACGCTATTTACGGTCACTATATATAGTTTTGAGGTAATTATACGATCACTAGCTCATCGTAGAGCACCATATTGCACCCTACTAACCGGCCACATTGTCGACGTGGCACTTTATTGACTGGTTAGATTGTCACCTGGTTTATGGGTCCCACCTGTCAGTTGGTAGAGGAAAGAAATCAGTTAAACAAAATGTTACGCAGGCGCGACAGGAGTCCAACCCTTGTGCGCGAACCACCCTGGTTGTATATGCGAGTGCATGCATGTGTACTCCCTCGGTCTTCCAACAAAGAGTGTACATCGGCTAAAAAACAAAGAGTGTACATCTACTCTTCGTATGCAGTTAGCCTTTAATCTAAATCGATATTGATTGACTAATGCACCAACTTGTGCTCTAACTATAGGCTACATGTCTATCCTTAATTACATCATGCAACAACCTTCATTTAATCTTCTTCTCTCAATGGTCGCATGCACACATAAGTCTACTACTTTTGGGTGTTAATTATGCCCCGGTCAATGTGTAAATATCTAAATGTACAGTCTTTCACGGACGTAGAGAGTAGGTTGCGCACTTGAGCGTGAGCGTGTGTGTTGCATCGTGTGTTGTGTGCCGCATGGGTGAGTGTTGCATGTGTCCATGTGTACGTGAGAGTGTTGCATGTTGCATGCATGCATGCATGAGGCTTTTACTCCTCCCATTGACATGTTCATATTTCAAGCTTCCTACGTTCCCTCCATATGGTGATACTCCATCTGTTTCCAAATACGGAGTAAAAGCCTCCCTCTGTTTCCAAATACGGAGTATTTGTCTTTCTATAGATTTCAACAAGTGACTACGTATGGAGCAAAATGAGTGAAGTGAACGTAGTGGCATAGGGATATCATAGATAGGAAGTCTTCGTGATCCATTATTCCCCATCTCGGTCAGAGAGAACTATTCAACTAATCTTCACAGTGAAGTGACAATACATGCTGCAGCAGATGGGACACTTAATTAATAAGCTGAACGAGCGTGTTGGTGTTACCAAATCAGCCTTACCCAGTACTACCATCATGTTTGCGAGTGGAGCACGCTTCCGCAAATACGCCTATGCACCTTTCTCCTCCATTAACTGACATATGATCCCTCTTGAGGTAAACCCACATGTCATCGGCGTAACTATTTACACTCCGAAGGATGGTATATCCTGGTAGTAGTACTAGTAGAATTGAGATTTAATGCACTTTCTTACCCATCTTTCACTCTTCCTCCTCCTCTCTTCTTTTTCCTCCTCTCTTCCCCATCGTCGACCGCACACCATTTCCCCCCGCTCACTGCTCGTCCTCCCGCGCCATCTTCCTTGGTAGCTCGCGCGTACCATATCCCCCCGCTCACTGCTCGGCCACACACGCCATCTTCTTTGCCCACCCGCCCAAATCCACTTCCCCGCTGGCTCGCAGGCACTGAAAACCCCGCGCCCTAAGAAACCCTATGACAGAACCGGCTGACACGCAGAGCCACGCTGGAATTCCCTCCCTGATGTTCTCTTGGAGAAGATCTATAATTGTATGGACCTGCTCAGCACCGTCCTTCTGGCCGCATGCTCGGTGTCTTTGCACCGTCTACTCATCTGCAACCGGCCGGCTCTTTTCAATGCACCCTGCTTACTGATGCCCGATCCTCGCAGGTGGCCCAGACACTGACTTGACGGTCCTATGGAGGTTGTCGTGGTGCCCCTCGACATGCTACCACTACCGGTCCACCTGTCCTTCATGCGCGGCCACTACTGGGCGGGTATGAAGGCCAACTGGATCATCCTCATCGACCAATCCGGTAGTCCGTGGCGTCTCGTGGATATCTACACCCAGCGAGAGATCACCCTTCCATCGTTGGATACCGCTGCCATCGAGCCTCGCGGCCCGCCAGACACTCCTTCCTACTACGCACGAGACGCATCGAGCTTTTGACTCGATCTCTGTTTGCTAAAAGTTGTAATCTGCGAAGTGCCCACACCATCAGAAGACTACATGGATTATAAGCTCATTGCCTTGTTCAACATGGGATTAGTCTATCTGGAATCCGATCGCCATACATGGTTATGGCTCATTGTCAATCCTACTGAGGCAACATTTATGTCTGATGCTATAGTGCCCGATGGCATCGTTTACACGGTCGACGCACAGATTGGCTGCCTATACTGGTGGAATCTATCGTCGTGTAATTTTTCGATCTCATCTTTACCTTATGAATATGACTGCTTGTTCATTGTTATGAATTTAGAATAGATAGTATGTCTATAAACACATCATTGCTATATGTTCCTCTCATTTCCTAGATTTTTATGACCACACATGTTATTGTTAGAGTTGATATGATAACAATTGGCATCTAATGATTGTTAGAATAGATATTATGAGCATAATCTCATGATTGCTATATGTTACTCTCATTTGCAAGATTTTTAAAACAACGCATGTTATTTGCTTAGAGTTGATATGAGAACAGTAATAAGTGCTATTGTAGAATATGAGTAGGCCATGTCATAGCTGTTTTCCTCTCATTGTTACATGATGTTTGAACCATGACATATTGCTAGAATATGAAAGACATTGGCTTATTTTTTAACTTGGGGTATGACTATGACCATGCAATTGCAATTCTCTATCTATGATATGTGTCACTGTTATAATAATCTTAATTCCACACATACTCTGAACATGATTGTTTATTTTTGTACTTTTGGTCTCCAATTTGAATTGTTGTAGTAGACGCAAATGCGCTGGACTTCATGATTCTAGGACCTGGAATCATACTAGTCGATGGTTGGTGGTTTATCGCTCGTTCAGCTGACGACGGTCATTTGATGCTCATTCGCACGTATCAAATTGACCAAACCCTTACATCAAATCACCTGCAGTACAATGCCTGGAGCGTTCCTGACATTGATGGCTATGGATGCTTCATGTTCGAGAAATATCCCAGCTCTGTTGGGCCAGGCGTATTCAACTGGAGGCGGGTTTACAACCTCGACAACCACTTCATGTTCCCCGGGCTCAATTATCCGATCATCCAACCAATCATTGATCATATCACTGGCGATGATTACCGTGCTATGCAACTTTCATTCTTCAGGGGGGACTGTGTTTACACATCATACCATGGGTTTCATGAATCACCATATCCAGAGATTCGTCAACACAGCTTATTGCCAGATAATCTTCAGTGTGTGAAAGGCATCAAGCTTCCATGCGATGGATGGCTTTTGCAAACCCGACATGCGGCGATGTGGTTCATGCCAACAACAAATATGCACAACTTGATTTGTACTGATATCTAAACTGAGCCATGTAACCAGCTGCTGTAGCACCACCCTCTTTTGTTGGATATTATGTACTATTGTAAGTTCGAAGCACTCCTCTGGTTTGAAAGATAGATACCTTTTCGGGATCAAGTGCATTCTAACTCACCTACGTAGGATGTATGGATAATGATGATGGAAATGCTGTGTAGAAGCCGTATCTACTACCACTATAAAAGGACGAGAGGGCGGAGAACCGAATCATCTCATCCATTAAAGCATATGATCTGATGGTCTAAATCACTCCAACACATCAAACGTGTTTTACACTTTAATTACCCATCCTGCCACTCCTAAACTCCTCCACCTCTTCTGAGAAAAACTGCTTAGACTGATCGCACGCACGCCGCGCACCACTTCCTCCTCGCACGTTCGCATGCACAAGAGCGCTCCATCCCCAACCTCCCTCCTCTCCCGATCGGCGCCTCACCTCCCCGTCCCCGCATCCTCGGTGCCAAGCCGCCCTCCCTGCACCCGCATCGCCGCCCCTAGCATGCCGTTCGCTCCGCACGCATACCACCGATGACCCTGACCGTCGTGAACCCGATCTGGCCGGGCATCCAGGGGAACACCGGCAGTGAGGTCCTGGAGGGGGCAGCTTCTTCCTCCCGTCGCTCTCCCATCGCTCCTTCCCGGCGCCCACCCACGCCTGGTCCAGCCGCATCTGGGCGCGCACCGGCTGCGCGACAGGCGACTGCGACGGGCGGCTCCAGTTCTCCACCGCAGGTCTCCCTCCACCACGGCGGCAACGAGCAATCGTCCTACGGGGTGAGCGTGGTGGACAGCTTCAACGTGGGCCTCTCCGTGACCCCGCACAAGGGCCGCGACAACTGCCCCGTCTTGGCCTGCTGCAAGGACCTGACCCAGAGCTGCCCGGGCGAGCTGCCTGTGCGTACATGATGTTCATCCTCGGCTTGTCACACACGCAATCTTCTCGGCTTAATTCCATCTCTTCCCCAATTGGAAACAAATCAGCATGAGACTCAGCCTTGCCAAGGTCGAGAACGCCTCACAGATATGTATGAGGACGTCTAATCGAGATTTCCGGCTGCAGGGCGCAATTAGTGGAAGAAGGTATTACGATTTTCCAGATTGTGATTAATTGCTTCTCAACTCAATTCCCCTCTTCTATAGTCTTGTGAGATCGTTCATTCATTCATAAAGATCATCCTCATACATATCTCTTTCTCACTCTGATTTCATGTTTTGATTGGGATTCGAAAAGAGGAACTGAGATGTATGTTCGTGACTTGTAAGCAGCAACAAAATTTAGCAATTTATATTTTTCTAGCCATCCAAATATCTTGCTCCATACCTTTCTTAGAATTTTTTATTTGATCAGCAGTGTTCTTAATTACTTGTACCCTATATATTTGTGTGCTAATTAGCAAGATTGTTAGTATATCCATCTGGTAATGAGAATGAAAACTGGCATATGACTTGACTGAGGCCTCGAAAGGAGCATAAACAATTTGTTAGAATACAGACAAGTACTTCTACTGCTAGGAATTCAGAACAACTAGCTTAGTTACTGCTGAGGAACAACCTAATGAAAAATTATAGGATGACAATATATTGAGTAAGCATGAAACTGTTACTTATTCACCTAATAAAAAACATGCCAATTGACTGCAACTTTTACTGTGAATGTTTATGAACCCACTTTTCTGAATAACTAAGATGATAAGGCAACAAAATTATAGTGTATCAAGTATTTATTTGCAACTGAAATAGAAAAACAGCATATGTTTATGTGGCCTTAGGGGTTAGGGCCCCTTTTTGTTGTCTTTCCCCAGGCCCCTAAATTCTCAGGACCGGCCCTGGCTCCAAGTCCGTGGCCGACCTGGTTACCACCGTCCGGATGTTCAAGGTGGTCGTCCCAAGAGCTCTAAGGTGTGGCCGCCCCACCATCGGCTGGTGCATGGTCTTGTTTGTTATACTACATTTCTAGGCATCCGTACAACCTGGAGGAGCTTTGTCTTTCTGTACCGGGACATCTATGGTGTGCTTTTGTCTAAAATCCGTTAACAAGTAGAGCAATGGTCGGCCCTGCATTAGCATATGTAAGGAATTTTAGATGGTAATACTTTTACCACACAGACAACCTGAAATTCAATGGCTAATAATTGACTAATATCATGCGAGGTTCTAATATGTCAATGACTAATATACTCTAGAGAACTTATGTCCATGAGTATCCATCAGTATTTCTAGTGTATTGCTAAATTTTCTCAGTGTGGACTTGCCACCTTTTACCTTCAAGATCCCTGTAATTTTTTAAGATGACTTTTGACAGTTAACTGGAGATGTTCCGTCATTCAAACATGTTGATGGCCAAGCAAAATATTCAGGTATACTGGAAACATCCGTAGCTATACGCATATACCTTAGTGGCACACTTTACTGTAGTAGTATGTTTATATGCAAAAGAATTAAAAGCTGATATACCCAGGCTATCCTAATTCATGCATGTTTGTGCCTTCCAGGTGATGCGCCCAACATGCTTCTGCACGAGAGTTTGCTATGGGAAGTAAGCATGAGGTGTGCCTGCTGGTTATGCAAAAAAATAGATGTGTCTAACAATTGCATTCTACTTTTGTGGTAAAGCCTGAATAAGTCTTTGTTGTATACTCTAAACACTTACAGCAAGATGAAGCTGGCACAGTGAGGTATTTGAACAAGATTCATAAGGATCGTCTACTACTCATGCAAGAGCAAGTCAACATCCATCTCACTTGCATGCCTGCAGGCTAGAGACGGGTCACATTTGGTCGCACATGGGAGTTGTTCTTGTGAACGTGGGTGATGAGATTGACACAAAGCTGCCGAGGAAGGAGCGGGTGACATTTGTTTCTAAAGGGTATCGAGTTTCATATGTTTTTATCTCCTTTGTTATTCTGATTACGAGTCGCATTACCAATCATTCAACAATTATAGTTTGATATTTTAGTTCCATCTCAATCATTCATTTATGCCTGATCAGCCATGAACGTGCAACTACATTAAAGTTTGCATTAAAATTTTGTTTGCAAATAGAGGTCAGCGAAGCCTTTTCTTGGCCCAGACAGACCTGCACCGCCTGCCCACCCGACAGGAGCTATAACTATTCTACATATTTAGGAGACATTTAATATTGTGTGCGGCGTGCAGGCTATTCATTTAGGACATGATTTCCTTTCAAAAGGTATATATTTTGGCCAGATTTTTTTTACACTGAGAGGCTTAAATTCTCTGGATATATCTCACTTTGGGGTTTGTATTTTGCTATCCTCGACCATGATAATTAATGGTATATTCTGTGGCATAGAGATTATGCCTCATGTATGTAGTGACGCAAAGGACCCGTGTACACGCGTCACATAGAGGAGGCGGCTGATAGCAGGCAAGCGTTTCCCAAATATCATATTATAGTACTAGCTTTCTAGAATTAAATGGAACTACATATTGTTTTCAACTTCTAAGCAATGTATTTATATGCCTATTTGACAAATTCCCCTTTAATCTGAATCACAAGAAACAGAGAGTATACAGAGAGTGCGTGGGAGAAATTTACGTGCCATCATGAGGAAAGAGGGAACAACCTACGGTAGTATGTTATACTGACCAGTCTAAATTGTAGTTCTATTTTCTTTTTCAACCAGATTTTTTTCTTGAGATCAATATATGTTGTATACTCAAATCATGTTGTATTAAGAAGTATCATGACAAAATTATCTTCTCTAATTACTTGTTATGTTTGACAATGGGAGGTTGGGGGATTAATTAGTAGATTCAATGTTCTTATTTTACAAACTATCGGAGACCTAATGGATGGAACATATATATATTATTGTATTTACGCAGCAACATGACTCCACCCTCTGCTGTTCTATTTTAAAATACATCTTAAGTGATAATTAATTTGTTGTCCCGCAAAGCAATTTTACGGGCCCGGTTGAGTCATTTTGCAAGTTTTTGTTTGAAATTCTACCGGCGCTGCAAGTTTATGTCTTAATAGTGCAATGAACTCTTATTTTTATGCCTGATGTATAAGTACAAATTTGTTATATTTTAATATTTCATGATTTTGACAACCTGAGTAACTATCATTGGTATCCACTTCAAGAATTACTAGCATTGGTACCTGATGCTTCATCTTGTTGCAGTGCTGATTCTATATCTCGAGCAAAGCAGATTCTTACCTCGATACCTGCAAGAGCAAGAGAAGCATACAACCATAGCCAGGTAATCGTGTCATTCACAGATCATTGGTGACAGAGGCATATTTTCTTTAAAGGTGCCTCTGTTTCATAACATGTCTGATTATGTGTCGCGGGATTATATATTGGGGGCACTAGCTAGCAAAACAGTAATTCTTGTAACCCATCAAGTCGGGTTCATACCAGCTGCTGACTTCATACTGGTAATAACATTATCCTTACAATCGAAGCACTACTTTTTAGAGGCTAATGCACATGGTATATATGTTGTTTCAAATTTATCAGCAAGTTAAGTTGTTCAATTCGATGTGTTGTTTATGCATGTTTCCTGATGAGAATAATACAACAGATTCTGCATGAAAGTTTTGCTATCTTTTGTAACATTTCTCATTAGAATGTTCATGGGATAATGGGCCCTTGGTCTCTCATTTGTGCTTTATTTTTCTCATGGCACATGCTCAAGGATGGTCATATCGCCCAAGATGGAAAATATGAGGATCTTCTCCAAGCTGGAACTGAGCTCAATGCATCAAGAACAAAATCAATTGAAGCAACACTTCGTGTATAATGTATTGTGAACCTTGGATTGAGCTCATGTGTGTGGTTTATGTATTGTGAGCCTTGGATTGAGGTCATGTGTGAGGCTAATGTATTGTGAGCCTTTTACTTTGTAATATGTGATAATGATGTGACAGGCTCATGGATTATGGACACCAAATTTATGTGGCAATTCTGTAATGTGGAGTACCCATGATGACATGACAATGCCTAAATAATGCCAATTTTTCTGTCTAATATACTACTGATAATTCTGGGGAAGTTTTACATAGATTTGAAAATACATTTAAATTTAATTCATCCCATTTTTTGTCAAATTTTGACAAAAAATGAAAATTTTCAGAACAATTTGAAATTTCTGTAAAATCAAAAATAATTGTGTATTTTTGGCTCTATGCATATGATGCTGCTTGAAAAATATTTTCTTGATTTGTAATATTTTTTAGTGCAACCAAACCATCTTTTTATGTATGTTATTCTCACATATATTTGTATATTAGAATTAGTTGAGACGTGCGTTGGCACGTGCAAACTTACTAGTATATATAAAAAAAGGTGGGTCTATTATGATAACATCCTTAACAATCTTATTCTCCTGACTCTGGGTCTTATTCTGTTAACAGTTTCGGACTGCTTCCTACCCGAAAATAAACCACGCCCGCCCGCCCACCCACCCACCCGCCCACTATCTCATCCACCCCACGCACCAACCCCACGCCCAACACGCCGGGGCGGCCAACACCTCGCACCGCCTGCCCCGGCTAGAACCACCCCGGCCACCGCCGCGCGCTGCCCCGTCTCGGCCACCACCGCCCGCCGCCCGGCCACGGCCAGCACCACGCGCTGCCCCGCCCCGGCCAGCACCACCCGCCACCCCGCCACGTCCACCACCACGCGCGGCCCCGCCCCGGCCACCACCACGCGTCGCCCTCTCCACCTGGCCCACAGCCCTCCATTGCCTGTCCCGACCTGGATCCGGCGTGGATCCACCGTCGCCATCAGCGGCTACACTGGATTTGGGGACTCCCGCCACCGCCCGGTGCAGGTGGAGCGTGGCGCCGCCGGATGCCCCTGCCTCCTACTCCGACGACCCGCTGCTCCCAGAGCCCAGACGCGCCAACAACCCCGTCTCCAGGATCCTCTAGATCCGGGCTCTTCTGCGGCCCCTAGCCCACAAACCCTTCCTCCCCCCGAGCTTCCACTGGGCATCGATTTGTTGCATCTCGACGCCGGCGAGAGAGGAAATCCACCTTGACGCCGGCGAGGTTCATTTTGGATTCGCAGGGGATTGGGTTGCTCCTCCCATGCAGTCCACCCTACTGTCAGCGCTCACACTCATTTCCCCCCTACTGCCAACGTCAACAGGGAAAGAAGAAAGACTACCACCCGTGTCCTTCACTCGATCAGGTGCCCACCGACGACCACGATGTGCAGATCGGCGAACCCCTCGCGTGGAGCTCTCTCTTCACCGACATGTAGTTCCTTGACACCTCCATCCATGCCGCAGGTACAAAAAATGCCCAGATCAAATTCTTCAATGTTTGTTCTTCACTCACGGCGAGCAATGCAGGTTGCTCTTCCGTTGCAGGGCACTTGGGTCGTCGGTACAGTACCCAAAAACCAGTGAACTGCGCCCGAGCTTCCGTCCACTGCCTGCAGCTCATTTGGTTCAAGTTTCACGTGTGCGTGGCCATGGATGTGCAGTACGGCAGTGCACATCGTGCAGCTCGCCCTCTGCGCAGTCCACACAAAAAAGGCTCGGGCACCAATTTGTGTGGCTGGCTAACGCATCGCTATGAGCGACCGGTTCACTTCTTTTTAATGGGATGGGAGGCGCATTTCACTTATATATTTTGTGCAGCTCGGCCCAGAGCAACATGCGGCTCTATCGGCGGCGGCTTGCAGTTCCGACCACGAGGTCATGCAGTACGCTGACGCCCTCCATGTTCCCCATCTCCACTTGCAGTCCAGTCACTGGATGCGTGAAGAACGTTTCACTGGATGCGTGAAGAACGTTTCACTGGATGCGTCTAAAATGTCATAGTGTTGATGCAAATGACAGATCTTTGCTGATTTTACAAACCTGTTTGGCAGGATTTGGTAAATTGATTAGACCAAGGGAATTTGTTTGAAGGTTTCATTGTGTGAGTTACTAAGCTATATAATGGATAACATGGTTATTATTTTAATAGTAACTTTAGCTGACCACCGCATACAGAATGAAGATGGAGCTAGTTAGTAGCCTGTAAGGCATATGGACATGATACTATTGGTTTCTTTAATTTCCGTATTATTCTATGAACACAGAGCAATTATGATATGTTGTGACCCTTTGAATTAGAATTAGAGTTAATTACACCTGGGGTACATAAACTTTCGCGGCGGTAACGGATTCATACACAAACAAAAAAAAACCATAAAAGTCATACATTAACTCTGATGCGGATTCGTTTAGCTACAAAACGCATGCAAAGTGGACAGATGGGCTGCCACGCACGCAATGGGGTCGGCCGTGTATGCATTTTTATCTTTGCAGTTACCCCCCTTAGTTTACTGAGATTTAACCCGTGGCCATTCTTTCTGTATCCCAATCCCCTTCTTCAAATCCCTAGCTGCGAAGGTGACGCGCCGGCCCGGTCGTGCACCATGGAGAGACGACGCGGTCATGCGCCATGGAGAGGCGTTGGGAACAACGTTTTCAACCAAGCCGGCGGCTCTGTCAACGGCGGCTTGGACCAAACCGACGGCGGCTCTGTCAACCAAGGCGGCGGCGGCGGCTCTGGCACCGGATGCGACATGGATGGCGAGTGGATAGTCACATCAGAGCTTAGTTTTGGCTCCAAAAAAGCGATGAAGGTATGTTCTTTCCTCGATTTTCTTGTTGTATTTCTTGTTTTTGATTTCACTTTGGAATTTTAGGGGGCATGCGGAATTAGGGTTTCCAATGAAGGATTTGGTGCGGCTGAATGTGGGTGCAAATTGACGCCAGTTATTAGGGTTTGCAATGAAGGATTTGATGCAGGCCGACGATTTCTGAGTTGTCCATACGAGGTATGAGATAAGTTTTTTTATTTGTTTCACTGAATTTTGCACCGTATGACAATTTTGACTGGATGTGTTTCTGTAATTTGAAATGTACAGGGGTTAAACTCTTGTGGGTATTTGAGGTGGATGGATGATGCATGGCAGGGCAGATCAAGGGTGGTAATTGGAAAGCTTGCAAATGACAACCAGAAGCTACAAAATGCTTTGCTTGACAAGGAACAAGACATTCAGAGGATGAAGAAAGAGAGGAATAAATTAGATGAGCAGAGAAAAAGTAGGGAAAAATTAGATTTGTTTCTAGTACTTGTTGTTCTTGCAAGTGTAGTGATTTATGCTCTAGTTGCATTGGTTAGTAGGGGATTTGTGTGAGGATTTCAAGTATGTGTGACTGTATGATGAACAAGTTTGTCAAGTTTGAAAATTTTCATGCCCAGTTATTTGTCTTTCTTAATCTGCAAATTTGACAAGTTATATTATCCAACACAGAAATTCAGACAAATAAACTCTCAAATGCAAAATAAGTAGAACACTGAAGAAATTCACTGGATTGACACTGAATTTCTCTGAAGAAGTTCAGTACAGAGTACAATAGTGATTAAAACAAACTGAGTAGAACAAAGTTGACTTGATTAACACAAACTGACTTGAGCATTAGAAGATAACAGCACAAACTAACTTGGGCAATAACACAAACTAACTTGGGATAAATTGGAGAACTCGGAACTTTCTGAAACTCTCATCACTGCAACAAGAACAGAGTTCTGAAACTCTGAACTTTCTCAACCTCTAGTCCTCGTCGGACGATAGGTCGATGTACTCCGTGACCGGGCGACTGCAGCTTGGCTCCGGACCATGGCTGACATGCGCTGGTGCCTTCTCCGCGGCTGCAGCCTGCCTCCGGACCATGGCGTCGCGTGCCGCACTGTGGTGTGCGACGGCCTGCCGCACTCTAGCTGCGTCTGATGCCTGAACATCTGCGCGGAACCCCAGGACTACTTGGTGCTCGTCGGCGGTGAACATGCGAGTGGATTCTTCCCTCACCGCGGTGTCATTGGAGATGGCAACGACACGTCTGTCGATGGCCGCTTGCAGGTCACGGCTGGCGTGTTCCCTGCGGACTGTGCCGTACGAATTCAGCAGGGCAGTCTGCTGATCAACGGCGGGCACCAGGGCTGGGAGCGGCTGCTGCTCGGGTTGGAGGGGAGCGTGCTCCCATGGCTCCCATGGCTCGTGCTGGAGGGGAGCGTGCTCCCATGGCTCCCATGGCTCGGGCTCGGGCGTGGTAGGAGAGGGATTGGGCGGCGGAGCAGGGGTGGAAGAGGAACGGGGACGCGCAACGTGATCCCATGTCCCGATGATTGTTGCCTAGGTGGTGATGAGCTTGCGCACCATGTCAGTGGACGGAAGTGGCTCGAGTTTGTCCATGGTGACCATGGCTTTTGTAGAGGCCGAGCGGCGATGGCGGGAAAAGGCGAAGGCGGGAAGAGGCGTTGGCGGGAAGGGGCGAAGGCGGGAAGCGGCGTTGGCGGGAAGAGGCTAAGGCGGGAAGTGGCGATGGCCCACCGGCGTACGGGCGGTGTCGTGCGCCGCCCTGTTTGGCCAGAGGTGGCGGACGATGCAGTGTCCGTTGATTTCTGATCGGACGACTAGTAAGGTTTAGCAGTATATACAAATTGGAAGATTGGCAGCATATGCTTGATATCCTCTCATAGCCTACTGGTACGACCCCCACTGTCACAAGTACCAAATATTGGGTTCGAGTCCTAGTATCACCCAAATTTTTTTTGAACAATTTTTTTGCAATATTTGAAGTGCAAATAGATAATAGTAGTATCATATTTGTTCTCAATTGTTCTCAATTTTTTTTGCATATTTACTGCAAATGCAAATAGATAATAGCAGTATCATACCTTTTTACTGAAAATTTGAAATGCAAATACAAAAGGCAGAGACAAAGTTGAAGTTATTTTAACTGAAATTTGCAGCCTCATACACAAAACAGATTTTTTTTAAATGAACAACTTGGCTCAATATAGCATGACAGATATGGAGATCAACAACATAATCATTGTGCACCATGCATGATAGATATATGACAGGCAAAATGAAGGTCCACCATGGCCTAAATGACTACCAGTGCATTACAAAACATGTTTTGTTGCAAGGTTGCAGTTCATACATGAACTGGGACATTTTTGCAGTTCAGCTATGAACTAATTGAGCAACTAAACTAATTTTCTGGAGTGCTAGGGGCATTCTGGGTCACTGGAATCTCCTCATTCAAGTCTGGTATGGCATTCCTTGCTCCATCTTGTCCAAACATCAACTGCCACATAGCTGTATCTTCAACTCTTCTCCCTTCTACACCAGCTCCTCCCCCTACTGCTTCTGGGCCAGTGCCTCTTCCAGCTCTACCTCCTCTTGCACCAGCTCTTCCACCAGCTCGGCCGCCAGTCCTTCCACCACTTCTTCCACCAGATCTTCCACCACTTCTTGTTTTCTTCACTGCTCTGCCTACATTGGCACTTGTTCCAGGCTCATCTGCATTTGAAAAGTATAGTAACTTAAGAACATGCAAACAGTCAGGACCAACACTTGTGATTTAAGTTAAACAGTCAGTACCTGCATTTGGTACCACTTGTGTTGTTGCCCTTCTCTTACCTCTGCTTGCCATAGTTGTTCTTCCTCTAACAGTTGCAGTAGTATTTGTTCTTCTCCGTGGAATCAAATCTCTGGCATCAGCTACAAAACTGGATTCCTCTGGGAGAGGTCCAGGTGGCACCATCCTTGTAAGATGAGCCCTCTCCTGCAACATCAAGTGCAACAGTAAGTGAAAACATGCAAACTCATCTTACAAGGCTGCTCCTATTATCCCATTGTGTACATCAAGTAAACATGCAACATCAAGTACCTCTTGTCCCATTGTGTACACCATGCTGCTCCTATCATTGATTGGATCCAGCCTATGGTTGATGTGCTGAGGCAGTATATCCTACACATGACAATTAAGTCATACAATGAAGTAAAGTGCAATGAAATTCTGGTAAAATAATATGCACTAACCTGGAGAATTTCAGGGCATGCAAACTCATCTTCCTCTTCCTCTTCCACTTGTGGATCCTGCATTTGCCTTTCCATGTATTTGCCATGACCCCTTTTGTTGTGATCATCTTTTCCACATACTAAACAGTGCATTGCCACACCCTTCTTATTGAGATAAACTGTGCCATCCTTCTTCTTCTTCTTCTCTTCTGGAGTTTTCCTCCTCTTTGTGGCTGGCCTTCCCATGACCTTAGTAAACAAAGGAGGATGGATGTACATTCCATTTAGCTTATCCCAGTGGGTCCTGTCTCTGAGAGGCATGATATTGTGACCATAGGCCTTCAGATATGTTTCTATGGTGTAACATTTGTGCACCAGCTCCTCAGGGTCTATCCTCTCAGCCCTACAAACTGCTATAGCATGTGGACAAAGAATTCCACTCAACCCCCAGCTCTTGCAATCACAAGTTCTACCAATGATATCAACTATATATGAGTTGGGTCCAGATTGCACATGATAAATGCCATTGCCAGCATCTCTTGGAAAACAGTTACCACTCAACTCTGCATTCTTTTCTAACTTCTTTCTAATCTTTGGACAGATTCTTCCAGTCCACTTTTCCACTGCCTCCCTATGCTTGCTAGCAAGTCTTAATGAAAGTTTTCCCAAGATACATTCTAACATGGATATAATGCACATACCTCCCTGGCATCTAGTATGTAGCTGCAATGTATTTAAAACAGTTGTATGAGTAAAACAGTTGCAAAGTATTTAAATGAGCAATTCACTCATCAATGAAAGCATCAATGGAAATTAAAGAAGAACTGAAAAATGTACCTATTGAAGACCTCAGACATGTTGTTCAAGAGGATATCACACTTGGGGAAGTCACTAAAGAAGTTCTTAACCCATTGGTTAGGTGCTTTGTCCTCAAGCCAGTTGTAAGCTTCAATGTTGGCCTCTCTCATTTTCTCTCTGTTTTGTGTCCACTTTGGTAAATTTGTTGATCTTGCCATGGCCCACAAAAGGTTTTTCAGTGTTTCCCCTTTGAACTTCTTCTGAAAGTTCTGGTATAAGTGCCTAACACAAAATCTATGCTCAGCATCTGGAAAAACTTTCCCAACTGCATTTATTATACCCTGAAAATTTGCACAAAGTCACACATAAGCACACATGAAGAAGCACAGTTCTATAGAGCTCATGTACACATGAAGAAGCACACATTTGCATTACCTTTTGCTTGTCACTCATGATAGTATATGGGCATGTGTTCACAATGTTGAGATCATTCTTAAGTGTTGTCAAGAACCATTCCCATGTATAAGTAGACTCCACTTCTACCAAACCCATAGCAATAGGAAATATGCAGTCATTTGGGTCTATGCCCACTGCTGTCAGTAGCTGGCCTTTGTACCTGCTCTTCAAGTGGCAGCCATCCAGAAATATTATAGGCCTACATCCCTTTAGAAACCCTCTCTTGCAAGCATCATAGGACCAATACAGTGATGACAAATGGTCCTTTGGGAGTGCATCATCTTTCCCCTTCACCTTGGTTGTTCTGACAATAAATTTGCTCCCAGGATTGCACCTTCTTAGTTCTTGGCCATAATTCCATAGCTGCTGGTATTGCTCTGCTTCATTTCCATGGATGATACCAAGTGCTGCCTTTCTAGCTCTTCCCAGTTTCATTTTATTGGGCATCAACTTGAACTATCTCTGCACTTTGTTCCCAAATGTTGTGAGGTCCATTTTCTGGTTGTCTCTAAACTCATCAAGGAATTTTTGTGTAAGAATCTTAACAGTCAAACACTTGGAATCAAAGTGTTTTTGGCATGTGTGATTGTCATTGTACTGCCTTATTACAATGCTTCCAGTCCTATTGTCCTTTGAAGCTTTAAGCAGCCAAGGGCATCCCTGAGAACACACTGCATTAAGCCTCTCACTCTCATTTCTTGGTTTGAAAATTTTGACTCTGTTCCTCACAGTGTATGCATCCAATGCCATCCTCAGCTCTTTCATGTCACCAAACACAATCCCTACTCTGAACACTGGATTGTTCATGTCAACTTCTGGATTGTAAGCCCTAAATGTGTATTGCAGTTTCTCAAGTTCTGCTTTGGACAGGTTTAGCTCATCATCATCTAAAGGATCATCCTCTGGTACATATCCTTCCTGTTCATTGTAGTCACCAACTTTTGCATCTACATTCTCAAGGAATAGATCATCATCCATATCTTCGACATCATAATCACTCTCATAAAAATCTGAATCAGTTTCCTCTCCTTGCTCTATTGTTGCTGTGCCATCTCCTTGCTCTCCTTCCTCTCTATCATCTGCATTTTCTTCTTCCTCTCCTGCCTCTCCATTGTCTTCTTCCTCTATTCCTTCAGCAGACCTTGGCAATTTCCTTGGAGTAATTACCCTTGGCAGAGGAGGCCCATCTAGGATCACATCATCATACAAAGTTCTTATCTTGTTCTCCTCATCCACTATTAACAGCAGTGTCTTACATTCTTTGCTTGCATTGACCATAGCAGCAATGACCTCTTCAGTATCCACACAAACAAGGCCATCTACTATGTCTTTGCCTGGCAAGCACCAGTACACTTGCAGATCTGGGTAACCATGGGAGTAATCCAGCTTGTCCAGGCAAAATTTCAGCATATCTAAGGACCAAGTGTCAGCATGACAGTAGTCAAATTCACAATAAGTGCTGCCAATATATGATCTGTTGACTCCTTGCCCAATAAATATGCCATTGTGCTCAAACGCTATAGAGAACAACAGAGATTCTTCTCCTGAAGTTACTGCAAAAAAGACAGATTTTTTCTTCAGACTCTGATGCAAAACACAGCAGTAAATGAATTCCTTTTGAGTATATAGTACACCAATAACTAATTAACAACATTTAACATCACTTAATTGAATTCACTGCAACATTTATGGACAACATGCACTTAACTGAATTCGACAACAATCACTAACTGAATTTTGACAGCAAGTACAGTGCAATAACTGAATTTCGACAGCAAGAATAGGGCATCCATCACAGTAATCATAGGGGGGTGCATACATCACAACAATCACAGCATCTATCACATCTTCCTTCAAATCCAAGAACAACCCCTAAATTAACCCTAAATTAAGCCCCAAATCATCACCATCGGCAAGCCAACATGGAAAGCAACGAAACAGCAGTAATCGTCCTATCAAACACCTACATTCCCTTCATCGCATGAATTGCGTCAACAAAACATCAATCTTTCCACCTAAATCATGAAGAACCTAGCCCGATCAGAACCCTAGGACAAAGGAGCAACCCAACAGGAGAAGAGGATCGAGCGCGTACCGTACTCAGGAGGGAACTCCCCGGGCCCCCGTAGGAGCGGCTCCATGCCGCGTCGATGGGCGGCGGCGTCCAAACCGGCGACAGAGAAGGCGACAGCGTCGAAGCAGAGAAGGCGACACGGGGGCAAAGAAATAGAGGCCCAACACGACGCAGAGAAACAAAGACAGCAGGGGGTTAAGGAGGGTTTGTGAGCACCGGGGCGAACCGCAAATATTGTACCACACCAGGGGGAATGTAGAAAAGTGCCCAACACCTGCCGCGAGCCTTCTCTTCCCACGTGGCAGCCCAGTTGGCACGTTTCGGACTGTTTTGTACCTAAACGTTACCGCATCAGAGTTGATGTATGACTTTTATGGTTTTTTTTGTTTGTGTATGAATCCGTTACCGCCGCGAAAGTTTATGTACCCCAGGTGTAATTAACTCTTAGAATTAAACAGAGACTTTCTTTGCATGCAGGTTCCGTTGCTAAGCCCAACAGCCTCTTACCAACTGGAGCCAGTGATGTAAAATAGCAATGATATACATGATAATTCCTAATCTAGAAAGGGGGATTTGTTACAAAGATTTTCTTTTGGATTCGGTGTAGTAAAATGGATGTCTTCAGGTGGATGTTTCACTGGCATTGGTTTATTTGAACAGTTTCAGCAGATGCTGGCCTGGAATACAACATGGTCCTATGTGCTCTTTTCCTACACACAATCTAGCCCCTCCGGTGGTCAGGCAATGAGTTGCAATATCTTGATTCTGGAATTCCGATAGTGGCGGCTTCTGTGTTCCTTTGATAGAGATCTCATATTTTATGCTTGGGTGGTGCTCCAGTAGAAATCATGGTGAAGAAGTGAAGATTGATTATGATTGCAGTGACTCTGAATGATGCTGTGAAGGCGCAGAATGCTTGGACCACATCTCTTGGCTGTCAAAATATTCTGACATGTATAGGAAAAGAAACCCCACACTAGGTTTTTCTTATAAACAACTTAATCATACTGAAGTAGCATTGGTAGCCATGGCCGTCAACTCCATACAACAGGATTACCTGTGTTGTAATCCTGTATCTAGCGTTATTGAACATCTTGTGATATTAACGCATGTTTATTTGAACATACATGTTTATTTGAACAACATGGTCCTATTTGCTCATTTCCTACACACAATCTTGCCCCTCTGGTGGTCAGGCAATGAGTTGCAGTATCTTGATTCTGGAATTCCGATAATGGTGGATTCTGTGTTCCTTTGATAGAGTCATCTTTTATGCTTGGGTGGTGCTCGAGTAGAAATCATCGTGAAGAAGTGAAGATTGATTATGATTGTAGTGACTCTGAATGATGCTATGAAGGCGCAGAATGCTTGGACCAAATCTCTTAGCTGTAAAAATATTCTGACATGTATAGGAAATGAAACCCCACACTAGGTTTTTCTTATAAAGTTTAATCATACTGAAGTAGCACTCGTAGCCATGGTCGTCAAATCCATACAGCAGGATTACCTGTGTTGTAATCTTGTATCTAGCATTATTGAACATCCTGGTCGCATGATGTACATCATGGTCGCCTACTTATCTCTTCTTGTCAGTCGATACATGTTTGCTATCAGCACCATACAGGCTCCGGTGGTATATTTTTCAGCCGGTTTTGCATGTTCTGAGGCCCTTGCATTGGCTGCAGACTTGAATCTTCATTGAGTTTGTGTGACGACTGAATACTGATTCTATGGTAGCGGTAAATCACTTGAAGGAGAATTAGTTGAGCCCACTTATATGTTGTGTGCAGCTCGGCCCAGGGTGGCATGCGGCTCTATCGACGACGGCATGCAGTTCCGACCATGAGCCCATGCAGTACGCTGACGCCCTCCATGTTCCCCATCTCCACTTGCAGTCCAGTCACTGGATGCGTAAATAATGTTTCTTCAATCTATGCAGTCCTCTCCGCGACACATCACCGATGAGCGTCGTCATGCCTTTTTTGCAAATTGTTTTGCAGCCCACTTTGGTGACTATGCAGTTTGTGTTGTACATGGGTGCAGTTGATCCACGGGTTGAGTTTTTTTTCTCAATTTTTTTATGATGATGGAGTTCTCATTGTGCTAAAAAACACACAAACGTTGTAATTATTAAAAACTCATTTGCAGTTCATTTTGCACCATTTTCTCGTTTACACCGTAAAAAATAATGATATATGAAAAAACCATATTGTAGTTCCTTACTCTCGACAAAGTAGTCCAAAGGAAAAAAGATGCAGTGCGCTTGTTGCAAAAAAGCAGCAAAAAAGAAAGACTTGAAAATGCCGTGTACTTTGGTCTTAAAGAAAGCCGGACTCTTCAGTAAACTCCATTTAAAGAAAATGCATTTAAAAAACATGCAGTGCACTTGACTATCTGATGCAGTGTAGTTTTCAGTCTGAAGCAGTGCGGTTTTCTGTTTGATGCAGAATACACAACGATATGGGTGTCGCGAAAAAGAGAGTGTCCGCATTTTGGTAAATTCAAAATTGCTCTTAAACCGTAAGGAAATAGAGATAGTGTTCTACATGAAAAAGTTGCGTCTCGGCGATATCTTTCCAGCGGTGTAACATTTGAATCATTTCGACCAGCTGTTTGTAAAAAAATTGCGAAAAACGTGCTGCCTCTCGTCGTCAGCCGCACAATTTTCAAAATTAATTAAAAACTGTAAGGAATCTCAAAAACATTTCAACATATAAAAGTTGCACCTTGTCCCTAGCTTTCCAACGACGTATCATACGCCACGTTTTGACAAACAGTTCAAAAACTGGAGCGAAAACAGCACAAAAAATTCGAAAAAACAGAATTTCGCGACTTACTAAATTTAAAACTGCTCTTAAACCGTAACAAATTAGAGAAAATAATAGATATGAAAAAGATGCACCTCGACGATATGTTTCCAACTGTGTATCATTTGCTTCATTTCGACGAGCAACTTAGAAAAAAACGTGAAAAAACACTCGCTGCCACTCGTCGTGTGCCGCACCATTTTGAAAACTGCTCTTAAAGCGCAAGGAATCTCGAAAAGTGTTCAATATGGCGATGTTGCACCTAATCCATAGCTTATCAACGGTATATTACACGCCTCATTCCAATAAACGGTTAAAAAACTAGAGCGAAAAAGGTACCGAAAAAACATCGCATGCAATTTTTTTGCGACGAAAAGTTCACTAGTCTCTGTATTGCAGTACCCATGGTACTGAAAGTGCAGTGCCCTCGCGTTGAGTGTGCAGTGCGGAAGTGTTATCAGAATATTTATTCTGCTAATATTAGCAGAATATATATATACACATCTCTGGGCTATTCTGTTTCGCGTAGTAATTATTCTGTTACCCTACTTGAACTGATGGTTTCGGGCGGTTGTACTGATGATTTTCATCTTGTCGAACTGATCGTCTTTTCGCCGGAATGGGGCGTGTAATATATCGTTGGAAAGCTCTTAACATCTACATTATAAATATATAGGAATTTTTCGCAAAATCATCACGGTTTAAGAGCAGTTTTAAAAAAACCATTTTTTAAAACCGAAAACGCGAATCGTATTTGGACTCAATTTTCAAACGGTTTGTCGGAATTGACCAAATAAGATGGCGTTGGAAATTTGGTAAAAATCCGCATCTTCCATATATCTACTATTTTTTCAAGTTATATACAATTTAAATGTAATTTAAAAAATGGTGAAATTCTGGGCGAAATGTATTTCCGTGTTTTTTTTGCAAATGGTTTGTCGGATTGAGGCAAATGATATGGCATTGGAAAGATATGGAAAATGCGCAACTTTTTCGTATAGAAATGTTTTTCTAATTCCTTATGTTTTAAAAACGAATTCAAATATAGTCAAATTTGATTTTGAACGTGATTTTTTTAAAAGTTTGTCAAAATGGGGCAAATAATATACCGTTGGATAGTTATCGAAAATGCGAAACTTAGTCATGTTGAATGTTTTCTCTACTTCGCAACCGTTTAAGAGTAATTTTGAATAAGGTGAAACCCATCGTGTTGTTTTTTGCTGTCTAAAAAACAAAGTACTTGTACTGATGTATGTATGTGTTTATACTGAGGTATTTTTGACAGTAGTTTTGAATGGTTCCAAAAAGAGTACTTGAATGGATGCATGTATGGTTTTGTACTGAGCGTGTTTTTCACATACTAGAGTTTACTTTGTTTTTGCGGTATTGTTTCTTTGTAACTTTTCGACAGTTTACGGTATTATCGTCCCCGAACTTACATGGTTTTATATCGTTGAACTGAATAACATTTTATTTAAATAAAAAATATTGTGTGTCAACTCTAACATTTTCGACGTTGTTTTGGACTTCTTTCATCCGACGACTTGAACGTTACCATTTGAATATCTTTGGGTTTTCTTTGTGTTACAGGTTTTTCCTAAAACTTATCTAGGACGTCGTGTTGAACTTACAACTTTTTAAATTGTGAACTTATTGTGTTTTTAAACAAAGCTAGCAACTAGTAGGAGGTTCACCCAAAATTTGGGCTAATTACATGGAGCAACCGAAGTAATACCACAATTTGATCAATAGCTAGCAGCAATAGCAGTGATCACCAATACACATACACATGAACTGATAACAAACTTGCACACGACCTGACAAACAAGAAAATACATTAACCGACAAAAAGAACACACACATGAACTGATAATCCCCACAGCTAGTGGCAGAGCTTTGTTGCATCTAGGTTCACCCGTTTACTGAAAGTAGAACTTATCAATTTTAGTAATTCGGGTTGATGTTTAAATGCTCACCATTTTGGCCCACATCAGAATACTCAGAACACAACAATATTTTCTAAAAGGTTCTACAAATACATAGTTACAGAACAAATTCTTTGTCCAATGACAACACAAGAGTCACGACCAGTATCACAAACAACACTAGCTCGACCGCCCGGCATGTGTGTGTGACAAGGGGAGGAGATACTCTGATGCTAGATGTGTAGAGACAACAAAGCTCACACATAGAAGACGATGGACGACTCATGCAGGAGGCCTCGAACTGCTCCCTGTTGCCACCGATGGCTATGGATCATGCAAAATCCTGACCAAAAGATCACATTTGTTTCCACGAAATTAATCTCTTGAACTTGCTCCCCGATAATCTTCAAACCTCTTACAAGAATAGTCATTATTTAAACTCCACATGAACACATACAAGCAATGATCACAAACATTTATCGAACATTATTTTAAATAGGTATGCAGCAATAATCAGAACCAAAAAATATAGTGAAACTATGGTATCGACATTAAATATCATCTAGATTCTAGCAACAACCGTTTTGCATGATCATTGGCATTTGGAATAGCATCCAACAACTATCATATTTCCATAAGACTGCATTTGTACTCACTATGATGATGTACTTGTGCTGCCCAAAAACATACACGGAAGCACAAAATAAAAAATTTAAATACATTGGTGCTGAAAGGAATAGTCACAAACACATAAAGAGCATGTTCTTTTCATATCTTCCCAACTACTATGTTAGCAGAATACCACATCTATGCATTTTAATAGTAGGGGCAAAGAAAGAGAGAGATTGCTGTGAGAAAGTGCCATTGACTCAGGGGCTAATGGCAGTTACTTGCTACTGTATTTGGCATGAGACTGAGCACCATACGAGTTATAAACTGACAGCTCGTATTTTGAGAAACTTTCACAGTAGGTGGGCAACAAAATTTCACAAAAAATTGTCAAACGCAAAAATTTCAAAGAGGCCAAAGATTTTTGTCCAACGTCTACGCAAAGCTATCGAAAATATGAAACTTAGTCATGTTGAACATTCTCTCAAATTCGCAACTGGTGAAGAGTAATTTGAAATACGGTGCGACCCTTCGTGTTGTTTTTCCGTCAGAAAAGAAGTACTTGTACTGATCTTTGTGTGGTGTTTGTACTGAGGAGGTATTTTTCACGGATTAATATTGAATGGTTGCGGAAAAAATACTTGAACCGATGTCTATGAATTTGTTACTGAGCGTATTTTTGCAGACTAGACTTTACTCTATTTTTTTGGTACGGCTTTTCCTCGTAACTTTTCAATGGTTTAGGATATCATAGTCCTCGAACTTGCATGGTTTATATCATTGAATTAAATGATATTTTTTTCAAAAAGAAAATGTTTTGTGTGTTTCTTTTTTTGAACTCAATTTTTTTGAACGATGTTTTGGACTTCTCGCATTTTGCGACTTGAACTTTTCCCATTTGAATTTTCCGATTTATTAATTTTTAATTTATGGTACTGATGGTAGTAGAGAGTTTGTACTTCTCAAAAAATAATCACTTGATGTTCTTTTAGTTTTAGTTTTTAATGTTCTTTATCATCCTTATCGTTACTGTTAGTGTCATCACCATCGTACCTTTATGGTTTATATACTTGAACAGACTTACATTTTTACCATTCCTTCTTTCCAAAACTTATGTTTTCTTCTCCAAAACTTCCTACCTGACGAGAATCAGAACTTATTTATTTTTTACATTTGTACTTCCAAGTGTCTTTAGTGACACTTTCACTTTTTTACTTTGTTTTACATATCAGATTGGCACACAACACACTTGAAGAAACAAAATATGAATCTTAGAAGCACAAGGGGGATAACCATTGCACATGACTTCATGTGTACCTCCATCATAGAAAAATAGACTGAATTTTGCCAAGGTCTAAGGATGAACAATTGAATCATAGAGAATATTTATCAAAACCCTGCATTTTTTCTCACTGAAAGAAACTTTTGTACTTGTATACAACCCTCTTTGAACTTGGACGGCACCTACTGCTCAACTTGGACGATGACCAGTGCTCAACTCAAACGGAGGAGGTTGTCGTTGCTTTTTTTTTTAACTATGAATGCCTCAAAAGACACTGGGAATTGCTTCAGAACTGCTTTATACTTTTTAACATGAGTGTTCTCTCAGCTGGGCCAAGAAGCAATGCATAGATCATATTTTTATTCTGCAAGAACGAAACACTCCAATAATTAACAACTAGTCTATCAGCACATGCGGAACAATTTCAGTTTTGAGAACAAATTTCCATTGACGTGTTAAACTCTGAATCTGTATAGAGGACAGGATGGGTCTCAGGCTACTTAGGAAATCTATGAAAAATTGGCAACATGACCAGCCTTAACATTTTCCACTTGTAAGATAAACATAAAATAGAAGTACTAGCACTGAACTAGTAGGATTACCTAAAACATGGTATTTCCAGTTTGACTAGAAGAATCTATGAAACCAGATTTCATGTCTAACCACAAACCAGGACTAACATGTACTATTTTGCTTAGTCTGGGATGGACTGTCAGAATTGACAAAGCCACTTAATTACCTTGAGTGCACACATGATTTTTGGGGATTTCCTCAAGATTATGCACAATAAAGCATACAAACTGAAAAGAATAGACAAGCTGAACTGTAAACCAAAATAAATGGACACTGGGTTCCCCATATAGCAACTAAAACTCAGTACAACTACACCTTTTATTGCTGCACTACTACTTAAACAAGGTAAATCAATAAAAAAACTGAACTAACAAACTTCTACTTAATATCATTTGTGCATGTCCATGGCGGCAGTGTGCAACTGTTGAGCATGTAGCTGATGTGTGGGATGCAAATGCCCCTTACTGGTGGACGCAAATGCTCGTGTGTTGGACGCAAGTTTAGCATATATATGTCCCTGTATGAACTTACATATTTCCATTTCTTTCTTTACACATATAAAAGTCAGTGTTTTTTTGTAGAATGAACACCTACTGTTTTTACCAATTGAACTATTAAAGCATTGAAAAGTGAAATTTTATTGAGTTGTTTTACATAGCTAACAGTGGACAAAGATAAAAATTATGAGTTTCCTTAAACATAACCAAAACAAGCATTTGAATTGGTTATGTACCTCCACTCAAAGAGAGCTTGGACTTTCTACTATTCTTTCTCTAACTTCCGATAGTAGATTGATGTCAAGCATTACAACAAGTACTTGCCCCCCTTTGTGCTAAACAATCAGAATCGTCACGCATAGGGAAGCACCAGCAGCATTTCAAGCATTTGCAAGCAGAGTAAAAATACATTAATATTTCAGGAATTCAAGCTACAACTAACATTAGCAGGAATTCAAGCGAAAGAAGAGACAGAGGTTACGGGAGAGAGGAGAACATGAGAGACCTTAGCTGGAGCACAGTGGAGGTTGGGAAAGGAGGCAAACTCCTGAGCTGCGGTGTCGAACGAATCGACGTTGTGTCATTGAACGACCCATGGTGGAAGCAGTGAACGATGTCGTGCCATCGTGTAGGGCCAGCACCGAGGCTAGCACGCAGAGGATCCTAGCTACGGCGGCTCGTCGAACCTGAGTGGCGGCGAAGAGAACACGATGGCCCCACAATGTGGACCTGGGTGGCCGCAAAGAGGGCCGGGGTTGCGGACGAGCTCAGCTGGGATTCTTGGGGCGGCGGTGAACGGACATACGTGGCGGAGGAGAACGGCCTGGGGTGGTGGAGGTGAACGGCCTAGGGGTGGTGGTGAATGGACATCGTTGGCGGAGGTGAACAGCTTGCGCTCTGAGGGTGTGGAGCGCGACGCCGGAAATGGGGTCGGGGCGCAGAGCAAGTCGCCGACGCGGGCGCTTCTCCAGGATTGGGGGCGTAGGGCTTTGGGTCGCCGAGGTTTGGGGCTGCCGAAGTTGGGGTGCTGGGCTTGGGGGCGCCTGGGTCAGGGTCGTCAGGGCTGGCTGGCGCCGGGGATGGGGGGCACAGACGCGTGGGTAGCAGGATGTGGGAGGTTAGGTAAGGGGCTGGGGGCACGGGCCGCGGGGTTGCAGTGCACGGCGACGGGGGGGGGGGGCGGCGGCGCACGGCGGCGGGGCATGGGTGGTGGCGCGCGGCGACGGTGCGAGGGGTGGCGATGGGCAGGTTGTGGTGGCGCACTGTAGGAGGATATGGGGATCAGGAAGGATGGAGCTAGCTATTTTTTTTTCTTTTCGATCGGGCCGGTTCGAGCTGGTGGGTTGGGTCGGGGAGAGGGGAGATGAGAGATGGTGTCGCGCGCGTCGCTTCATATAGGGCCGACGGGTAACAGAATAATTCCGTTACTATATATATATATATATTAATTAGGTTTGAAGTGTGTACTTGTTAGTTAAACCTATGGTTAAAATGTAACACTAAATACAACTAATAAGTAGTACAGTAGCAGTACTAGTATATGTTAGTCAAATTATTCATCATGTCCACACATTGAATTGACGTGACAACACGCTGTGCATGAGATGACACAAGAATCCTGACGGTGTGTTCGGGTATTGTGGATTTCAGATTTGGAGTACCACTTATCTGTCCAAATTTTTCATCATTCACTTAAAATAGTCGATTGATCATACATTGAGTACCGTATAACTGGAATTAACCGATGCAAGTACAAGAAGGATTGGCCAGTGCTGCCGGCTGGCGTCAAGTTCGATCCCACGGATCAGGAGCTGATCAAGAACCTTGAGGCCAAAGTGAGTGCTGATAGCGCGAGATCTCACCCTCTCATCAATTTGTTCATATCAACCATCGACAGCAAGCATAGCATATGCTACACCCATCCTGAGAAACTTTCAGGTAAGACGCCGATCAGCCGTCTACTTGCACAAACATATTCTTTGTTTATAGCTCTATTTTTCTTTTTAGACGCAGACCTAGTGAAGCAATTACAATTTGACTATTAATAGAAAATGAAACAAGTGACTGCAACATGCCAAAGATGTTATGAAAATGCCAACTACGTACACTGGAACCTGTATTCGACAATGCTGCATGTATCACACTGAGTGGCCTAAGCAAGTATTTCTTCCAGCTCAATTACAGGGCATTCAAAAGGGGCACATGGACGCATTGCAAGATACAGTCGGAGCGCGGCACGCACGCGATGTGGCACAAGACCAGCAATACCCTGCCGATGATGGTCAACGGCCGGTAGATGGGCAGCAAAAAGGTTCTGGTGTTGCATACCAACAAGAATTTCGACCAGCAGAGGACTAGCTGGGTGATGCACCAGTACCACCTCGGGGACCCAGAGCAAGAGAAGGAGCGGGAGCTGGTCCTCTACAAGATTTTCTACCAGATGAACACTAGGGCCAGGAGTAAAACGATTATATGTTAGTTTGGCATTTGTACTTGTACTACCTTGTCGTCCGCAAGTTGGTATTGTTGTTAACAATCTTTCGGTACGAACTTGGCATTTGCTTCCAACCATCATGCCGAGGGTCGACGTGGATATAAAGCCAAATCATTTGTTTCAAAACAAATTTTCAGGCATCTGGTTTTTATTTGATGGGTAGCATAAGCACCTGGCGTTCGAATTACCAGTTCTCCAAATTTTTCAAAACAAGTGCATGTATTGATTATCACGATGAAAAAATAATATACCTGCAACTTCCCAGTTATCAGTCTTTACTTGCAGAATTCTCTCGTTTATTATGCAGGTATATTGTTTTTTCAGGTCGAGCAAGTTTCAACTGGGTTGTAGACTGCCCAGGCTTGATTTTGTTTTTAATAGGCCCGGCCCATGACGACAATGGGGCACCAACATCTAGCAGGTATCTACTGGCCTCTAGCCCGCCAGCATTAGTTATATTTTGTCTGACAACATCCGCAGGCAGTTTTTTTTACTGAATCAAACACACAGCCCAGTTCTATTTTCCTCTTGAAACGCCATGTCCTACATCCGTTTTCTAATCTCTACCTGTAGTTTTACTAGTTCATCTACATGTATCATTATATTAAAAATACATAAAGTTCCCTTTTCATATTTACATCCTTATTTTTGTTGTTGTTTTCCCTCCCAGCACTGATTTTTTTACTACTGGTTTTTCCTTAAACCAACTCAATTGTCCCACGTGTTATTTGCTTACAAAAACAAAACGATTTTTTGGCAAATCAATAAATTCTTAAAAAATGTTTATAATTTCGGGATTACAACAGTTCGGACTCCACCGAAATATGCAAAATAAGGTTGAACTTTTTGACCGTGGTCCTGGGCAGAAAATGGGTTGTAATAAATTACTTAAGAATTTGAAAATGGGCTTCAAATTATTAAAAAATAGCAAATAGGCTCTATGTTGTGTGCCACAGATTTGAAGGCTGACTTATATGCCTACTAAGTTAATGCGTACACAAGGTTTCTTGAAAAAGTAACTTAGTCAACAATCGACTCTACCAGCGTCAGACCGTTAGATGTCAATCTAACGGCAATCGTGCTTCTTTAGCCTCTGATCTTGCTCTAGCGGCCCAAACCAGCACCGGCGGAACCACCTACTCCCGCCTCCCATGGCCGGCTGTGCTGCCGGCCAGGCCTCACGGCCCCACCATACTCGCATCCCTAGCCTGTCTATCCCTCTACTCACCCACACCTCCTGTTATTTTCCGGCGACGGCAACCGAACAAGTCAACCCTCGTACTCCCCACCGTGTGGGCATCCACTGCCGTGTCTTCCCCGCCTCCATGTCATTCCCTTCGTAGGCCTCGCGGTCGTCCACCGCCCTGGTGCTCTCGGCGTGGCATGGTCAACATGGTCAATGGACGACATCCATTGGAAGTGGACTGTATGTGGAGAGGCTGACAGTTGGGTCCATGGCCGAACACAAGGAAATGCCTCCTTATTACGCGCAAAATAATGATTCCTCCACCTGACATCTGGGACTCACTGGAAGGGCCTCTGTATTTCGCGAAAAAACGTTCCAGCTGCTGTCAACTCGGACCCACAAGCTATATCTTCGCACACAAGGAAGTGCTTCCTTATTATGCACAAAAAATTGAATACTCCTCCTGCTAGCTGGGACCCACCATATGGGAGGCTGACTTGTGGGCCTACTAAGTTGACGCGGATGGAGGGCTTTGTCAACTTAGTCAATATGAACGATTCTAGCTCCAGTGACCATACGATGTCCATCCAACGGCCCATAGTGCTTCTTCCACCTCTGGTCTTCTTGCTCCGGCCGCCCAAACTAGCGCCGGTCGTGACGTGTGCTCCTGCCTCCCGTGGCCGGCTGTGATGCCGTGGAGGTCTCACCGCCCCTACTACTCTCACCGCTAGCCAGGCCATCCACTAACCCACACCCCCTGTTATTCTGCAGCGATGGCAGCCTCACACCACAGCCGAACCAGTGAACCCTCGTACTCCAGGCTTCCACTGTCGCGTCTTCCCTGGCTCCGTGTCGTCCCATTCTAAGGCCTCACCGTCTTCCACCGCCCTTGTGCTCTCGGCGCGGCGTGGTCACCGTGGTCAAGGAACGACTTCCATCGGAAGAGTACTGTATATGGAGAGGCTGACAGCTGGGTCCACGACAGCAGCAAGGAAGTGCCTCGTTATTACGCGGAAAATAATGATTCCTCCACCTGACAGCAGGGACCCACCAGACGGGCCACCGTATTTTGCAAAAAAACATTTTCACCTAACTGCTGGGACCCACCAGCTACATCTCCTCACGCAAGGAAGTGCATCCATATTATGGCAAAAAAATGATTCGCCCCCTGACTGTTGGGACCCACCAGCTACATGCTCGCACACAAGGAAGTTCCTAAATGTCGGGACCCACCTAGTCGAAGCATACGTAGCATTGTCATTCTGGTCGCGAACGTGTATGTACATACTGGTCGATTGGTCTATCTGCAGACTGTAGGGATGAACCGTGGCCGTGTAATGAAGGGCACATGTCGTAGTAGAGGCACGCACGTGTCGTAGTAGAGGCGCGCACATGTCGTAGTAGAGGCGCGCACGTAGCATGTCACACAATCCCGTTAATATCGTGTACACGTATGTACATCGTCCAGGGTGCAAGAAAGTAAATACGGCCACGTACGTACATACGGGCGGGGTCTCGAACGCCTACTTGCGCATACGTATGGCCAGGGCTCGTGTACATGGCTGGGTAGGAACAGAGAAACTTTGTCGTCGTGTTCATGGGGAGGCAACGGAATGCGCCGTGTTCATCGGGAGGCAACGGAATACGTTGTGTTCATCGGAAGCCAACCGGCTTGAATGGAACAACCAATCAAAATGTGGCCTAGCGTACCGCAGAACGGAGGAAACGGCCTTGCGTTCGATCGACCACGGTCTAAACGGGATCCTGTTCATAGGGAGGGGTCTGGCATACTGCAAAACGGAGGAAACGGACTTCTCTTGGTCCTCCTACGGTCGAAATGGGGTCCTGTTGATCGGGAGGGGTGTGGCGTACCGCAAAACGTAGGAAATAGACTTGTTTTGGAGCACAACGGTTGAAACGGGGGTCCTGTTTATCGGGAGGGGTGTGGCATACCGCAAAAGGGACTCGACGGGATACTGTTCATCTTCACCATCGACTGCCTCCACTGGCTACTGTTCATCCACCGTCGACCTCTCCAGCCTCCACCTCCGACTGTTCATCCACGGGCTCCTATTCATCCAGCCTCCACCGCTCCTCCACTGTCTACTGTTCAACTAGCCCTCTCCATGGGGTCCTGTTCAACCAGCCTTCCACGAGCTACTATTCTTCCAACGCTCCACGGGGTCCGGTTCATCCACCCTCAACCGGCTCGATCGGGGTCATGTTCGTCCAGCGGCAACGGCCTCTACTACCACGGGGTCCTGTTCATCCACCCCCCACCGGGAAATGTTCATCCAACTCCCCAACAATGCTCATTGTTCATCCAGGGGCAACATCGATCGGCTTCAGTTAGCAGCAGTAGTGAAGGAATCGCTCAATCGGGTTCAGTTAACAGCCATCGATCGATCGCTTGGGTTCAGTAACGCATAGCCTGCAGTGCATTCACTCAGGTTCAGTTAGAGCCCAACGCCTCGCACCCATGCGCGTACACACGAGAAAAACGAGCATCGCTCAACCCCCGACCACCCACCGTAACTGGGAAGTCCCCGATATTTTCCTCGCCCTCACTTCTACCATGGTTTTTTCCGTCATGATTTTTTGTCATGACGGAAAGCCCATTTTCTGTCATGATTTTGTCATTGAAGTAGGAGCCCACCACATCTATGATGATACCGGGTTTTGTCACAATTATCGTCATAGAAGTGTCATAAGCATGACAAAAAAATTCGTTCGGCCCAAAATGTCACGAATGTGTCTCTTTTTGTAGTGAATGGCTCTGGTGCTGGAGTGGTCCTAGTATCCCCAAGAGGTGACAAGCTCAGTTATGTTCACTTTGATTCCTCCAACAATGAAGCTGAATACGAATCATTTCTGTACGGGTTGCGTCTGTCGCCTGATGGTATATGCCGACTCAGATTTGGTGGTCAATCAAGTGATGAAAGAATGGGATGCCTGGAGCCCCTCCATGGCTGGATAGTGCAATGTAGTAAGGATGTTGGAGAAGAAGTTTGAAGGATTAGAGCTCCACGACGTTCCTCGACGAAAGAATCAGGCTGCTGATGACCTGGCGAAAATAGGTTCCACTTAGAAGCATATTCCAAGTAATGTGTTCTTAGTTCATCTCCACACCCCATCAGTGCAAGAAGATCCCTTTACAGAAGAGCCCCTACAACCAATAAGTGCTACCAATCCAACGGAAGGCAAAGTACTAGTAGTAGTCAACTTAATCATGGAGGTTCTAGTAATCACTCCTGACTGGACAGTGCCATATATTGCATATCTGCTCAGGCATGAGCTCCTAGAGGATGAGTATGAGGCCCGCGAGATAGTTTGCAGATCCAAAGCCTTCACGGTAATAGGTGGACAGCTTCTAGAGAGAGTGTTACTGGAGTAGGTCAGCGATGTATATCTCTAGAAGAAGGTTGACTTTTATCTTAAATGAGATGCACTCGGGGACCTGTGGTCACCACGCGTCCTCTCGGACCATCGTGGCCAAAGCATACCGAGCAGGATTCTACTGGCCGCGAGCAAATGAAATGGCTAAAGATATAGTCGAGAAGTGCGAAGGTTGCCAGTTTTAGTCGAACATGTCCCACAAGCCTGGATCGGCATTGAAGACTATTTCACTCATCTGGCCATTAGTTGTTTGGGGACTAGACATGGTTGGGCCCCTGAGGACTGGCAAAAGTGGCATCACCCATCTGCTCGTGGCAGTCGACAAGTTCACTAAGTGGATTGAAACAAAATCCATCAAGAACCTTGACCCAAGCACAACCATCAGTTTCGTCAGAGAGTTAATATTCGGATATGGAGTTCCGCACAGGATCATCACAAACAATGGCTCAAACTTTGATTCCGATGAGTTCAGAGCATTCTGCACTTCCCAAGGCACTCGGGTCGACTACACATCCGTTGCACACCCGCAATCAAATGGGCAATCTAAAAGGGCAAATGGTTTGATCCTGCAAGGGCTGAAACCTCGATTGATGCGCGACCTCAACCATGCAGCTGGAGCCTGAGTGACTAAGTTGCCATCTGTTCTATGGGGATTGAGGACGACTCCTAATCGGTCGACTGATCGAACCCCTTTTTTCATGGTGTACGGGGCTGAAGCCGTGCTTCCTAGCGATTTATTGCACAATGCTCCCCGAGTGGAACTCTTCTCAGAAGCCGAGGAAGAGCGAGCGTGACGGGACGCTGCTGATATACCGGAAGAAGAACGAGAGATGGCTCTTATCCGGTCGACCATCTATCAGCAAGACCTGTGTCGATTCCACGCTCGAAATGTCAGAGGTTGAGCATTTCAGGAAGGAGATCTTGTATCGGCTTGGGAAAGTCCCTTCATTGTCACCAAGGTGCTACACAATGGGGCGTATCACCTGTACAACATAGCCAAGAAAGAAGACGAGCCATGCTCTTGGAACGCAGATCTGCTCCGCCGTTTTTATGCCTGAAACACTCGGATCGTCGAGGTGTAATAAAAATACTTTTCCGATTGTTTATCAAAGACATGATTCCCGCAGTTTCATAATGTTTGTCTTCGCATAAACATGTGTCCAAATCCCCTAGTGGGTGGCTTAGCTACGAACCAGATTCGCCAAAGTTTCAAAAAACACTCCGAGTGAAAAGCAACCCTCTCACTCGAGGGCTTATCTGCGAAACAGATTCGCCTAAGTTTCAAAAACACTCCAAGTGAAGAGCAACCCTCTCACTCGGGGACGTAGCTCCGAACAAGATTCACCTAAGTTTCAAAAAACACTCCGAGTGAAGAGCAACCCTCTTAGTCAGGGGCTTAGCTGCGAACCAGATTCGGCTAAGTTTGAAAAACACTCCGAGTGAAGAGCAACCCTCTCACTCGGGGGCTTAGCTTCGAACAAGATTCGCTTAAGTTCCAAAAAACAATCCGAGTGAAGATCAACCCTCTCACTCGGGGGCTTAGCTACGAACCAGATTCGCCTAAGTTTAAAAAACACTCAGAGTGAAGAGAAACCCTCTCACTCGGGGGCTTAGCTGCGAACCAGATTCGCCTAAGTTTCAAAACATACTCCGAGTGGCGAGCAACCCTATCACTCAAGCGCTTAGCTGCGAACTAGATTCGCCTAACTTTCAAAACTGCTCCGAGTGAAGAGCAACCCTCTCACTCGGGTGCTTAGCTCCGATCCCGTACTCGCCTAAGTTTCAAAAACACTCCGAGTAAAGAGCAGCCCTCTCACTCGGGGGCTTAGCTGGGATCCCGTACTCGCCTAAGTTTCAAAACATACTCTGAGTGACGAGCAACCCTCTCACCCGAGGACTTAGCTTCTCGTACTCGCTTAATTTACAAAACACTCCGAGTGAAGAGCAACTGTCACACCCAATATGCGATCCTATCCGAGAGGAACTCGAAGGTCCCACCAAGGATAGAGCCGCATATTGAAACGGTTTTGCAAGGTGGATATCATTACATCTTACCATTACATAATAGTTGGGGATGCATACAAGGCATACAAATGCCACATGAATACAGCAAACATCATACATGAGAACAACATACGACTACAGATGGAACACAAACAGAAACTCAAATGACATCCACCCTGCTAGCCTAGGATACCGACCAGGAACCTATGCCTCAATCAACGAAGAAGATTAGAAGAACTACAAAACAAGTAAACATCGCTCTCACATCATGATCATCGCATTACGTATACCTGCAACTGTTGTTGTAGTAATTTTTGAGCCATGAGGACTCAAGAATCCCATTACCATGGCAATCAAGACTAGCAAAGCTTAATGGGTATGGAATGGATAAGTGGTGAGGTTGCAGCAGCACTAAGCATTGTATGGTGGCTAACTTACGAGTACGAGAATATGGTTAGAAACTATGCAACAATCACAAAATCAAGAAATGAACCTAGAATACTTACGTTCAAACATAAACCCACCGTGTTCTCTTCTCGAACGCACCCGAAAAGAGACAATCACGGTTACGCATGTGGTTGATGTATTTTAAATTTAGTTTAGTTCAAGTCCACTACAGCCGGATGTTAACAAATTCCCATCTGCCACATAATCACGGGCACGACTCTCAAAAGTTCAAACACTGCAGGGGTGTCCCAACTTAGCCCATGACAAGCTCACGATCCGCGGAGACAATCCTCCATCTCGGGACCCTCCGATCAAATTCGGAATCCTGGTGCACAAGACATTTCGACAATGGTAAAACAAATCCAGCAAGACCTCCCGACATGCCAACACCCTAATAGTAGCTGCACGTATCTTGTCTTAGGCCACGACGGATGAGCGACGCGTACAGGTGCCAAAATAACCAACGTTGCCTTGGGGCGGCCCAGCACAGTGCTCTAGTTTGGACCAAGACTCATGAGGAGCATTGGCCCGAGGGTTGATTAAGTATCCTCGGGTGCTTGTTGGGGAACGTAGCAGAAATTCAAAATTTTCCTACGTGTCACCAAGATCTATCTATGGAGAAACCAGCAACGAGGGGAAGGAGAGTGCATCTACATACCCTTGTAGATCGCTAAGCGGAAGCGTTCAAGAGAACGGGGTTGAAGGAGTCGTACTCATCGTGATCCAAATCACCGGAGATCCTAGTGCCGAACGGACGGCACCTCCGTGTTCAACACACGTACAGCCCGGTGACGTCTCCCATGCCTTGATCCAGCAAGGAGAGAGGGAGAGGTTGAGGAAGACTCCATCCAGCAGCAGCACAACGGCGTGGTGGTGGTGGAGGAGCGTGGTGATCCAGCAGGGCTTCGCCAAGCACCGCGAGATATGAGGAGAAAGAGAGGTAGGGCTGCGCCAGGGAGAGGTCAGAAACTCCTGTGTCGGCAGCCCCAAAGACCTCAACTATATATAGGGGAGAAGGAGGGGGCTGCGCCCCCACCTAGGGTTCCACCCTAGGGGCGGCGGCCAGCCCAGATCCCATCTGGTGGCGGCCAAGTGGAGGGGGAGAGGGAGGCGCACCAGGCATGGGCCCTAAGGCCCATCTGCCCTTAGGGTTTGCCCCCCTCCTCCCCTTAGGCGCCTTGGGCCCTTGTGGGGGGGGGGGGGGGCGCACCAGCCCACCTGGGGCTGGTCCCCTCCCACACTTGGCCCATGCAGCCCTCCGGGGCTTGTGGCCCCACTTGGTGGACCCCCGGGACCCTCCCGGTGGTCCCGGTACGTTACCGATAAACCCCAAAACTTTTTCGGTGACCAAAACAGGACTTCCCATATATAAATCTTTACCTCCGGACCATTCCGGAACTCCTCGTGACGTCCGGGATCTCATCCGGGACTCCGAACAGCATTCGGTAACCATGTATATCTATTCCTTATAACCCTAGCGTCATCGAACCTTAAGTGTGCAGACCCTACGGGTTCGGGAACCATGCAGACATGACCGAGATAACTCTCCGATCAATAACCAACAGCGGGATCTGGATACCCATGTTGGCTCCCACATGTTCGACGATGATCTCATCGGATGAACCACGATGTCAAGGACTTAATCAATCCCGTATACAATTCCCTTTGTCTAGCGGTACGATACTTGCCCGAGATTCGATCGTCGGTATCCCGATACCTTGTTCAATCTCGTTACCGGCAAGTCTCTTTACTCGTTCTGTAACACATCATCCCGTGATCAACTCCTTGGTCACATTGTGCACATTATGATGATGTCCTACCGAGTGGGCCCAGAGATACCTCTCCATTTACACGGAGTGACAAATCCCAGTCTCGATTCGTGCCAACCCAACAGACACTTTCAGAGATACCCGTAGTGCACCTTTATAGCCACCCAGTTACGTTGTGACGTTTGGCACACCCAAAGTATTCCTACGGTATCCGGGAGTTGCACAATCTCATGGTCTAAGGAAATGATACTTGACATTAGAAAAGCTTTAGCATACGAACTACACGATCTTTGTGCTAGGCTTAGGATTGGGTCTTGTCCATCACATCATTCTCCTAATGATGTGATCCCGTTATCAACGACATCCAATGTCCATGGTCAGGAAACCGTAACCATCTATTGATCAACGAGCGAGTCAACTAGAGGCTTACTAGGGACATGGTGTTGTCTATGTATCCACACATGTATCTGAGTTTCCTATCAATACAATTCTAGCATGGATAATAAACGATTATCATGAACAAGGAAAATATAATAATAACCAATTTATTATTGCCTCTAGGGCATATTTCCAACAGTCTCCCACTTGCACTAGAGTCAATAATCCAGTTCACATCGATATGTGATTAACACTCAAGGTCACATCCCCATGTGACTAACACCCAAAGAGTTTTGGGTTTGATCATGTTAGGCTTGTGAGAGAGGTTTTAGTCAACGGGTCTTCAACATTCAGATCAGTATGTACTTCACAAATTTCTATGTCATCTTGTAGATGCAACTACTACGCTACATTTGGAGCCATTTCAAATAATTGTTCTACTTGGAGCTATTCTAAATTGTTGCTCCATTATACGTATCCGGTATCTCTACTCAGAGCTATCCGGATAGGTGTTAAGCTTGCATCGACGTAACTCTTTACGTCGAACTCTTTATCACCTCCATAACCGAGAAACATATCCTTATTCCTCTAAGGATAATTTAGACCGCTATCTGGTGATCTACTCCTAGATTACCTTTGTACCCTCTTGCCAGATATGTGGCAAGGCACACATCAGGTGCGGTAATCAGCATGGCACACCGTATAGAGCCTATGACAAAAGCATAGGGGACGACCTTCGTCCTTCCTCTTTCTTCTGCCGTGGTCGTGCTTTAAGTCTTAACTTCATACCTTACAACTCAGGCAAGAACTCCTTCTTTGACTGATCCTTCTTGAACACCTTCAAGATCATGTCAAGGTATGTGCTCATTTGAAAGTACCATTAAGTGTTTTGATCTATCCTTATAGATCTTGATGCTCAATGTTCAAGTAGCTTAATCCAGGCTTTCCATTGAAAAACACTTTCCAAATAACCCTATATGCTTTCCAGAAATTCTACGTCATTTCTGATCAACAATATGTCAACAACATATATTCATCAGAAATTCTATAGTGCTCCCACTCACTTCTTTGGAAATACAAGTTTCTCATAAACTTTGCATACACCCAAAATCTTTGATCATCTCATCAAAGCATACATTCCAACTCCGAGATGCTTACTCCAGTCCTTAGAAGGATTGCTGGAGCTTTGCATACTTGTTAGCATCTTTCAGGATTGGCAAAACCTTCTATTGTATTACATACAACTTTTCTTATGAAAAATTGGTAAGAAAACTTGTTTTGACATCCATCTGTAAGATTTCATAATCGAAAAATACAGCTAATGCTAACATGATTCCGACGGACTTAAGCATCACTATGGGTGAGAAATTCTCATCATAGTCAACTCCTTGAACTTGTCGGAAAAAACATCTTAACGACAAGTCGAGCTTTCTTAATGGTGATACTTACCATCATTGTCCGTCTTCATTTTAAAAATCCATATGTACCTAACAGCCTTACGACCATCAAGTAGTTCTTCCAAAGTCTACACTTTGTTTTCATATATGGATCCTCTCTCGGATTATATGGCCTCGAGCCATTTTGGAATCCAGGCCCACCATCGCTTCTCCATAGCTCGTAGGTTCATTGTTGTCTAGCAACATGACTTCCATGACAGGATTACGTACCACTCTAAAGTAGTACGCATCCTTGTCATCCCACGAGGTTGGGTAGTGACTTGATCTGAAGTTTCATGATCACTATCATAAGCTTCCACTTCAATTGGTGTAGGTGCCATAGGAACAACTCCTTGTGCCCTGCCACACACTAGTTGAAGAGACAGTTCAATAACCTCATCAAGTCTCCACCATCCTCCCACTCAATTCTTTCGAGAGAAACTTTTTCCTCGAGAAAGGACCCAATTCTAGAAACAATCCCTTATTGCTTTAGGATCTGAGACAGGAGGTATACCCAACTGTTTTGGGTGTCCTATGAAGATGCATTTATCCGCTTTGGGTTCGAGCTTATCAGCCTGAAACTTTTTCACATAAGTGTCGCAGCCCCAAACTTTTAAGAAATGACAGCTTAGGTTTCTCTAAACCATAGTTCATACAGTGTCATCTCATCAGAATTACGTGGTGCCCTATTTAAAGTGAATGTGGTTGTCTCTAATGCCTAACCCATAAACTATCATGGTAATTCGATAAGAGACATCATGGTATGCATCATATCCAATAGGGTGCAGTTATGATGTTCGGACACACCATCATACTATGGTGTTTCAGGCTGTATTAGTTGTGAAACAATTTCCACAATGTCTTAATTCTGTGCCAAACTCGTAATTCAGATATTCATCTCTATGATCATATCATAGATATTTTATCCTCTTGTCACGACGATCTTTCAACTTCACCCTGAAATTACTTGAACCTTTCAATAATTCAAACTCGTGATTCATCAAGTAAATATACTCAACATCTACTCAAATCATCTGTGAAGTAAGAACATAACGATATCCACTACACGCCTCAGCACTCATTGGACTGCACACATCAAAATGTATTACTTCCAACAAGTTGCTTTCTAGTTCCATTTTACTGAAAACTAGGCTTTCAGTCATCTTGCCCATGTGGTATGATTTTCATGTCTCAAGTGATTCAAAATCAAGTGAGTCCAAACGGTCCATTTGCATGGAGTTTCTTCATGCATATACACCAATAGACATGGTTCGCATGTCTCAAACTTTTCAAAACGAGTGAGCCCAAAGATCCATCAACATGGAGCTTCTTCATGCGTTTTATACCGATATGACTTACGTGGCAGTGCCACAAGTAGGTGGTACTATCATTACTATCTTATATCTTTTGGCATGAACATGTGTATCACTACGATCGAGATTCAATAAACCATTCATTTTAGGTGCAAGACCATTGAAGGTATTATTCAAATAAACAGAGTAACCATTATTCTCCTTAAATGAATAACCGTATTGCGATAGACATAATCCAATCATGTCTATGCTAAACGCAAACACCAATCTCGGTGGTAGAGGGAGCGTGCGATGCTTGATCACATCAAGCTTGGAAAAACTTCCAACACATATTGCCAGCTCACCTTTAGCTAGTCTCCGTTTACTCCGCAGCCTTTTATTTCGAGTTTACTAACATTTAGCAACCGAACCGGTATCTAATACCATGGTGCTACTAGGAGTACTAGTAAAGTACACATTAAAACAATGTATATCCAATATACTTCTATCGACCTTGCCAGCCTTCTCATCTACCAAGTATCTAGGGTAATTCTGCTCCAGTGGCTGTTCCCCTTATTACAAAAGCACTTAGTCTCGGGTTTGGGTTCAACCTTGGGTTTCTTCACTAGAGTAGTAGTTGATTTGCCGTTTCATGAAGTATCCCTTTTTTCCCTTGCCCTTCTTGAAACTAGTGGTTTCACCAACCATCAACAATTGATGCTCCTTCTTGATTTCTACTTTTGTGGTGTCAAACATCGCGAATATCTCAAGGATCATCATATATGTCCCTGATATATTATAGTTCATCACGAAGCTCTAGCAGCTTGGTGGTAATGACTTCGGAGAAACATCACTATCTCATCTGGAAGATCAACTCCCACTTGATTCAAATGATTGTTGTACTCAGACAATCTGAGCACAAGCTCAACAATTGAGCTTTTCTCCCTTAGTTTGCAGGCTAAGAAAATCGTCGGAGGTCTTATACCTCTTGACGTGGGCACGAGCCTGAAATCCCAATTTCAGCCCTCGAAACATCTCATATGTTTCGCGACGTTTCAAAATGTCTTCGGTACCTCAACTCTAAACCGTTTAACTGAACTATCACGTAGTTATCAAAATGTGTATGTCAGATGTTCGCAACATCCACAGACGACATTCGAGGCTCAGCACACTGAGCGGTGCATTAAGGACATAAGCCTTCTATGAAGCAATGAGGACAATCCTCAGTTTACGGACCTAGTCCGCATAATTTCTACTATCATCTTTCAACTAAATTTTCTCTAGGAACATATCTAAACAGTAGAACTAAAGCGCGAGCTACGACATAATTTGCGAAGACCTTTTGACTATGTTCAGGATAATTAAGTTCATCTTATGAACTCCCACTCAGATAGACATTCCTCTAGTCATCTAAGTGATTACATGATCCGAGTCAACTAGGCCGTGTCCGATCATCACGTGAGACGGACTAGTCATCATCGGTGAACATCTTCATGTTGATCGTATCTTCTATACGACTCATGTTCGACCTTTCGGTCTTCCCTGTTCCGAGGCCATGTCTGTACATGCTAGCCTCGTCAAGTCAACCTAAGTGTTTCGCATGTGTCCCGAGGCCATGTCTGTACATGCTAAGCTCGTCAACACCCGTTGTATTCGAACGTTAGAATCTATCACACCCGATCATCACATGGTGCTTCGAAACAACGAACCTTCGCAACAGTGCACAGTTAGGGGGAACACCTTTCTTGAAATTTTAGTGAGGGATCATCTTATTTAAGCTACCGTCGTTCTAAGAAAATAAGATGTAAAACATGATAAACACCACATGCAATCAAATAGTGACATGATATGGCCAATATCATTTTGCTCCTCTTGATCTCCATCTTCGGGGCTCCATGATCATCGTTGTCACCGGCATGACACCATGATCTCCATCATCATGATCTCCATCATCATGTCTTCTTGAAGTTGTCTCGTCATCTATTACTTCTACTACTATGGCTAACGCTTTAGCAATACAGTAAAGTAATTACATGACGTTTATGTTGACACGCAGGTCATAAATAAATTAAGACAACTCCTATGGCTCCTGCCGGTTGTCATACTCATCGACATGCAAGTCGTGATTCCTATTACAAGAACATGATCAATCTCATACATCACATATATCATTCATCACATCCTTTTGGCCATATCACATCACAAGGCATATGCTGCAAAAACAAGTTAGACGTCCTCTAATTGTTGTTGCAAGTTTTTACGTGGCTGCTATAGGTTGCTAGCAAGAACGTTTCTTACCTACGCCAAAACCACAACGTGAATTGCCAATTTCTATTTACCCTTCATAAGGACCCTGTTCATCGAATCCGATCCGACTAAAGTGGGAGAGACAGACACCCGCCAGCCACCTTATGCAACTAGTGCATGTCAGTCGGTGGAACCGGTCTCACGTAAGCGTACATGTAAGGTTGGTCCAGGCCGCTTCATCCCACGATGCCGCCGAATCAAGATAAGACTAGTAACAGCAAGATAATTGACAATATCGACGCCCACAACTACTTTGTGTTCTACTCATGCATAGTAACTACGCATAGACCTGGCTCTGATACCACTGTTGGGGAACGTAGCAGAAATTCAAAATTTTCCTACGTGTCACCAAGATCTATCTATGGAGAAACCAGCAACGAGGGGAAGGAGAGTGCATCTACATACCCTTGTAGATCGCTAAGCGGAAGCGTTCAAGAGAACGAGGTTGAAGGAGTCGTACTCGTCGTGATCCAAATCACCGGAGATCCTAGTGCCGAACGGACGGCACCTCCGTGTTCAACACACGTACAGCCCAGTGACGTCTCCCATGCCTTGATCTAGCAAGGAGAGAGGGAGAGGTTGAGGAAGACTCCATCCAGCAGCAGCACAATGGCGTGGTGGTGGTGGAGGAGCGTGGTGATCCAGTAGGGCTTCGCCAAGCACCGCGAGATATGAGGAGAAAGAGAGGTAGGTCTGCGCCAGGGAGAGGTCAGAAACTCCTGTGTCGGCAGCCCCAAAGACCTCAACTATATATAGGGGAGAGGGAGGGGGCTGCGCCCCCACCTAGGGTTCCACCCTAGGGGCGGCGGCCAGCCCAGATCCCATCTGGTGGCGGCCAAGTGGAGGGGGAGAGGGAGGCGCACCAGGCATGGGCCCTAAGGCCCATCTGCCCTTAGGGTTTGCCCCCCTCCTCCCCTTAGGCGCCTTGGGCCCTTGTGGGGGGCACACCAGCCCACCTGGGGCTGGTCCCCTCCCACACTTGGCCCATGCAGCCCTCCGGGGCTTGTGGCCCCACTTGGTGGACTCCCGGGACCCTCCCGGTGGTCCCAGTACGTTACCGATAAACCCCGAAACTTTTCCGGTGACCAAAATAGGACTTCCCATATATAAATCTTTACCTCCGGACCATTCCGGAACTCCTCGTGAAGTCCGGGATCTCATCCGGGACTCCGAACAGCATTCGGTAACCACGTATATCTATTCCTTATAACCCTAGTGTCATCGAACCTTAAGTGTGTAGACCCTACGGGTTCGGGAACCATGCAGACATGACCGAGATAACTCTCCGGTCAATAACCAACAGCGGGATCTGGATACCCATGTTGGTTCCCACATGTTCCACGATGATCTCATCGGATGAACCACGATGTCAAGGACTTAATCAATCCCGTATACAATTCCCTTTGTCTAGCGGTACGATACTTGCCCGAGATTCGATCGTCGGTATCCCGATACCTTGTTCAATCTCGTTACCGGCAAGTCTCTTTACTCGTTCCGTAACACATCATCCCGTGATCAACTCCTTGGTCACATTGTGCACATTATGATGATGTCCTACCGAGTGGGCCCAGAGATACCTCTCCGTTTACACGGAGTGACAAATCCTAGTCTCGATTCGTGCCAAACCAACAGACACTTTCGGAGATACCTGTAGTGCACCTTTATAGCCACCCAGTTACATTGTGATGTTTGGCACACCCAAAGTATTCCTACAATATCCGGGAGTTGCACAATCTCATGGTCTAAGGAAATGATACTTGACATTAGAAAAGCTTTAGCATACGAACTACATGATCTTTGTGCTAGGCTTAGGATTGGGTCTTGTCCATCACATCATTCTCCTAATGATGTGATCCCGTCATCAACGACATCCAATGTCCATGGTCAGGAAACCGTAACCATCTATTGATCAACGAGCCAGTCAACTAGAGGCTTACTAGGGACATGGTGTTGTCTATGTATCCACACATGTATCCTATCAATACAATTCTAGCATGGATAATAAACGATTATCATGAACAAGGAAATATAATAATAACCAATTTATTATTGCCTCTAGGGCATATTTCCAACAGCGCTAGCCTGTCCCTATGCAAGTTTTAGTTGTTATTAGGCAAATGGTAAAACCAATGTTGGGCCTTGCTGGAAGAGTTTTATTCAAAGCAAACTGTCAAGTGGGGCCCATAAAAACTCATCATGTTCGGGACGCAAAATCAAGGAACATAACACCGGTATGAAGGAAACTAAGGCGGCAAGAGTGGAACAAAACGCTAGGCAAGAGGCTGAGCCTTCCATCCTTTACCAATTATATAGATGCATTAATTAAATAAGAGATATTGTGATATCCCATGATATCCATGTCCCAACATGGAACAACCTGCAACTAGCAACGCTATAAGAGGGGCTAAACAAAGCGGTAACATAGCCAAACAATGGTTTGCTAGGATGCTGGAAAAGGTTAGAGGCTATCATCGCAATTTTGGATGCTTGATAAACAAGTGGTAGGTAGCGTGACATAGCGATAGCATCGAGACAACTAGCATAGCAAAGATAGTAGTGAGATCCAAGGTGACGCACATCTTGCCTGAAATCCCGCTAGGAAGAAGATCGAATCCATGAAGAAGACGAACCAACGCAGCCGAACGAATCCTCGCGATCGCAACGAAAAAGGAACTATCGAGAAGAAGCACAACCGGAAAGAAGCAAACAACATAGTAAACACCCATCACATAAACATGACATGATGCTCAACCAAGTATGGTGCATGACAAGGATACATGATGCTACTCATGGCAAGATATGATGCATACAAGAACACCACATCAATGCAAGGTTAAATGAGGTCGGGGACAACATATAACAATTTCGGTAAGTCCTCATATGCAAATTTCGAAATTGGTCCAGATATGAACAAAATATTAAGTTGAAGTTGTTAAACAGCTAGTTAAAGTGCACCAAGATGATCTATGTGTCTTTCTAGTCAAGTTACATATAAGTTTCATTTACTTCGGAGCTACGACCTAGAAGATATGAGCAAAACAAGTTAAACATGGCATTGATGCAAAATTCATTCAAACATCAAGCACACAGGCTCAAACCAAGTATTCAACAAGGCAAGAAGAAACTACATGCAAAACCAAGCAAGTTTCATGTAGAGCATGCTCCAAACGGAGCCACGGTTCAACACATACACTCAATACAAGTTTCAAACACAATCTGCCCAAAACAGCAACTTAACACTTTGCAACCAAGGAAACAGCATGCTACAGGAAACATATGGACACAAACTTGATATGCACTCAAAGTACATATTGCATGCTTCAAATAACATCAAGGTTCAGGTTCATAGGCATCAGGATTAAACCAACGTGGTCAATGCAAAAAGCAACTTTATAACAGAGATTATAACTTAACAGGGCATACAAGTGAGAAGAAATAACATGTTGACATGTTGGAGTCAAGAGACAATGATGCTACATTACAATATCATAGCAATTGGATGGAATTAAAGTACAAGCTAAACATGGAAAAACATGATTACTAAGCATCTTCATATACCCTCTAGATCAGTGGCATTCATTAAGACAAATAATCAAGTCATAACGGATTCTTAGACTTAGTGAAAAATAGAGTAAGGCTGAAAACTGATTCATGATGCATACGTTGAGACACAAAAATGTATGCTACAGGAACATTGCATGGCATAAAAGGGCATGTCAAGCATGTACAGGTAGAGGACTACAAAACATGATCACTCAGCTACTGCTAGAAACCACTAGAACATGCTCAAAACATCATGGCAAAAATGCAAATGATAACATATTCATAGACTTAGTGGAATTTACTAGACATGGCAGAAACAGCAACAAGTAGACATGTTTGCAAGCTTAGTTAACTCAGCATAAAGGATATCATCACAAGTGAACATACCCAATAGCAAGAAGGAATATATCTGTAGCTACTCATGGCAAGAACATGGCCATATGATGCACATAACACTAGTTATTCACATGGCAAAATGGAACTTACTGATAACAGGCTGACAGAAACATTATTCAACAAATTTAAGGCATGGTAATGATAAGATAAAGCAGGCCATAATTGCAACCAAGGGAATGGATGCATAGAGCATAACAAGATCTACAAAACATCCTTAATGAGCATCTCTAGATTATGCATGAATTAACCTGTAGCATCAAGTTAACATGGCAACATCATGAAAACTCTAAGTCACTGAAATCAGCAACAACAAGTACCCTACATTGCATGCTTGTGCTAGTCACCACAGGGCACATAAAAATGCATGGATTGCACCACTTTAAATATGGCATTAATATGCTCTGAAAACATGTTGACATAATGCTCAAAATATAACCACACAAAATGCTACGAAAAAGAAAAATCAGCAAGTTATGACCATTTCTATTAGCCAAATCATTTAGCACGAGGATCAAGATGAGCAGTAACATGCATGCAAACTACACCATCATCTAGAGCATTCAGAGATGAACATTTTTACATATCATGCACGCGAAACAAGGAAACGAGCACAGAGTTATGACCTCATGAACATGCACACAAAACATGAACTCTCAGGGACTTAGACGAAATTTCACCTCGCAGATCTAAGATTTGGTGGCGCATGAACCGAGGCAAGGCGGTTCAGGGAGGCGGCTCCGGCGGGGCGCTTCGGCGATGGTGGGGTACGGCGCCAGCGAAGGAGAAGTGCGGCGGCGCGGGTCGGGCGCCGCCGGCTAAGAAGAAGGGCGGCGATGTGGGTCGGTGGTGCCGGTGTGGACGTGCGGGGGCGCGTGTGGTGCACCAGTGATGGTGGAGGTGACCGGCGGTGGGTCTGGAGTGGTGGAGGCGATCGGCGGTGGAGTCTAATGCGGAGCGAGCGGGGTGCTCGGGCGGCGGCGCGCGGCTCCGGGCTCGTGCGGTCCCACGATGGGCCTGGTGGGCCTCGGCGGCTCCGCAGGACGGGCGGCGGTAGAGGAGACACGTGGCAGTGGCTGGTTGGACGAGGGGCGGCGGCGGACATGTCCGGCCATTGGTGGACGTGTCTGGCGCGGTGTGGAAGGGGAAGGTTAGGTTTTTGCCGAGATTTTGAAGGGGGAGGTGTTTATATAGGTAGAGGGAGCTAGGAGAGGGCTATTGAGGTGCGGTTTTCGCCCACAAGATCGTGATCCAACGACGGAGATCATGGAGGGTGTTTAGATGGACTAGCGGGCTGTTGTGGAGGGGTGCTGGGCTGCAAATAGAAGGAGGTCCACCGGCGGTTAACGCGGTTAACCGTTGGGGCATCAAACGACCTCCAAATGGAACAAAATTTGACAGGCGGCCTCCCGGTGATATACCAAGGCCACTCGACAAATCTTGGCCCATTCCAAGAACGTTTTTCTCCCACTCATGAAACGAGATTTGAGAGGTGCAACGGGTGCATGTGAGAGTGTCGGATGCCAAAATGGACAACGAAGAAAACTGGGAAACCTGGATGGATGCAAGTTTTCATAAAGATGCAGATGAAATGCACATGATGATATGGTAAGGAGCAACATGCAAGAGAATGACATGGCAACGACGGTGAATAACTGGAAGACACCTGGTGCATCAGACTCGGGGCGTCACAGCAACCCTCTCACTCAGGGGCTTAGCTGCGAACCAGATTCGCCTAAGTTTCAAAAACACTCTGAGTGAAGAGCAACGCTCTCACTCGGGGGCTTAGGTGTGATCCTGTACTCACCTAAGTTTCAAAACACACTTCGAGTGACGAGCAACCCTCTCACTTGGGGACTTAGCTGCGATCCCGTAGTCACCTAAGTTATAAGACACTCCGAGTGAAGAGCAACCATCTCACTGGGGGGCTTAGCTGCGATCCCGAACTCGCCTAAGTTGTAGAACACACTCTGACTGAAGAGAAACCCTCTCACTCAGAGGCTTAGCTGAGATCCCGTACTCTCCTAAGTTATAAAACAGTCCGAGTGAAGAGCAACCCTCTCACTCGGAAGGAACAAGGTGCACCCTGAGCTGCTCCACAAGTACAACATCTAGATGCACTCTGAGCTGCACCACAATTACAACGTCTGGATGCACTCTGAGCCGCACCACAAGTACAACGTCTGGATGCACTCTGAGCTGCGCCACCGATGTCGCTTGAAGCTATGTCGGTATTTCCCCAAAGAGGAAGGGATGATGCAGCACAACGCCGGTAGGTATTTCCCTTATATGTGAAACCAAGGTTATCGAACCAGTAGGAGAACCAAGCAACACTATGTAAACAACACCTGCACACAAATAATAACTTCTCGCAACCCGACGTGTTAAAGAGGTTGTCAATCCCTTCCGGGGTGTGGCGCCTCAAGATAGGCAAACGGACATGAGGTAAATTTTTAGTAGATTGATAGATCGAATGCCAAATAAAATAAATTGCAGCAAGGTATTTTTGGGTTTTTGGTTTAGTAGATCTGAAAATAAACGCAGAGGAAAAGTAGACCGCAAAGGAAAATAATATGAGAAAGAGACCCGGGGGGCGTAGGTTTCACTAGTGGCTTCTCTCGAGAAAAATAGGAAACAGTGGGTGAACAAATTACTATTGGGCAATCGATAGAACTTCAAATACTCATGACGATATCCAGGCAATGATCATTGCATAGGCATCACGTCCAAGATTAGTAGGCCGAATCCTACCTGCATCTACTACTATTACTCCACAAATCGACCGCTATCCAGCATGCATCTAGTGTATTAAGTTCATGGAGAAATGGAGTAATGCAATATGAACGATGAAAAGATGTAGACAAAATCTATCTATGTAGAGATAGACCCCATTATTCTATCCTTAGTAGCAGCGATACATACATGTCGTATCCCCTTCTGTCACTAGGATCAAACACCGTAAGATCGAACGCACTACAAAGCACCTCTTCCCATTGCAAGATAAATAGATCAAGTTGACCAAACAAAACCCAAATATCGGAGAAGAAATACGAGGCTATAAGCAATCATGCATAAAAGAGATCAAAGAAACTCAAATACTTTCATGGATATAAAAAAGAGATAGATCTGATCATAAACTCAATGTTCATCGGATCCCAACAAACACACCGCAAAAGAGTTACATCATATGGATCTCCAAGAGACCATTGTATTGAGAATCAAGAGATAGAGAGAAAGAGGAAGCCATCTAGCTACTAACTATGGACCCAAAGGTCTATAAAGAACTACTTATGCATCATCAGAGAGACACGAATGGAGGTGGTGACCCCATCCAAATGGTGTCTAGATTGGATCTGGTGGTTTTGGACTCTATGGCGGCTGGATCAATATTTCGTCGAGTCCCCTAGGGTTTTGGGAATATTGGGGTATTTATAGAGCAAAGAGGCAGTCCGGGGGGCACCCGAAGTGGGCACAACCCACCTGGGCGCGTTGGCGTGCCCTGATGGGTTGTGCTCCCCTTGGGGCACCCCCAGGCGTAGCCAAGGCCTATAATGTTCCTTCTGGTCCATAAAAATTTTCCATAAAGTTTCTTGGCATTTGTACTCTATTTTCTGCGATGTAAAAAACATGGACAAAATAGATAGTGGCACTTGGCACTATGTCAATAGGTTAGTACCAAAATGATATAAAATGATTATAAAACATCCAAGATTGATAATATAACAGCATGGAACAATAAAATATTATAGGTATGTTGGAGACGTATCAGCCACAAGTACGACGACTGGATGCACTCTGAGCTACATCACAAGTACAACGTCTAGGTGCACTTTGAGCTGCGCCACAAGTACAACATCTACTCTGAGTGAGGAGTAATCCTCTCACTCAGAGGCTTAACCGCGATCCCAGATTAGCCTAAGTGAAAAAAAATCCAAGAACGTTGGAGATAAAGCAACTGCATTTGAATAAGACAAGCAAGAACGGATAAATACAACAAGGTTCAGAACCGCAAACGGATGTACTCGAGTGCCAGGCCCGAAGGAGTTTCAACGGTTGGAAAATAACTCGGCATTCTAAGCCAAATAAAATCAGGTCATCAAGTTTTTCACTCGGTGGGAGGAGGACTTGCTGGCTCGACAAAGGTATCCAAGTCAATACCGTCTGCGATGCGAGTGGCTGCGTCGACGAAGGTCTCCATGAAAGACTAAAATTAAAGCTTCTTGTTGTTTTGACACCTTAAGAGCTTTCAACTTTTCCTCCTTGGCGTCCTTGCAATGAACATGGATGAGTGATATAGCCACGTCAGCGTTGCAGCGAGTAGTGGACTTCTTGCATGCCTGCACTCGGTTAGTGATGTCATTGAGTCGAGTCATCGGTGACTCGAGATCATTTTGAAACACATCCTCTGGCCATAGCTCCTTGTCAATCCACAACAATGCCACTTTCAGTTGGGCGAGATAGTCCAAGACACTGGCAAGGCGGGGTTCCAATTGCATCAAGTTCATGGCAGCTTTATCCTTCATAGGGGAGTTGATCGGGTCCAGTCGTGTCTCGATCCGCCCGGTTTCCTCTTTGAAATTCTGACAGAATTTTGCACGAAGTGAAAAAATGGTGAATTGGCAGCGGCGTTGTGAAGAATTTTTTCGATCCAGTCAGGCGAGGGAAAATACCTTCAAGCATGAGGAACATCTTCTTGGCAAGACCACCCAGGTAAGCTTCTAATTCATACCTCTTCCGAGTGAGAACATCCACTTTGTCAGCCAAGGCCATCTTCTCCTCCTTCAATTGCACAGCCTCTTTCTTCGCCTCGTCAACAACAATTTTCAGCTTGGCGTTCTCCTCTTCCAACTTTCTGACTGAAGCCAGCTTCCTGTCAGCAAGTTCAGTCTCCTCACATGCTGTCTTCTGTGGCGCCGCAAGATCAAGGTCCTTCTGCTCCAAAGCCTGCTTCATTTTGTCTAAAGAAATAAAATCCCTCAGACGAGCTTGGAGTTGATGGTTTTCACTCTGCACATCTGTTTGAGTGGAATCACTCGGTTCAAAGGATGGAAAGGATAGAATGACAAGGCGAGAAGTCAGCAAGTTGTTACCTCCCATGACAGCTACTTCATCATGGGCTTTCTTCAGGTTCTCCTTGGAAATATCCAGGTCGAGTTTGAGTTGGATCTTCTCCTTCTACAAATAAGCATACTTGGTCCCAAGTTCAGAAGATTTCTACAGTCGTCAAAAAGTCAAATCACTTGATGGAAACGATGATCAGTTATTTCCGACAAAAAAAATGCAAGATCAGATTGTTATAGCAAAAAGTTCTAAGACTGCTGCCGAATCAAACATCCAACAACAGTCTCGTGGATTACACCTAGTGGGTGCACTCAGCGTGCCCCCACTGGTTCGATTTCCCACTTGGCAGGGACTGCCAGACTGAGTGGAGGGAATAAAAAACATTTGTTCTCAGACCGCCGTCGACTGCCCGCAGTCGACCACGGTCTCGGGGACTACAATCGATGGATGCACTTAGTGTGCCCCCACTGGACCAAGATCTCACTCGACATGACCTATCTAATTCGAGTGAAAAGGCTACATGGCTACAAGTGAAAGAGCTAAACAGCTACAGAAAATGCCCAGTGGGTGTATAGATGCAAGGTGAAACCAACATCTTACGAATAATTAAGAAGCAGTTTCTCAGATAGCATATCCTAACAGAACAAGAGTCATGCAAGAAAGTCAATCAGAAATCAACTGACAATCCCACTTATTCGGACATTAGCTTGAAGAGCAGAGCTGGCGTCGTAGGCAGCCTTGCTGATGTCGCACACCACCTTAAGTCGGCCCATCATCACACCTTCCTGGGTCATAACTTCTTTGGTAGCTCCTACTTGGTCCTTCGGGATGTGATGCAGAGGAAACAGAATGGATGAAGGAACCAATGACGTGGCTGGTGGAGTTGGAGTTTGAGGTGGTGCAGTCGGACCTGAGGTCTGAACAGCCGACGCTGATGGTTGATCAGTCGACAGAGGATCTGCAAAAGAGATAGTAGCCCGTACTGGATTGTCAAGTTGTTGAACCACATGCTCAGACGCCGGGCGAGGCGCTTTGCTGGCAGGCACCCTCCTGCTCAAAGTCCTACCCCTTCTTCCTGTACTACTCTGAGGCACTTCATCATCATCATCATTGTCTCGGAGCTCGATAACATTTGTCGATACTACAAAACACTCGACTGTAAGATTCCGGTCGTCCATCAAAACAGTTGGTAGAGTAAAAGCACGACCATGGAATTACACCTGCCCGAGAAGTCGCCGCATCCGCAGTCTCCGCGTCATGTTGCTCCTCGTCGACATCCCTGGAAGTTGCAGAAGTATAGCGCTGAATGTTACAAATCTCAGTCAGTTAAGCAAGTAAGAAGGTTCACAGTGGAAATGAAAGACAAAGGAAAGATACACTTAAGCTGAAGCAATAGGCCTGCTTCGTGGCCTTCTCCGATGGCCTTGGAGTCAAGGTCCAAGTGTGCTTCGGAACCTTTGCACTCGACGGAACTGCTTGGCCACGTCCTCCGACGGGATCCTGCGACTGCTTGGAGCGCCGTTCAGAGCGGGTGGTGAGTCAACATCCTCGCTGTCCTCCTCACTGTCATCTTCATATTGCCATTCAGTGCTTTTGCCATCACTCTCCACTCCCTCCTGGTGCTTCTCCCCGTTCAGCATCGAGTACATCTTGGTGAAAATCTGCAGGGCACAAGTTATAAATATCAGTCGGATTCAAGAACGATTGCGTGCTCAAAAAGAACACTCGATAAAGCATGCCTGACCTCTTCTGGAGCATTGTGGCATCAAATGGCAAAATCCTCCTGGCTCCACGAGGGTTGTCCTTATTCCCAGTGATGCTTCATAGCCACTTAGCCACCGTCTCCTCGGAGACCTCCTCCGGGTGGATCTGAGTGGTGTCTTTGGTTCCCGAGTACATCCACATCGGGTGGTCACGAGCTTCGAGAGGTTGTATGCATCGACTGAGGAACACCTCCAACAGATCCATGTCAGTCACACCGTCCTGGACTAAATTAACGACCGCGTCGACTAAAAGGAACACCTGAGAGAGTCCTAGATTAGGGGGTCTCCGGACAGCCAGACTATATCCTTTGGCCGGACTGTTGGACTATGAAGATACAAGATTGAAGACTTCGTCCTGTGTCCGGATGGGACTCTCCTTGGCGTGGAAGGCAAGCTTGGCAATACAGATATGTAGATCTTCTTCCTTGTAACCGACTCTGTGTAACCCTAACCCCCTCCGGTGTCTATATAAACCGGAGGGTTTAGTCCGTAGGACAACAACAATCATACCATAGGCTAGCTTCTAGGGTTTAGCCTCTACGATCTCGTGGTAGATCAACTCTTGTAATACTCATATCATCAAGATCAATCAAGAAGGATGTAGGGTATTACCTCCATCGAGAGGGCCCGAACCTGGGTAAACATCGTGTCCCCTGCCTCCTATTACCATCCGCCTTAGACGCATAGTTCGGGACCCCCTACCCGAGATCCACCGGTTTTGACACCGACATTGGTGCTTTCATTGAGAGTTCCACTATGCCATCACCGTAAGGCTTGTCCTTCGATCACCAGTAACGATGCGGTCCAGGGTGAGGTTTTCCTCCCCGGACAGATCTTCGTATTCGGCGGCTTCGCACTGCGGGCCAACTCGCTTGGCCATCTGGAGCAGATCGAAAGCTACGCCCCTGGCCATCAGGTCAGGTTCGGAAACTTAAACTACGCTACCGACATCCGCGGAGACTTGCTCTTCTACGGATTCAAGCCCATGTCAGGTGCGCCGCACAATCACGACGAGCATGATGTAACTCTACCATCGGACAGTATTCGGGAGATCACACCTGCAACTACTCCGGCCCTCAATCCAGGGCAAATTGCACCATCCGAGGACAGAGCGATAGACCCCGCCATGGAGGCCGCACTCTCAGTGGCGATGGAGCCGGATACTGACTTCACCCCTTATGAGAGTCGTGTTGCCGAACCACTGGATTCGTCCCCAGCCATGGACTCCGAGCCGCCTGCGTCCGTGCCTATCGAATATGATTGGGCGCCGATCATGGAGTTCACCTCCACGGATATCTTTCAGCACTCACCTTTCGGCGACGTGCTAAATTCATTAAGGTCTCTCTCCTTGTCAGGAGAACCTTGGCTGAACTATGTCCGGCTAGAATGGGATGCGGACGACAAAGAAATTCGCTCCCCACCCACCATCCACTTAGTAGCCACTGTCGACGATTTAATCGACATGCTTGACTTCGACTCCGAAGACATCGACGGTATGGACGACGATGCAGGAGACGAGCAGGAACCACCGCCCACAGGGCGCTGGACCGCCACCACATCATATGATATATACACGGTGGACACCCCCAAAGAAGGCAATGGCGATGAGACAGCGGAGGATGACCCTAAGTCCCACCATAGCAAAAGTAGTGATACCGGCACAAGAGACAATAACACTCCGGATAGTGCCGAAGACGACAACAATCCCCTCCAGCACGATTTAGAGCGGGAGGGTGAACAAGCTAGCCCTCCAGAGCGGGCAGCAGATGGAGAATCGGAGGAGGAAAATTACATGCCTCTCTCCGAAGACGAGGTGAGACTCGGAGACGAAGAATTTATCGTGCCCGAGGATCCCGTCGAATAGGAGCGCTTCAAGCGCCGGCTTATGGCCACAACAAATAGCTTGAAGAAAAAACAACAACAACTTCAAGCTGATCAAGATCTGCTAGCAGACAGATGGACCGAAGTCCTTGCGGCCGAGGAATACGAACTCGAGCGCCCCTCCAAGAGTTACCCAAAGTGCAGGTCGCTACTCCGACTCGAGGAGGAAGCACTGAGCCTGAAGTTCAGCCTGCACCCCGCCGCCACTCAAAGAAAATATCAAGGCCTATAGCAACACGTGGGACCTGCGAGACGTATTGGAAAGCAGGGCAAAACATGCAAGATCGATATATGGGTCACGGAGGCACGCGCCAACGCAGTATGATGACCGTCATGCCGAATACACTAAAAGTAAATCCGGCCGGGCAGAATACAGCAGACAAGACTCATATGAACTGCGTCGTGATATAGCCCGGCACAGAGGCGCCGCACACCCCCTATGCTTCACTAATGAAGTTATGGATCATGAATTCCCGGAGGGTTTTAAACCCGTAAATAGATCCCGCTGTATGGATTGAGGATTTCCTCCTCCACATCCACATGGCTCGCGGTGATGATCTGGATGCCATCAAGTACCTCCCACTAAAACTCAAAGAACCAGCTCGGCATTGGCTGAATAGCTTGCCAGCAGACTCCGTCGGTAGTTGGGAGGATTTGGAATACGCATTCCTTGATAACTTCCAGGGCACTTATGTGCGACCACCGGATGCTGATGACTTGAGCCATATAACTCAGCAGCCAGGGGAATCGGCCAGGCAATTCTGGACACGGTTCCTAAGTAAGAAAAACCAAATTGTCGAGTGTCCAGATGGAGAGGCCTTAGCGGCATTCAAGCATAACATCCGTGACGAGTGGCTCGCCCGGCACCTCGGCCAGGAGAAGCCGAAGTCTATGGCAGCCCTCACGACACTCATGACCCGCTTTTGTGTGGGCGATGATAGCTGGCTGGCTCGCAGCAACAACACGTCGAGGAATCCGAGCACTTCGGATACTAAAGATGCCAACGGTAGACCATGTCGTAACAGACACAAGCGCCGCAACAACGGCGATAACGCCGATGATACGACAGTCAATGCCGGATTCAGAGGCTCTAGATCCGGTCAGCGGAAAAAGCCATTCAAAAGAAGTACTCCGGGCCCGTCCAGTTTGGATCGCATACTTTATCGCTCGTGTCAAATCCACGGCATCCCCGATAATCCAGCCAATCACACCAACAGAGAATGCTGGGTGTTCAAGCAGGCCGGCACGTTGAAAGCCAAAAACAGCGACAAGGGGCTGCACAGTGATGACGAGGAGGAGCCCCGGCCGCCGAACACGAGAGGATATAAGAGGTTCCCCCCACAAGTGAAGACGGTGAACATGATATACGCAACCCACATTCCCAAGTGGGAACGGAGGCGTGCACTAAGGGACGTCTATGCGATAGAGCCCGTCGCCCCAAAGTTTAACCCATGGTCCTCTTGTCCGAACACCTTCGATCGTAGGGACCACCCCACTAGTATCCATCATGGCGGATCCGCTGCATTGGTCCTAGACCCCATCATCGACGGATTTCACCTCACTCGAGTCCTTATGGACGGCGGCAGCAGCCTAAACCTGCTCTATCAGGATACAGTGCGCAAAATGGGTATAGATCCCTCGAGGATCAAACCCACCAAAACCACCTTTAAGGGAGTCATCCCAGGTGTAGAGGCCCATTGCACGGGCTCAATCACACTGGAAGTGGTCTTCGGATCTCCGAACAACTTCCGAAGCAAGGAGTTAATCTTTGATATTGTCCAGTTCCGCAGTGGCTATCACGCACTGCTCGGGCGAACCGCATTTGCAAAATTCAATGTGGTACCACATTACGCATACCTCAAGCTCAAGATGCTAGGACCTAGGGGTGTCATAAGAGTCAATGGAAACACAGAACGCTCGCTCCGCACGGAAGAGCACACTGCGGCCCTCGCAGCAGAAGCACAAAGCAGCCTTTTAAGGCAAACTACCAATTCAGTGATACAGCCCCCGGACACCGTTAAGCGAGTCCGGAGTAACTTGCAACAGGATCGCCTGGCACATTCAGAGCTCGCCTAGCAATTTGGCCCCGTCCCAGTCCCAGTCAAGCGACGAAATCCGTGTCGCGCGCACATAATTACACACTGAAAATACCATGGGCATAGGCGGGGGCACGATCAGGGCAGGTCCCGCAATGCGGCTTAACCGCCCTAGGGGCTGCATACCTTTATCATTTTTTCTCTTTCAGGACCTTACTCTCTGGAAGCCCTTTCCGGCAGTATGACTGCCGGACACATTACGGGAAGGAACAACCATGGATGCAAGAAGCTAAGACGTACAAGGGAACCCCCAGGTGGTCTCTAATAATAATTGATATACCCGATTTTTACTACCCATACGCAGCTTGCCCTTGGATAGGACATGTCAAATAGTCCTATTTTTTTGCTTATTGCACTACTTGTATCAGTATGTTTCGACGTATTATTTAAATAACAATGCATAGCATTATCCTATTATTGCATTATCCATCCCTTTTTCTCTTATATGTTCATTTACGACAACTTGCACCCGTACATTTTGGTACGACCAGTACGCCAGGGGCTTTCGTTTTCCCCATAATACGACGTGAGAAGTGCGAACACTTTCGACAGTGCGACACCCCGAACTTATAGCATTATATGCATCATCTCCGAATCATGTCTTGGGTCAATAGTTGGGTTTGCCCAACTCCCATGTTTTGGTACCTTATGTTCCGCTATATCGGCTAAGGTAGCGCTGGGAGAACTACTGCGACTGTGTCCCGGTTCTTCCGGACGAGCACCTCAGTAGAGAAATCCGAAAACTAGCTGTCATGATAAGGCGAGAGCTGGTCGCTGTTCGAGAGGTCTCAAGTCCTTAAAGACTTTTTCCGCTTTGGGCGAGGAGTCGGCCTTCCGAATACTAGGGGCTTTGCCAAAATTTAAAATTGTAGACTTCTATGGCTAAGTGAGAGTGATAAAGCCTTATAGTCCGATTTCCTGGTTCGTTGTCCTGAACACCTCCCTCGAAGGACCCAAAATTGGGATAAAGAGTGCTCAGGTTTATCCCGAACACCCCGATACTAGTTACATGGGGGCATAAGCCGACGACTGGCCAACTCTCAGATTTTATAAACGGCCGCACAGAAGGTAACATTTTAAATTCAAAAAGCGTTGCATAGCACAAATGAACTCGTTTCACATTATAGGATCACATGAGCATGTTCATTCAAAAATTATATCTCTAGTACATTCCTCCGCCACAAGGCGGGAACCCTTTAGGACTCTATCATAATACATTTCGGGGCAGCGATGCTCTTACCCTCTGGCGGCTCCTCTTCACCAGCTTTACGGCGTCTAGCTTCGCCCAGTGCACCTTCGCCCAGGCAAAAGCCCTGCGTGCACCCTCGATGCAGACGAACCGCTTTATGACTTCAAGCCGTGGGCATGCATCCACAAGCCGTCTCACCAGACCGAAGTAGCTGCTAGGCAGGGGATCGCCGGGCCACATCTGGACTATAAGACCCTTCATGGCCTGTTCGGCCGCCTTGTGAAGCTCGACCAGTTGCTTCAGCTGGTCGCTCAAGGGCATTGGGTGTTCGGTCCCAGTATACTGAGACCAGAACAACTTTTCTGTCGAGCTCCCCTCCTCAGCTCGGTAAAACTCCGCGGCATCCAGTACACTACGGGGAAGATCTGCGAACGCTCCTGGAGAGCTCCGAACTCGGGTTTGCATAATGAATGCCTTACCCGCTGCTGTCTTCTTCACCACATCAATCTCCTGGAGGGACTTGTGGGCTTCAGCCTCGGCGATCCATGCACTTTCGGGCACCTTCGCAAGCTCGGACTCTCGCGTCTTAGAGTCAAGCTCCAAGGACTCGTGTTTTTTGGCGAGAGCCTCGAGCTCTTGCTGCACCTCGCCTACCCGGGCTTCTTGCTTTTCCCGCTCAATGCACTCCTTAGCCGCTTTGTCTTCGGCCTCAGACAACGCCTTCTTCAGGGTCGCCACCTCGGTTGTGGCCCCTGGCAAATTCATGATGATCCTATTACTTTACAACTGAATTATTTTTTAATATATAGACAAGGTATTGCTTACCTTTGCTCTCCTCGAGCTGCCTCTTGGTAAGGCCGAGCTCGTCCTCGGACCGCTCAAGGTCCTACTTCAGGGCAGCGAACTCCGCAGTACGTGCGGCAGCAGCCAGCAGTGAAGCCTGCATATGCACATACATATATTCTGATTAGACTCCTGAGTCATTATTTGATCCTCTATTCGGCCTTTCTTCACGAACGCCAAACCGAGCATCAGGGGCTACTGTCTATGCGGTAATATTTTCCTATATTTTGATTGCTTACCTCAAAGCCTGTTAGGAGGCTGGCACAAGCTTCGGTCAGCCCATTTTTGGCGGACTGAACTTTCTCGATCACCGCACTCATGATAGTGCGGTGCTCTTCGTCGATGGAAGCGCCGCGAAGCGCTTCCAGCAAGTTGTCCGGTTCCTCTAGATGGACAGAGGCCACCGGCACGGGCGGCTTTCCCCTCTTAACGGGGGATCGCCTGCCGGAGTCCGAAACCACCGAAGGTTCCGACGCAGTGTTCGGCTGGGGGCTGAACTTGGAGCCCGTGGGAGTCTTGCTCCCTTTGCGCCCAGGGTCCGAAATGTCGCCTCGAGGCGCCCCCAGGACTACCTCCCCTCGGCTTGGTGCCTTTTGAGACAACACTTCGACGTTGTCCGGAGGGAAAGGGTGGAGGCGGTCGGAAGTGAATCGCTATTCATATCCGACGAGTCCAAAGAACCGTCCGACGAAGATACGTCAAGACGGGCTCGGGACGAACTGCATAATCATATTCGGCGTAAGGAGAAACAGTGCAATAAAACATACCATGAATTACAATGGTATCCGGATACTTACGACTTCGCTAGGGGCTTGTCCCTGGGTAACCACTCGTCGCCGCTGTAGGCGGCCGTCGTGGAGCAGTCCGGAAGGAGGGTCCTCTCCTTCTTGGACCCTTTGGCCTCCCCGATTGGGGCGGCCTTCCTTTTCTTGTCTCCCCCGGCTGGGGGGAGAACTTTCCTCTTCCTCCTCCTCGTTTTCATGGGAGGAGTACGCCTCGGAGTTATCGGACAATGAGTCCGATATAACCTTGCGCCGGAGACACTTTTGGGTCCCCGTGGCCTTCTTCACCGGCACCTCATAAGGTGCCGGAACCAGCATCTCCCCTAGGAGAGCATCTGTAGGATCTTTAGGCAGGGGAGCTGGGCAATCGATCTGCTCCATTGTCTCTACACAGTCCTATTAAGGGCATGGAAGCTTAGATCCCGCACATGATTAAACTGGGCAAATAAATATCCTGTGAGATATAAAAACTTACCAGATTGGCATGGCGCTTTGCGCTGAGTCCGTGGTCCTCGGTAAGGGGAGGAGGTACCTCGGCGCCCTTGAACAGCTCCTTCCAGACATCCTTGTGCGTCATGTCGAAGAGCTATCATAGCGTCTGGTGCTTGGCCAGGTCGAACTCCCACAAATTGAATACCCGTCATTGACACGGGAGGACCCGGCGGAAGAGCATGACCTGGACCACATTGACGAGCTTGATTTTGTTGCTCATCATGTTCTTGATGCAGGTCTGGAGTCCGGTTAGCTCTACTGGGGAACCCCAGGACAGGGCCTTCTATTTCCAGGAAGTGAGCTGCGTGGGCATTCCGGATCGAAATTCGGGGGCCGCCACCCAGTTGGTGTCACGCGGCTCGGTGATGTAGAACCACCCCGATTGCCACCCCTTTATGGTATCCACATAGGAGCCTTCGAGCCAGGTGACATTAGGCATTTTGCCCACCATGGCGCCTCCGCACTCTGGTTGTTGGCCGACCACCACCTTCGGTTTAACATTGAAGGTCTTCAGCCACAGGCCGAAGTGGGGCCTGATGCGGAGGAAGGCCTCGCACACGACGATAAACGCCGAGATGTTGAGGATGTAATTGGGGGCCAGATCATGAAAATCCAGCCCGCAGTAGAACATGAGCCCACGGACAAACGGGTGAAGGGGAAATCCTAGTCCGCGGACAAAGTGGGTAAGGAAAACTACCCTCTCATGGGGTTCGGGCGTAGGGATGATCTGCCCCGCATCTGGCAGCCAGTGCGTGATATCCGCGGCCAGATATCCGGCTTCCCGTAGCTTTGTGATATTCTCCTCCGTGACAGAGGAGACCATCCACTTGCCTCCTGCTCCGGACATGCTTGGAGTGGTTTGAGGAGAAATACGCGAACTTGGGCGCTGACGCTCGAGTGTGCGGGAATGGATAAGCAAGGAGGAAGAAGGCGTGGGTAAACAGGGTGAATCTTTGTCCCTTTATAAGGGCGGAGGAGGCGATGCGCCTCCCCACTTACCCGATAAAATCGCTTATTCCCCGAACGCCGTAATTGATGGCGCAGTTGGGTTACCCATACCCGTATTCTCATCCCGTGATAAGGGGACACGATCTCTGCTTCGACAAGACGTGTCAAGAAAACCGCCTCGCGATTGTGCAGTGCTGGTTGAGAAAAACAGTTCGAATAATGACCGGGCCGTGGTATGATGTCATGATGTCAAACGTGTCAGCAGATTAGATTTGTGGAAATATTATTCTCTCTATGGTGGTATATGGAACTTGTTTTGCAGAGCCGGGCAATATCCTTGTGTTCAACATCTTCTATGGTGTATTCGGAGGAGGAACCCGCCTTGCAATGCCGAAGACAAATCTGCGCGCCGGACTGATCGTCATTGAAGCCTGGTTCAGGGGATACTAAGGGAGTCCTGGATTAGGGGGTCTCCGGACAGCCGGACTATATCCTTTGGCCGGACTGTTGGACTATGAAGATACAAGATTGAAGACTTCGACCCGTGTTCGGATGGGACTCTCCTTAGCGTGGAAGGCAAGCTTGGCAATACGGATATGTAGATCTTCTTCCTTGTAACCGACTCTGTGTAACCCTAACCCCCTCCGGTGTCTATATAAACCGGAGGGTTTACTCTGTAGGACAACAACAATCATACCATAGGCTAGCTTCTAGGGTTTAGCCTCTACGATATCGTGGTAGATCAACTCTTGTAATACTCATATCATCAACCTCAATCAAGCAGGACGTAGGGTATTACCTCCATCGAGAGGGCCCGAACCTGGGTAAACATCGTGTCCCCTGCCTCCTGTTACCATCCGCCTTAGACGCATAGTTCGGGACCCCCTACCCGAGATCCGCCAGTTTTGACACTGACAACACCTCACCTTTCTCTTCTGTGGTTACAATCAGTGAAGAAGGCTAACAAAGTCTTTACATAGTGAAAGGGGGGAGGCCGGACGACTGAAAAGGAGTTGGGATGTCCTTGCAATAGAACCAAGTCGACTTCCATCCGCTGAATGACTCAGGAAAGGTCATGGGAGGAAAAGTACTTCTACCTCTAGTTTGGATCCCTAACCCCCCGCACATCTGGATCACGCCCGTCTTTTCATTACTCGGATTCGCCTTCTTCACTGACTGAGAATGGAAAGTGAAGATGTGTTTGAATAGGCCCCAATGTGGCTGGCACCCTAGGAATTTTTGGCACATTGAGATGAACGCAGCAAGATACGAGATTGTGTTGGGAGGAAAATGGTGGATCTGGGCGCCGAAGAAATTCAAGAAAGCCCGAAAGAACGGATGCGGGGGCAGAGACAAACTATGCTCTACATGGGTGGTGAGAAGGACACACTCACCCTCGCGCGACTGGGGCTCAGATTCTCCCTCGGACAGCCTCCAAGACCCATGGGCGATCAGACCGTCATTGGCGAGGTTCTCCAGATCCTCCTTCACCACGGTGGAACGGATCCAGTCCCCCTGGAACCAACCAGGCAGCAGATGATATGTCTCCATTGTATCTACTTTTCCAAACACTTTTGCCCTTTTTTGGACTCTAACTTGCATGATTTGAATGGAACTAACCCGGACTGATGATGTGTTCAACAGAATTGCAATGGTGTTATTTATGTGCAGAAACAAAAGTTCTCGGAATGACCTGAAACTTCACGGAACATCTTTTTGGAAATAATAAAAAATCCTTGCAAAAGATGAAGACCAGGGGGCCCACACCCTAGCCACGAGGGTGGGGGCACGTCTGCCCCCCTGGGCGCGCCCTCTACCTCGTGGGCCCCCTGGAGCTCCTCCGACCTTAACTCCAACTCTATATATTTGCTTTCGGGGAGAAAATAAATAGAGAAGAAGGATTCATCGCATTTTATGATACGGAGTCGCCGCCGAGCCCTAAAACCTCTCGGGAGGGCTGATTTGGAGTCTGTTCGGGGCTCCGAAGAGGGGAATCCGTCACCATCGTCATCATCAACCATCCTCCATCACCAACTTCATGATGATCACCGCCATGCATGAGTAATTCTATCGTAGGCTTGCTGGACGGTGATGGGTTGGATGAGATTTATCATGTAATCGAGTTAGTTTTGTTACGGTTTGATCCCTAGTATCCACTATGTTATGAGATTGATGTTGCTATGACTTTGCTATGCTTAATGCTTGTCACTAGGGCCCGAGTGCCATGATTTCAGATCTGAACCTATTATGTTTTCATCAATGCATGAGAGTTCTTGATCCTATCATGGAAGTCTAGAGTCACCTACTATGTGTTATGATCCGGCAACCCCGAAGTGACAATAATCGGGACCACTCCCGGTGATGACCATAGTTTGAGGAGTTCATGTATTCACCATGTGTTAATGCTTTGGTCTGGTACTCTATTAAAAGGAGGCCTTAATATCCCTTAGTTTCCGCTAGGACCCCGCTGCCATGGGAGGGTAGGACAAAAGATGTCATGCAAGTTCTTTTCCATAAGCACGTATGACAATATTCAGAATACATGCCTACATTACATTGATGAATTGGAGCTAGTTTTGTGTCACCCTAGGTTATGACTGTTACATGATGAACCACATCCGACATAATTCTCTATCACCGATCCATTGCCTACAAGCTTTCCATATCTCCGCTTATTTACTGTTCCGCTGCTATTGCTATCATCACTACAAAATACCAAAAACACTACTTTTGTTACCATTACCTTTTACTATCATTACCACTACTATCATATTACTTTGCTACTAAATACTTTTCTGCAGATATTAAGTTTCCAGTTGTGGTTGAATTGACAACTCAGCTGCTAATACTTGAGAATATTCTTTGGCTCCCCTTGTGTCGAATTAATAAATTTGGGTTGAATACTGTACCCTCGAAAACTGTTGCGATCCCCTATACTTGTGGGTCATCAAGACTATTTTCTGGCGCCGTTGCCGGGCAGCATAGCTCTATTCTTTGAGTCACTTGGGATTTATATCTGCTTATCATTATGAAGAACTTGAGAGATCCAAAAACCAAGATTTATCCCTCAACTATGAGGTGAGGTAAGGAACTACCATCTAGCTCTGCACTTGATTCACCTTCTGTTTTGAGTAAGCTTGCGACACCTAAACCTGCTTCTGCTATTCATTCTGATATGTCGCATGTTATTGATGATGCCACTTATGTTATGCATGATACTTATGATGAAACTACTTCTATGCTTGATACTACTATGCTACTTGGTGAATTTCTTGATGAACAACTTGCTAGAGTTAGAGAGAATGAAATTACTGAAACTGATAATATTGACGAAAGTGATGATGAAGACTCTCCCCCTAATAAATATGAATTGCCTGTTGTTCCTGAGGGTTATGTTCTGGATGAAGAATCTGCCAGAGCTATTCTTGCTTGCAATGATAGATATGATCTAAAGAGGTTATTAGCTAAATGGAAGCAGCAATCCCTTAATGCTAGAATGAAACCTGACCCTGCTTTTGCTACTTCACCTATCTATGTTGCTGATAAGGATTATGAATTCTCTGTTGATCCTGATATAATTACTTTGGTTGAATCTGATCCTTTTAATGGCTATGAATCTGAAACTGTTGTGGCACATCTTACTAAATTAAATGATATAGCCACCCTGTTCACTAATGATGAGAGAACTCGCTACTTTTATATCCTTAAAATATTTCCGTTCTCATTAAAGGGTGATGCTAAGATATGGTTTAATTCTCTTGATCCTGGTTGTGTGCGTAGTCCCCAGGATATGATTTATTACTTCTCTGCTAAATATTTCGCTGCTCATAACAAACAAGCTCCTTTAAGGGATATATATAATTTTGTGCAAATTGAAGAAGAGAGTCTCCCACAAGCTTGGGGGAGGCTTCTCCAATTACTTAATGCTTTGCCCGATCATCCTCTTAAGAAAAATGAAATACTTGATATCTTTTATAATGGACTAACCGATACTTCCAGAGATTACCTGGATAGTTGTGCTGGTTCTGTTTTCAGGGAAAGAACACCGGATGAAGCTGAAATTCTATTGAATAATATGTTGACAAATGAAAATAATTAGACACTTCCTGAGCCTATTCCTAAACCAACTCCGAAGAAGAGAGGTGTTCTATTTGTCAGTCCTGAGGATATGCAAGACGCAAAGAAATCCATGAAAGAAAAGGGTATTAAATCTGAAGATGTTAAAAATTTACCTCCTATTGAAGAAATACACGGTCTTAATTTACCGCCTACTGAAGGAATACATGGTCTTGATAACCCGACACAGGTAGTAAGGGTAAATTCTCTCAATAGATATGATAAAGCTGAAATCCCATTTACTAAGTTTGCTAGCCCATGCTTAGATGAGTTTGACAAATTTATGGTTAAGCAAGAAGACTTCAATGCTTATTTTGGTAGAGAATTAAAACGCAGTGCTGGTATGCTTGAACACTTGGGTGATTATATGGCTAATGTCAAAGGTGAACTTAAACTTATTAGCAAACATGCTTCTATGGTTACCACTCAAGTAGAACAAGTACTTAAAGCTCAAAATGATTTGCTCAATGAACTGAATAGTAAGAATAATGATAATGTTGTCAGAGTTACGACTAGAGGTGGTAAAATGACTCAGGAACCTTTGTATCCAGAAGGCCATCCTAAGAGAATTGAGCAAGATTCTCAGAGAAATAATATAGATGCACCTAGTCCTTCTAAAAGTAAGAAAAAGAAAAATGATAGGACTTTGCGTACTTCTAGTGAACCTGTTATTGATACATCTGAGAATCCAAATGATATTTCTATTTCTGATGATGAAACACAATCTGGTAATGAACCTGAAACTAGTGATAATGTTAATGATAATGTTCATGTTGATGCTCAACCTAGCAATGATAATGATATAGAAATAGAACCTGCTGTTGATCTTGATAAACCATAATCAAAGAATCAATGTTATGATAAGAAAGACTTTGTTAATAGGAAACATGGTAAAGAAAGAGAACTATGGGTTCAGAAACCCATGCCTTCCCCTCCTAAACCATCCAAGAAAAAGGATGATGAGGATTTTGAGCGCTTTGCTGAAATGATTAGACCTATCTTTTTTCGTATGTGATTAACTGATATGCTTAAAATGAATCCTTATGCTAAGTACATGAAAGAAATTGTTACTAATAAAAGAAAGATACCAGAAGCTAAAATTTCCACCATGCTAGCTAATTATACTTTTAAGGGTGGAATACCAAAGAAACTTGGAGATCCAGGAGTACCCACTATACCATGCTCCATTAAAAGAAACTATGTTAAAACTGCTTTATGTGATCTTGGAGCCGGTGTTAGTCTTATGCCTCTCTCTTTATATCGTAGACTTGATTCGAATAAGTTGACACCTACTGAAATATCTTTACAAATGGCTGATAAATCAACTCCTATACCTGTCGGTATTTGTGAGGATGTGCCTGTTGTGGTTGCAAACATTACTATTTTAACAAAATTTGTTATTCTTGATATTCCCGAGGACGATAGTATGTCTATTATTCTTGGAAGACCCTTTTTGAATAGTGCAGGGGCTGTTATTGATTGCAACAAATGCAATGTCACTTTTCATGTTAATGGTAATGAGCATACGGTACACTTTCCAAGGAAACAACCTCAAGTCCACATTATCAATTCTATTGGAAAAATTCCATCGATTATTTTTGGAGGTTTTGAATTTCCTCTTCCTACTGTCAAGAAGAAATATGATATTTTTATTGTTGGGGATGTGCATATCCCCGTTGAGGTAACCTAGTGTTATTTGAAAATTCTCCGGTTCCATGTTATTCAAAATGAGTTTGTTGACAAGACTTGATCAACCTTGTTAATGGGTTCCTTTTGATGATCATGAGATGGATGAATTTAGAAAACACAACTCTCTGTACCCTCCTTTTACTTTCTGTTATTTATATTAAATAAAATAAAAATAGTATTTTCTGCCTGTTATGTGAATTATCCGTGCAATATAAAAATACCCCAAAAATAAAAGTTCTCCGAATGGCCTGAAATTTAAATATGATTTTTTTCTGGAATATTTGAGAATATTTGGCACTAAGAACATAGCACGGGGGGCATCCACCTAGCCACGAGGGTGGAGGGCGCGCCCTACCCCCTGGTCGTGCCCCCCTGCCTCGTGGGCCCATGGTGGCCCTCCTCCACTTATTCCTGCACCCACACACTCCTTCTTCCTCCCACAAACACGATTATCCAGTTCAAACCCGAGTCCAAGCTCATTTTGCTGCCATTTTCGATCTCCTTGCTCAAAGGACCTCTCACAAACTGCTTGGGGGGATTGTTCCTTGGTATGTGACTCCTCCATTGGTCCAATTAGTTTTTGTTCTAGTGCTTTATTCATTGCAATTTTTTTCTGCCTAGGTGACCCTGTTCTTGAGCTTACTTGTCAATTTATGTGGTTCCAAGTAGTTGTGATGCATGATATAGGCTCTAGGCACTTGTAGGAGTAGTTGCTATCAATTTTGTTGAGTATGGTTTACTTTTATTTTGAAGTTACTAAAAATTTCAGATTTTTTCAGAAAATAATGAAGAGATTTTTGAGGGGCTCATCGAGCCGAAGCTCGAAGAAAAAGAAAAATGAAAAGGCAGAGAGGCCCAAATATAATCTGCCTCGCACCGTGGAGGTTTGGCCGTGTGAATGGCCTTCCGATGATTCTTGAGAGCAGCCGGGATTTATGATGATTTTTATGAATTGGCTGAGAATGCAGGCCTCACCACCTTCCTCCCCGACTAACGCGAATAGTATCTCTTACTCACCAATATCTTTGTGCAAAACTTTCATTTCCATGCTAGGAGCTCACCACCTATGGTAGAGTTTTATTTATATGATGAGCATAAGGAGATGTCACTTTATGATTTTTGTCGGGTTTGTTTGATCCCTTTCGAGGGCACAATAGAGGAACCACATCGCGGCGATGTGGATGGGTTTATTGATACCATCACTGTAGGGGAAACGAGGAAGGTTTCCGATGCACGAATCACTAGCATACATTTTCCTGTTTTACACTACTTTGCAATATTTGCTAGTCGTTGCTTAATTGGTCGCGGAAACTGTGGAAACCTTAGTGTTCCCGATATTATTATTTTGTTCCACGGTTTATTCTATGATAACTCTGTTAGTATGGGCGGTATTATTGCTAAACGGTTAAGTATGAACCGTACAAAGGGCCCCATCTTTGGAGGCATCTATGCTTCACGCCTAGCAGCACATTTTAACATACCCATTAGGCATTATGAGAAGGAAGAAAAAATGCTGCCTCCTGTTTATTTAGATTATAAGAGTATGGTGGCACACGATTTTATTGTTAAGAATAGGGAAGGGGAGCTTAAATACAAATTGTTCTTTGATTAACATCATCCTGAGACTATTACCCTGCCTGCTCCTTCCTTGTTTGATTTATTTGCGGGCAAGTACCTTGTTCCGTTAGAGGCTATTTACGCCTACCGGAACCCTACATCAGCCACAGAGCCAGAGTCGGAATCGCAAGTTGATCCTCCATGACAGTCTAATTACTAGTGGGATCCGGAGATGATTGCCAACCAGCAGCAATCAAAGTATTCTTATTCACAGTACGACCCCAACTATTACTATGGATATCCGCCAGGCCAACCGTGGCCATAGACCAACTTAGGCCAAAAGCCTAAGCTTGGGGGAGTACGTATTTCTCACCGACATTGTATTCATGTTCACACACTCATTGCTAGATGTCGGTGCTCATACTTTTTCATTGTATCATCCATGCTAGTTTATTTCCTTTTTATGCTTTCTTCTTGTGTGCTTAATAAACCTTAAGAAAAACCAAAAAAAATTAGTTGTAGCTTTTAGCTAGTTTTAGTTTCCATGCTTGTAGTAGTAATTAAAAAGAAAACCCAAAAAGATTTCTTGTTCTTCTTTTGCTTGTTGGGATCTTTCCCGTGTAAATAGTTTTATTTCTTTTCTTTTCTTTGGGGGTCGGTAGGAGAAGACCATAATTAAATTGTTGAAGTGGCTCTTATATGCATTATTGTTGATCTGACAAAAGAGCCCGTACTGCCTTATCTTCTCCTGTTTATTGAATGCTTGTAGATTCCAGCTTAGTCCAATGCACGTGCACTATTATTATTATTATTATCCACATCGTTCGGTCGTGCAAGTGAAAGGCAATTATGACGATGTATGATGGACTGACTGAGATGAGAAAAGCTGGTATGAACCCGACCTCTCTTGTTTTTGTAAATATGATTAGTTCATCGTTCCTGATTCAGCCTATTATGAATAAACATGTTTGCAATGACAACTAGAGATCATAGTTTCTTGTGCCATGCTTGATTAGGTAGGAGCTTATAATGGTTTACCTTGCATGCCAACATGCTATTAAAATGGTTGTGATGTGGTATGATAGGGTGGTATCCTCCTCTGAATGATTTAAGTGACTTGACTTGGCACATGTTCATGCATGTAGTTGAAACAAAATCAACATAGCCTTCACGATATTTATGTTCATGGTGAATTATATCCTACTCATGCTTGCATTCGGTGTTGGTTAATTTTAATGCATGTTCATGACTGTTGTCGCTTCCCAGTCTTTTTCTAGCCTTCACCGGTACTAAGCGGGAATACTGCTTGTGCATCCAATCCCATAAACCCCAAAGTTATTCCATATGAGTCCACCATACCTACCTATATACGGTATCTACCTGCCGTTCCATGTAAATTTGTATGTGATAAACTCTAAACCTTCAAATAAACATCTTGTTTTGTATGCTCGAATAGCTCATGTATCAACTAGGGTTGTCTGTATCTTCCATGTTAGGCGGGTTATTCTCAAGAGGAGTGGACTCTACTCCTCACTCACGAGAAAATGGCTGGTCACCGTGATGCCCAGTCCCATGCTTTATGCAAATCAAATCAAAATAATTGCAAACAAAACTCCCCATGGGGCTCTTGTTAGTTGGAGGCACTCGTTGTTTCGAGCAAGCCATGGATTGATGCTTGTTGGTGGAGGGGGAGTATAAACTTTACCATTCTGTTTGGGAACCGCCTATAATGTGTGTATCATGGAAGATATTGCCGTCTCTTGGTTGTTATGTTGACAATGAAAGTATACCGCTCAAAATATTATTCACCTCTATTTCAAAACCGAGCTCTGGCACCTCTACAAATCCCTGCTTCCCTCTACGAAGGGACTATCTATTTACTTTCATGTTGAGTCATCATCCTCTTATTAAAAAGCACCAGTTGGAGAGCACCGCTGTCATTTGCATTCATTACTGTTGGTTTACATTGAGTATTACTTGACTGGATCTCTTTTACCATGAATTACAATGTCTAGTCATTCCTTGATCTTTAAAGGTGCTCTGCATTTATGTTTTGCGGTCTCAGAAAGGGCTAGCGAGATACCATCTTGTTATACCATATTATGATTGTTTTGAGAAAGTGTTATCATCCAAGATTTATTATTATTAATCGCTTGTTGATTATGCCATTGATATCAGTAAACATGAGACCTAAGCGTTATTGTGAATATGGTTAGTTTATAATCTTTGCTGAAAATTTGAATGCTGGCTTTACATATTTACAACAACAAGAGCAAACAGAGTTTGTAAAAGTTTTTATTTATCACTTTCAGTTTGTCAACTGAATTTCTTGAGGACAAGCAAAGGTTTAAGCTTGGGGGAGTTGATACGTCTCCATCGTATCTACTTTTCCCAACACTTCTGCCCTTGTTTTGGACTCTAACTTGCATGATTTCAATGGAACTAACCCGGACTGACGCAGTTTTCAGCAGAATTGCCATGGTGTTATTTATGTGCAGAAACAAAAGTTCTCGGAATGACCTGAAACTTCACGGAAAATATTTTTGGAAATAATACAAAATCCTTGCAAAAGATGAAGACCAGGGGCCCACACCCTAGCGATGAGGGTGGGGGCGTGCCTGCCCCCTTGGGCGCGCCCCGTACCTCGTGGCCCCCTGGAGCTCCTCCGACCTCAACTCGAACTCTATATATTTGCTTTCGGGGAGAAAAAAATAGAGAAGAAGGATTCATCGCATTTTACGATACGGAGCCACCGCCAAGCCCTAAAACCTCTCGGGAGGGCTGATCTAGAGTCCGTTCAGGGCTCCGGAGAGGGGAATCTGTCGCCATCGCCATCGTCATCATCAACCATCCTCCATCACCAATTTCATGATGCTCACCGTCGTGCGTGAGTAATTCCATTGTAGGCTTGCTGGACGGTGATGGGTTGGATGAGATTTATCATGTAATCGAGCTAGTTTTGTTAGGGTTTGATCCCTAGTATCCACTATGTTCTGAAATTGATGTTGCTATGACTTTGCTATGCTTAATGCTTGTCACTAGGGCCCTAGTGCCATGATTTAAGATCTGAACCTATTATGTTTTCATCAATATATGAGAGTTCTTGATCCTATCTTGCAAGTCTATAGTCACCTACTATGTGTTATGATCCGGCAACCCCGAAGTGACAATAATCGGGACCACTCCCGGTGATGACCATAGTTTGAGGAGTTCATGTATTCCCATGTGTTAATACTTTGGTCCGGTACTCTATTAAAAGGAGGCCTTAATATCCCTTAGTTTGCGCCATGACCCCGCTGCTACGGGAGGGTAGGACAAAAGATGTCATGCAAGTTCTTTTCCATAAGCACGTATGACTATATTCGGAATACATGACTACATTACATTGATGAATTGGAGCTAGTTCTGTGTCACCCTAGGTTATGACTGTTACATGATGAACCACATCCGGCATAATTCTCTATCACCGATCCATTGCCTATGAGCTTTCCATATATTGTTCTCCACTTATTTACTTTTCCATTGCTATTGCTATCATCACTACAAAATACCAAAACACTACTTTTGTTACCGTTACCTTTTACTATCTTTACCACTACTATCATATTACTTTGCTACTAAATACTTTTCTGCAGATATTAAGTTTCCAGGTGTGGTTGAATTGACAACTCAGCTGCTAATACTTGAGAATATTCTTTGGCTCCCCTTGTGTTGAATCAATAAATTTGGGTTGAATACTCTACCCTCGAAAACTGTTGCGATCCCCTATACTTGTGGGTTATCAGCAGACCAGATCGGGACATCGACCCCCTCGCCGTCTTCTTGCGCTTCCCCGTTGTCGCCTTCTTTGCATGCTCAAGGGTCGCAGTCTTGTCCTTCGCCATGGTGGCGAAGCTTGAGGCAGTCAGGCCGAGGTAAGGACAATAGGGAGATGCAAGGTGGAGAAGAAGAGAGAAAGGGGAACGAATGGGATGCATAGTGCCCTGCATTGGCAACGGTGCATTTTATGGACCTGCTTCCGAGTGGCTGACCTGTGCGCCTGAGCTATCTTATCACATCCGGCAACAGGCGTTGGCTCGATACATGGCGAAAAAGGCAGCGTGAAGATCGAGGAGTCCCTATCTACTCGCTCCGCTTACTACGCCACGCCCCATCCCGTGTGCTTCTCCAAAATTTTGAATCCCGTGAGATCCGGGAACCGCAGAGCATTCAATCGCACTGAAGATATCAAATCCCAATTCACTCGAAGATTTACAACATAATTTACTCGGTGATTTCAGAAGCCGGAATCGATCAAGGCAACTGATGTAGGGTTAAAGTACCAGTATGCTTTCAAGACCTTCGTGAAACGCGTCTGAAGCATTGGATTGAGTCGGAGTCAACTTCAACCCTTCCTCACTCGGACCTCAATCCATTCGGGGGCTAATTACGATGACATGTACCTAGGGTAGGGTCGTAGGCCTGACCTAGACACCCTACCCGAGGACACTGCCCTAGAGTCAAAGACATACAAAGTTCTACAGAAGATACCGACTGAAATCACCTTGGAGTGTAATCCACTCGACGGTAGATTCCCCTCGGATATCCCAATTCCACTCGACATAATCATTACACTCGACCATACGAAATAATCACTCGGAGCATAGAAGGCCTACAGTCACCGCAGGTTGGCAACGGTCAGGCATTCACTCCATAGTCATAAAGATCATTAATAGCAAGCGTTACCAGTAACGCCCCTGTCTTAACTCACATTGAACCCTGCGTAACTGAGGGCTGGAGGGCCTGGTGCACTCTATGTAAGACACCCATCCTCTGGCACAAGGGTTCACACCCCCTATAACTTTCACACATATCCAGTCGCTCAGCGGCACCGAGACGTATGGCTTTTACCTCCTCCGAGAGGGGCCTAAACTTGTAAACTCTTGTGTAAAACCTCGCCATAGCCAGCATCCTACCTCCTACTACGTACCCTCGACTCTTACTTTCAGACTCGTTCCCATGACAAAGATACCCTGAACAAACCCCTCAAAGGATTATTTTCCATCGTAACAAGTGACAGTAAATTTCAGCACACTATATAAATGTTTCCTTACCAAATTCCGCTTACCAAAGGCGCTTCACTCCCTGGCAACGACGCCTAAAAAGAGTCTTGATGAGACACAAGTATAGAGGATCTATCATCATCCTTTCAATAAGTAAGAGTGCCGAACCCAACGAGGAGCAGAAGGAAATGACAAGCAGTTTTCAGTAAGGTATTCTCTACAAGCATTGAAATTATAGGTAACAGATTGTTGTGTGGTCAGATAATTCGTAACGAGTAACAAGCAACAAAAGTAACTAAGGTGCAGCAAGGTGCCCAATCCTTTTTGTAACAAAGGACAAGCCTGGACGAACTCTTATATAAAGCAAAGCGCTCCCGAGTACACATGTGAATTATTGTCAAGATAGTTTTCATGAAGCTCATATGATTCACGTTCGTTACATTGATAACTTGATATGTGGGTGGACCAGTGCTTGGGTGCTATCCTTTCTTGGACAAGCCTCCCACTTATGATTAACCCCTCTCGCAAGCATCCGCCACTACTTAAGAGGAATTAAGATAAAACTATGCATAGCAGAAAACATATGGATCCAAATCAGCCCCTTACGAAGCAACACATAAACTAGGGTTTAAGCTTCTGTTCCTCTAGCAACCCATCATCTACTTATTACTTCCCAATGCCTTTCCCTAGGCCCAAATAATGGTGAAGTGTCATGTAGTCGACATTCACATAAGACCACTAGAGGAGATACAACATACATCTCATCAAAATATCAAACGAGTACAAAATTCACATGATTACTTATAATAAGACTTCTCCCATGTACTCGGGAACAAACATAACTAGTCACAAAGCATATTCATGTTCATAATCAGAGGAGTATTAATTATCATTAAGGGTCTGAACATATGATCTTCCACCAAATAAACGAACTAGCATCAACTACAAGGAGTAATCAACACTACTAGCAACCCACAGTTACCAATCTAAGGTTTTCAGAAAAATATCGGATACAAGAGATGAACTAGGATTTGAGAGGAGATGGTGCTGGGGAAGATGTTGATGGAGATTGACCCCCTCTCGATGAGAGGATCGGTGGTGATGACGATGGCTTCAATTTCCCCCTCCGAGAGGGAAGTTTCCCCAGCAGAACAGCTCCGCCGGAGCCCTAGATTGGTTTTGCCCAAGTTCCGCCTCAAGACGGTAGCGCTACGTCACGAAAGCTTCCTCTTGATTTTTTCCAGGTAAAAACCCTTCATATAGCAAAATATGGGCACCGTGGGCCTGCCAAGTAGGCAGAAAGGCAGGGGTCTCTCAGATTTGGAGTTGTGTAGAATAGGTCTCTCAGATTTGCTCCTTTTCCAGTTCAGAATTCCAGCTGACAGCATTCTCCCTCTTCGTGTAAACCATGTAAAATAAGGGAGAAAAGGCATAAGTTTTGTACCATAATGTGTAATAACAGCCCATAATGCAATAAATATCAATATAAAAGCATGAGGCAAAATGGATGTATCAGCGTGCCACATCTTGCTTGTCGCCCTTGGTGGTTGTCTTTTTCACCCTTTGGGTGCCCCGCGAGGGGGCAGGAACCACTGTCTCTCGACTAGCCCACTTGCGGAGACGTCGACCTAGCTCTGGATCTCGAGGACCCATTTCAAGCCCTTGTTCCTCCGCATCAAGTCCCATTGCCTCCTCAGCCTTGACCCCTTCTCGGGCCCCTCTCGTTGTGGCTTGGGAAGTCCTGGCCCAGGCAGGTTCACCGCTGCCAGCCTCCTCCATGGCAAGCTCTTCACCCCCCTCATCAGAAGAGCCTTCGCCCTTAGCACCTTCCTCCTCCTCCTCTCCAGGCCCTATTCCCACAGCAGCCCTGAGCTCCCTGTCCTGTGTGATCCGATTTGCAATGATAGCTGCCTCTGCCTTGGTGGTGCACTTGATGAGGTCATTCTCTACCTTAGAGGCTCTTTCTTCCAAATGAGAGACCCAGTCAATCTCGTCATCTAGGGCGGGTAGTTCCCAATCTGCCTTGACGCCGAAGGCATTGCAATCAGGAATCCATTGTAGGATCTGTCTAAAGGCGGAGTTAACGTGCAGGGGGACAATCTTTGCCGGCAGATGAAGTGGCCCAAGATTACAAAATATCTTCTCGCATAACCAGTCATGGCTTGCTCCAGTCGCTTCCGCGTGTGAAGCATCCAGTCCGCGTTGAGAACTCAGGGGCCTCTTTGTCCTTGATCCAGCAACAGTCAGCCCTCAATTCCTCCCACTTGTCACGCTGATGGCCAAGAAGATAATCCCAATCCCCGGGGGATCCAGCTTATGTTTTCAGAGCGGTGGGATTTGTCTTCTGTCTGGGGAATGAAGAAGTGCCTGAATAAATCCACATTGGGGGCGACTCCGACAAAATTCTCACACAAGTGGGCGAAGATTGCCATACATGCCATGGCATTGGGCAAGAAGTCCAGGAGATGAAACCCATAGGCCGTCATCATGGCGCAAAAGGAGTCAAAGAAGGGGGAATAGAGGCCACAAAGAAAGTACGTGCAGAAAAAGTGGTATGAATCTAATGGAACCTTGGTCCCCTCCGGTAGCGCTGCGGGCGCTCCATGCCCATTCCTAGTTTACCTCCCACACATGTAGTCATACCTTGCGATTATGGTGTTGCCAACCAGATGTGACGGGGAGAACACCACATCCTCCTGCCGCCGCCTCTCTAGTTCTTCTGCTTTCCTCCTCCTCTCCGCCGATGCGGGATCCGCAGGGGCGGCCGCCTGCTTCCCTTTCACGTCACCCGGCTTTTGCCCCATCTCTTGGACTCACAGAAAAAGTGAAGGATCTAGGAGAGCTTCTAGGGTGGGCGATGGTGGCAAAGGCTGTTTTTGGCTTAAGGAGGAAGGCGAAGGAAGGAGAAAGGAACACAAATGAGCAGCACCCTTTCGCATTTGCCTTTTTATGAGAAAACCCGCACGGGGGATGGCTCTTTGCTGTTTTCTTGGGAAGATGTCATTTCAGCAAGCGCATTACTCACTAGAGGCTACTGTTCCACGAACCCACGACCTACGGTAATTATGCGGAGTGGACGTGGGATTGATGAGTCATCATGACCAAAACTGCAGACATCCCTCTTTCGACATGTGTCCATGGACTGGTTGGGGCCTAACCCAACGAGGCCCAGTGACACGTCTGGCCTAGTCCCGGGGCTTCTATCGGGGTACACAAACAGGGGTGTTTATTTCCCCTGACTTATTTCCCGGGGCTCCATGAAGGCCCGGCAAGCCCTGCCCCTGGCAGGTGCTACCTCTTGAGCACTGCGTTGGTTTTCCCCGAAGAGGAAGGGATGATGCAACATAGTAGCGTAAGTATTTCCCTTAGTTTTTGAGAACCAAGGTGTCAATCCAGTAGGAGGCTACGCGTGAGTCCCTCGTACCTGCACAAAACAAATAAATCCTCGCAACCAACGCGATAAGGGGTTGTCAATCCCTACACGGCCACTTACGAGAGTGAGATCTGATAGATATGATAAGATAATTTTTTTGGTATTTTTGTGATAAAGATGCAAAGTAAAATAAATGCAAAGTAAAAAAGCAAAGGAAATAACTAAGTATTGGGAGATTAATATGATGAAGATAGACCCGGGGGCCATAGGTTTCACTAGTGGCTTCTCTCGAGAGCATACGTATTCTACGGTGGGTGAACAAATTACTGTTGAGCAATTGACATAATTGAGCATAGTTATGGGAATATCTAGGTATGATCAAGTATATAGGCATCACGTCCGAGACAAGTAGACCGACTCCTACCTGCATCTACTACTATTACTCCACTCATCGACCGCTATCTAGCGTGCATCTAGAGTATTAAGTTAATGAAAACAGAGTAACGCCTTAAGCAAGATGACATGATGTAGAGGGATAAACTCATGCAATATGATGAAAACCCCATCTTGTTATCCTCGATGGCAACAATACAATACGTGCCCTACTGCCCCTACTGTCACTGGGAAAGGACACCACAAGATTGAACCCAAAGCTAAGCACTTCTCCCATTGCAAGAAAGATCAATCTAGTAGGCCAAACCAAACTGATAATTCGAAGAGACTTGCAAAGATAACCAATCATACATAAAAGAATTCAGAGAAGATTCAAATATTGTTCATAGATAGACTTGATCATAAACCCACAATTCATCGATCTCAACAAACACACCGCAAAAAGAAGATTACATCAAATAGATCTCCACAAGAGAGGGGGAGAACATTGTATTGAGATCCAAAAAGAGAGAAGAAGCCATCTAGCTAGTAACTATGGACCCGTAGGTCTGAGGTAAACTACTCACACTTAATCGGAGGGGCTATGGTGTTGATGTAGAAGCCCTCCGTGATCGATGCTCCCTCCGACGGAGCTCCGAAACAGGCCCCATGATGGGATCTCGTGGATACAGAAAGTTGCGGTGGTGGAATTAGGGTTTTGGCTCCGTATCTGATTGTTTAGGGGTATGTAGGTATATATAGGAGGAAGGAGTACGTCGGTGGAGCAACAGGGGGCCCACGAGGGTGGAGGGCGCGCTTGGGGGGGGGGGTAGGCGTGTCCCCCTACCTCATGGCCTCCTCCTTTGTTTCTTGACGTAGGGTCCAAGTCCCCTGGATCATGTTCGGTGAGAAAATCACGTTCCCGAAGGTTTCATTCCATTTGGACTCCGTTTGATATTTCTTTTCTTCGAAACCCTGAAATAGACAAAAAACAGCAATTCTGGGCTGGGCCTTCGGTTAATAGGTTAGTCCCAAAAATAATATAAAAGTGGATAATAAAGCCCAATAATGTCCAAAGCAGTAGATAATATAGCATGGAGCAATCAAAAATTATAGATACGTTGGAGATGTATCAAGCATCCCCAAGCTTAATTCCTGCTCGTCCTCGAGTAGGTAAATGATAAAAACAAATTTTTTGATGCGGAGTGCTACTTGGCATAATTTTAATGTAATTCTTCTTAATTGTGGTATGAATATTCAGATCCAAAAGATTCAAGACAAAAGTTCATATTGACATAAAAATAATAATACTTCAAGCATATTAACAAAGCAATTATGTCTTCTCAAAATAACATGGCCAAAGAAAGTTCATCCCTACAAAATCATATAGTTTAGTCATGCTCCATTTTCGTCACACAAGAATGCTCTATCGTGCACAACCCCGATGACAAGCCAAGCAATTGTTTCATACTTTAGTAATCTCAAACCTATAAACTTTCACGCAATATATGAGCGCGAGCCATGGACATAACACTATGGGTGGAATAGAATATAATGAGGGGGGTTATGTGGAGAAGACAAAAAATGAGAAAGTCTCACATCGACGAGGCTAATCAATGGACTATGGAGATGCCCACTGATTGATGTTAATGCAAGGAGTAGGGATTGCCATGCAACGGATGCACTAGAGCTATAAATGTATGAAAGCTCAACAAAAGAAACTAGGTGGGTGTGCATCCAACTTGCTTGCTCACGAAGACCTAGGGCACTTGAGGAGGCCCATTGTTGGAATATACAAGCCAAGTTCTATAATGAAAATTCCCACTAGTATAGGAAAGTGACAAAACAAGAGACTCTCTATCATGAAGATTACGGTGCTACTTTGAAGCACAAGTGTGGCAAAGGATAGTAACATTGTCCCTTCTCTCTTTTTCTCTCATTTCTAGGCCTTTTTGTTTTTTTGTATGGCCTTTCTCTCTCTCTTTTTTTATAATTCCTCACTTGGGACAATGTTCTAGAAAATGATGATCATCACGCTTCTATTTATTTTACAACTCAATGATTACAACTCGATACTAGAACAAAAGATGACTCTATATGAATGCCTCCGCCGGTGTACCGGGATATGCAATGGACCAAGAGTGACATGTATGAAAGAATTATGAACGGTGGCTTTGCCACAAATACTATGTCAACTACATGATCATGCAAAGAAATATGACAATAATGAACGTGTCATGATAAACAGAATGGTGGAAAGTTGCATGGAAATATATCTCGGAATGGCTATGGAAATGCCATAATAGGTAGGTATGGTGGCTGTTTTGAGGAAGATATAAGGAGGTTTATGTGTGAAAGAGCGTATCATATCACGGGTTTTTGATGAACCGGCGAAGTTTGCGCCAACTCTCAATGTGAGAAAGGGCAATGCACGGTACCGAAGAGGCTAGCAAGGATGGAAGGGTGAGAGTGCGTATAACCCATGGACTCAACATTAGTCATAAAGAACTGACATACTTATTGAAAAAATCTACAAGTCATCAAAAACCTCGGCACTACGCGCATGCTCCAAGAGGGATAGATTGGTAGGAAAAGACCATCGCTCGTCCCCGACCGCCACTCATAAGGAGTACAATCAAATAACACCTCATGTTTCAAATTTGTTACTTAACGTTTACCATACGTGTATGCTATGGGACATGCAAACTTCAACACAAGTATTTCTCAATTTTACAACTACTCAACTAGCACGACTTTGATATTATTACCTCCATATCTCAAAACAATCATCAAGCATCAAACTTCTCTTAGTATTCAAAACACTGATAAGAAAATTTTACTAATCTTGAATACCTAGCATATTAGGATTTTAAGCAAATTACCATGCTATTTAAGACTCTCAAAAAAATCTAACTGAAGCATGAGAGATCAATAGTTTCTATAAAACAAATCCACCACCGTGCTATAAAATATATAAGTGAAGTACTAGTGCAAAACTATATAACTCAAAAGATATAAACGAAGCACATAGAGTATTCTAACAAGTTGCAAATCATGTATGGCTCTCTCAAAAAGGTGTGTACAGAAAGGATGATTGTGGTAAACTAAAAATTAAAGACTCAAATCATACAAGACGCTCCAAGCAAAACACATATCATGTGGTGAATAAAAATATAGCTCCAAGTAAAGTTACCGATAGAAGTAGACGAAAGAGGGGATGCCTTCCGGGGAATCCCAAGCTTTGGCTTTTAGGTGTCCTTAGATTATCTTGGGAGTGCCATGGGCATCCCCAAGCTTAGACTCTTGCCACTCCTTGTTCCATAATCCATCAAATCTTTACCCAAAACTTGAAAACTTCACAACACAAAACTCAAAGTAGAAAATCTCGTGAGCTCCGTTAGCGAAAGAAAACAAAATACCACTTCAAGGTAATGTAATGAACTCATTATTTATTTATATTGGTGTTAAACCTACTTTATTCCAACTTCGATATGGTTTATAAACTATTTACTAGCCATAGATTCATCAAAATAAGCAAACAACACACGAAAAACAGAATCTGTCAAAAACAAAACAGTCTGTAGTAATCTTTAGCTAGCGCAACATCTGGAACCCCAAAAATTCTAAAATAACTTACTAGACGTGAGGAATTTATATATTAATCATCTGCAAAAAGAATTAACTAAATAGAACTTTCCAAATAAAAATGGCAGCAGTTCTCGTGAGCGCTAAAGTTTCTGTTTTTTACAGCAAGTTTAACAAGACTTTCCCCAAGTCTTCCCAATGGTTCTACTTGGCACAAACACTAATTAAACATAAAAAACACAACCAAAATAGAGGCTAGGTAAATTATTTATTACTAAACAGTAGCAAAAAGCAAGGAATAAAAATAAAATTGGGTTGCCTCCCAACAAGCGCTATCGTTTAATGCCCCTAGCTAGGCATAACAAGCAAGGATAGATCTAGGTATTGCCATCTTTGGTGGGCAATCCATAAGTGGCTCTCGTAATAGATTCATAAGGTAATTTAATTTTCTTTCTAGGAAAGTGTTCAATGTATTTCCTAATGGAAATTGGAATCTAATATTTCCTTCCTTCATATCAATAATTGCGCCAATCGTTCTAAGTAAAAGTCTACCAAGAATAATAGGACATGAAGGATTGCAATCTATGTCAAGAACAATAAAATCTACGGGCACATAATTACTATTTTCAACAATAAGAACATAATTAATTCTTCCCATAGGTTTCTTAGTAGTGGAATCCTCCAGGTGCAAGTTTAGAGAGCAATCATCAAAATCACGGAAACCTAACAAATCACACAACGTCTTTGGAATCGTGGAAACACTAGCACCCAAATCACATAAAGCATAGCATTCATGATCTTTAATTTTAATTTTAATAGTTGGTTCCCACTCATCATAAAGTTTTCTGGGGATAGAAACTTCCAATTCAAGTTTTTCTTCATAAGATTGCATCAAGGCATCAACGATATGTTTAGCAAACGCTTTATTTTGACTATAAGTGTGAGGAGAATTTAGCACGGATTGCAACAAGGAAATACAATCAATCAAAGAGAAATTTTCATAGTTAAATTCCTTGAAATCCATAATAGTTGGTTTTAGCAACATCTAGGGTTTTAATTTCTTCAATCCCACTTTTATCAATTTTAGCATCAAGATCAAAAAATTCCGAATTCTTGGAACGCCTTCTAGGTAAAGGTGGATCATATTCAGTCCCATCATTATCAAGATTCATATTGAAAAACAAAGATTTAATAGGGGACACATCAATAAGTTTTAGATCTTCATCTTTATTTTCATAGGAACTAGAAGAACATGCTCTTATAAAGGCATCTTTCTTAGCACGCATCCTAGCGGCTCTTTCTTTGCACTCATTAATGGAAATTCTCATGGCTTTGAGAGACTCATTGATATCATGCTTCGGTGGAATAGATCTAAGTTTCAAAGAATCAACATCAAGAGAAATTCTATCAACGTTCCTAGCCAACTCATCAATCTTAAGCAATTTTTCTTCCATCAAAGCATTGAAATTCTTTTGCGAGGTAATAAATTATTTAATATTAGATTCAAAATCAGAGGGCATATTATTATAATTTCCATAAGAATTGTTGTAGGAATTACCATAATTACTAGAGGGATTACTTACTAGGATAAGGCCTAGGATTGAAATTTCCTCTATACGCGTTGTTACCAAAAATGTTCCTACCAACAAAATTCACATCCATAGATTCATTATTATTATCAATCAAAGTAGACAAGGGCATATCATTAGGATCAGAAGAAACACTCTTACTAGCAAATAATTTCATAAGTTCATCCATCTTTCCACTCAAAACATTAATTTCTTCTATCGCATGCACCTTTTTATTAGTAGATCTTTCAGTATGCCATTGAGAATAATTAACCATAATATTATCTAGGAGTTTAGTAGCTTCTCCTAAAGTGATTTCCATAAAAGTGCCTCCTGCGTCCGAATCTAAAAGATTTCTAGAAGAAAAGTTCAATCCGGCATAAATTTTTTGTATAATCATCGACAAATTCAAACCATGAGTAGGGCAATTACGTATCATTAATTTCATTCTCTCCCAAGCTTGTGCAACATGTTCATGATCAAGTTGCTTAAAATTCATAATATCGTTTCTAAGGGAGATGATCTTAGCGGGAGGAAATACTTAGAGATAAAAGCATCTTTGCACTTATTCCATGAATCAATACTATTTTTAGGCAAATACGAAAACCAAGCTTTAGCACAATCTCTAAGCGAAAAAGGAAATAGCTTCAATTTAACAATATCATTATCCACATCTTTCTTCTCTTGCATATCACAAAAATCAACAAAGCTATTTAGATGGGTAGCGGAATCTTCACTAGGAAGGCCGGAAAACGGATCTTTCATGACAAGATTCAGCAAAGCAGTATTATTTCACAAGATTCAGCATCGATAAGAGGAGCAATCGGAGTGCTAATAAAATCATTATTGTTGGTATTGGTGAAGTCACACAATTTAGTGTTATCTTGAGCCATCGTGACAATCAAGCAAACTAACACACAAGCAAACAAAAAGCGGGCAAAAAGAGGCAAACAGGAAAGAGAAGGAGGATAGAGAGAGAGGGCGAATAAAACGGCAAGGGTGAAGTGGGGGAGAGGAAAACGAGAGGCAAATGGCAAATTATGTAATGCGGGAGATAAGGGTATTTGATGGGTACTTGGTATATTGACTTTTGCGTAGACCTCCCCGGCAACGGCGCCAGAAATCCTTCTTGCTACCTCTTGAGCACTGCGTTGGTTTTCCCCGAAGAGGAAGGGATGATACAGCATAGTAGCGTAAGTATTGCCCTCAGTTTTTGAGAACCAAGGTATCAATCTAGTAGGAGGCTATGCGCGAGTCCCTCGTACCTGCACAAAACAAATAAATCCTCGCAACCAACGCGATAAGGGGTTGTCAATCCCTACACGGCCACTTAAGAGAGTGAGATCTGATAGATATGATAAGATAATATTTTTGGTATTTTTGTGATAAATATGCAAAGTAAAAAGCAAAGGAAATAACTAAGTATTGGGAGATTAATATGATGAAGATAGACCCGGGGGCCATAGGTTTCACTAGTGGCTTCTCTTGAGAGAAAAAGTATTCTACGGTGGGTGAACAAATTGCTGTTGAGGAATTGACAGAATTGAGCATAGTTATGAGAATATCTAGGTATGATCATGTATATAGGCATCACGTCCGAGACAAGTAGACCGACTCCTGCCTGCATCTACTACTATTACTCCACTCATCGTCCGCTATCCAGCATGCATCTAGAGTATTAAGTTAATGAAAACAGAGTAACACCTTAAGCAAGATGACATGATGTAGAGGGATAAACTCATGCAATATGATGAAAACCCCATCTTCTTATCCTCGATGGCAACAATACAATACGTGCCTTGCTGCCCCTACTATCACTGGGAAAGGGCACCGCAAGATTGAACCCAAAGCTAAGCACTTCTCCCATTGCAAGAAAGATCAATCTAGTATGCCAAACCAAACTGATAATTCGAAGAGACTTGCAAAGATAACCAATCATACATAAAAGAATTCATAGAAGATTCAAATATTGTTCATAGATAGACTTGATCATAAACCCACAATTCATCGGTCTCAACAAACACACCGCAAAAAGAAGATTACATCGAATAGATCTCCACAAGAGAGGGGGAGAACATTGTATTGAGATCCAAAAAGAGAGAAGAAGCGATCTAGCTACTAACTATGGACACACTTCATCGGAGGGGCTATGGTGTTGATGTAGAAGCCCTCCATGATCGATGCCCCCTCCGGTGGAGCTCCGGAACAGGCCCAAGATGGGATCTCATGGATACAGAAAGTTGCGGCACTGGAATTAGGGTTTTGGCTCTGTATCTGATCGTTTGGGGTACGTAGGTATATATAGGAGGAAGAAGTACGTCGGCGGAGCAACAGGGGGCCCACGAGGGTGGAGGGCGCGCCTGGGGGGGGGGTAGGCACACCCCCTACCTCATGGCCTCCTCTTTTGTTTCTTGACGTAGGGTCCAAGTCCCTTGGATCACGTTCGGTGAGAAAATCACGTTCCCAAAGGTTTCATTCAGTATGGACTCCGTTTGATATTCCTTTTCTTCGAAACCCTGAAATAGGCAAAAAACTACAATTCTGGGCTGGGCCTCCGGTTAATAGGTTAGTCCCAAAAATAATATAAAAGTGGATAATAAAGCCCAGTAATGTCCAAAACAGTAGATAATATAGCATGGAGCAATCAAAAATTATAGATACGTTGGAGACGTATTAGCAGGCGCGGGCTAGTTACGACCGCTCCACCGCACTACAATGCCAGTCACTTATCAATGCCGTGTCGAGCCACCTGGTGACTAAGTGGCTCTCACTAAGCACATGGTGGCTCACTGGAAGACAGATCACACATGTTTGACACCCGTTCAGGGGCGTGTCAAGATAACAAGCAGAAGTTGGTTAAGTGGCGATATAAGCTTGCAGGGGATTCACCCCTACACACCACCTAAGGCAGCATTTATGGCATTTTTTCCTAAGTGCCAAAGTTACGTATGATAGCACTATTGGCTATCTAATCACACGATAATGTATGTTTTGCCAGTGTGGTTATCCCTTGGGCTATAAAAGGAGGTCCAAGGGAACCTAGAGAAGTATTCAGACCTTCTGACACTTGTACTCACGTATCGGCTTTCTTCCCGAATGCCACCTTGCCGCGCTTGGGCGCTGCGTGTCGTTGTTGTTAGATTTAGGGCTCCGCAAACCCAAGAAAGATTTAAACTCTAGGGTGCATATGAAGAACTCAATCTCCCCAGCCTACCAACTCATTACCCCCATGACCTAGCTTAATGAACAGGAAAAGAAAGAGGCACAGCGGATTACCCAGGTTCGGGCCACCTTGAGGTGTAAAACCTGAATCCTGCTTTGTGGTGGATTCGCCTCGAGGAGGGCCTTTGAAGAACTAGTACAGAGGAAGAACTACCTCAGGAGGTCTGTTCTTGTGTTGGGGTGTGCTGGTGAGGGTGTGGATTCGATGGGAACCAAGTCCTCTCTATGGTGGTGGCTAACCTATATTTATAGTGGCCTTGGTCCTCTTCCCCCGAAATGAAGGCGGGAAGGCATCCCACAACAGCCAAGTTTGAAGGGAGACAAATAGTACAACCTATCCTGACAAAAGGTGGTGTTCGCCTGCAAAGCCTCTGGTCGTGACATAGTGGTGGGCTCGGCGATGACCTTTGTCATGTCGCCCTGGCGTTCTTGGTCTTGTAGCACGGAAATGGAAACCTTTTGCTGATTCCTCGGGACTCCACGCCAGTGCTTGCTTCTTTAGCACCAAAGAGGAAACCCTTTGTACTATGCCTGCTGGCACCCGCCTGGCCTTGGTCGTCATGGCTTGCGTCATCCAGACCTCACGAGGTAGGCGCCTGCATAGAAATCTCCGCTCCTCAGGAGCCGGGCTAGGGTGGCTGCTCCCTCTAGAGGTCTTGATGTCGTCCACCTTGCGAGGCTAGGCCCCTCGTGAGGGTCTTGTGTTGTCGATGTTGAAGGTTGGCCGTACTAGGCCATCGAGGGAGCCACGCCGTGGGCCGCAGGCAGGCAAGTCTGGGTACCCCGGTTCCCAGAACACAGACAGTAGCGCCCGGGCCCCAGGCGCGCTCAGGTTTGGTTTCAAGGCGAAGCCAAAGGGCAAGGGCGAAGCGCTGAGGGCCCCAACTACCCACAGACCGAGTCGACATGTGGCGCTTGATGAGATGTGGGTGTCTCCACTTCCCCATGCTGCCTCAGCAACCGTCCTGGGCTGACAAAAAGGCTGGTGCTTGCCGCCGAGCCTTCATTGCATTCCCTTCGTCTTGCTCAAGATCCCCTTCTCTCCCTGCTCAGAGCGCCTCTGGATCTGCCGAATCTTTCCCCAAGCTCGCCGCAGATGACATCCGAGAAGGCGAAGCCCGCCGCTCCTTCCGCACACTCAGCTTCCTCGCCCGAGCCAACCGTTGCTATGTCCACCATCATGGAGGAGAAGCACCTCGCCATTGTGCTTCCACTGACAGCGAGAAAAAACAACGACGGGAGGACGACAGAGCTCCAGGTTGGCTCCGCCAAGCCGGGCACCTTGGCGAGGACCTTCAACCCCTTTTTCACGCCCAAAATGCGGCTCTATCCTTGGTGGAACCTTCGAGTTCCTCTTGGATAGGATCGCATATTGGGCGTTGGTATCAACGCCTCGTCCGACCATAGGAGCCCCCTTGATTGACTGTAGTTGGCCGTTGTCGAGTCAAGAGGAAAACCATTTTCAGAGTCTAGTTATATCGGAGAGTAGGAATGTATGTTATTGTTTGTTTGTGATAGAACACCCGGAGTGCGAAGCGTGCTACTACGAGTCCCTAGGTTTCGCAGACCGTCAGCAAGGCAAGTAACACTTTGATCATATCCCTTTTATCACCCAGTTTTTATGCATTAGTTCCAATCCTCACACATTGCATGATTAGGATGTCATTAACATGTGGGTTGGGAAGTAGTTGTTGAGGTAGAACCTATTACCCTGTTACATTCAAACCCTGGGAGTTACTTCTATGCTGCTTATATTACTATGCTATGCTATGCTCGTAGACGTGGTTTGGGTTTGAGTGAAATCCATGACAGCTGTGAGATTGTTAATTAAGGGTTCAACTTAAGGTGGCAACTTAATTTAACATCTGGGTGGATTGAGGCACCTGGGGAACCCAGTGTTGCCTGTATTTTTTTGGAAAACCCGGAGTACCCGTGTGATCTTCCTATGGACCACCACCCAGGCTCAAAGGGAACTGAGTTGATTCATGGTAGAAACTTCCGTGTGCAGCCACAAGCTATTATGGGCTCTAGCATAGTTGAGTAAGTTACGTGAAGCTCTTGAAGAGGCAGATCAGTAGGTAGTGGGGTGTAGGTTTGGTATGGTCTGTCCGGACTAGAGAGTTAATGTTTCTGAAAGACTGTGTCTTGGTCATCCGTTTCTCGAACACCATGTAGTGCGAGAAATCCAATGGAGGCGATCGAGTCTTGTGGGGAAAAGTGCGCAAACCTCTGCAGAGTGTATAATCTAATCATGGTTAGCCGTGTCCCCGGTTATGGACAATTCTTGAGTATCTAGTATTTGGAATATCACATGTATCTCACCATTCTTAATTAATACTGTTGGGATGTTAATCACTTTAATTGGGATTGAGTTGGTGGAACCTTCTCAATGATGTTTCAACTACCATGATAGTTAAAATTAAAATCTATTCCTTTGTTTTAGGGAAAAATTGGCTTTTCGCAAAAACTATAACCATAGAGCCTTCCACCAGCCAAATATGCATGTAGTGATAGCATTATTCTGTTCTTGCTCTACTGTGTTACATTGCCAGCATATTCCATGTGCTGACCCGTTTTCGGGCTGCAATGTATGATGTTGCAGACTTTTCAGACGAGGAGTAAGGTTTGTTAGGTCGTTGCCGTGCAGCTCAGCTGTGCCGTTGGAGTTGATGGACTCACTTTATCTTCCAAGCCTTCCGTTGTTATCGTATTAGATGGCCTTAAGTCATGTTATGGTAATAAGTTCTCTCTTGAGACATTCGATGTAATAGGTGTGTGATTGCCACTCTGTTATAAATCCTTCGAGTATTTTGTGTGTCAGCATTACCGATCCAGGGATGGCACTGAAGCACAGAGACTTGACCATCTAAAGTCAGGTCGCTACAAGATGGTATCAGAGCACACGCTGAGTGCAGGACATGACCACTAAGATAAACCCTAGGCCACACTTCTCTTCTCATTTCTGACTTCTCTCCATTTTCTACTCTTTAGGATGGCGGAGATGAAGAACAAGTTTGCGCAACCGGATGAAGACACACCTTTTGGATGCCACTTGAAGGAAGTCACTAGGTATTTGAACATTGGAATACCAAGCTTCACTGGAACGTACAACGCCACTTTACCTGAAGAGGAGCGCTGGATGATTCAAGTACAAGTTCCAGGAAGGACGTTCTCGCCAACTTCTAAACCCATAGAGTTTTCTTTTGAAGTACCCACCTGGAGCCTAGGCAAGAGCATGACAGCCCACATTACCATGGGACGCATTGGAGAAGTATACAACAGGGAAATCGAGGACACTATCTAACAAATATGTGGGCGTCGAGACGAGCAATGGGAAGTAATCAGCACCAAGAAGGATAGATCCATTGCCACTTTCATCCAGGAGTTAAACCAGCACATTCGACGTCAGGAGAACCAGATGTGCGCGAACATGATGGACTTGAAGAAGGCAAAGACTAGAATCATTGAACTGGAGGAAGAACTCAAGTTTACACGCAATGGATATGAGGAGGAAATTAACACACTACTGAAGAAGAATGACGACTTAGTCAAGAAGATCGGAGTATTCATGGGAGGACCAGCACCAGTGGAAGAAGACGAAGAAGAAGAACCCAAGGAGATACGCCCCGAGGATTACATCATCATCGACGACACCAATTCCGATCCTAGTGATGATGACTTTGAAGATGAAGCTGGAGCAGACATCATGGAGTCTTCCACCGATCAAAATTTCTAAATGACCACCAAATATTAGTAGCATTCCCCCATGTAGTTAGTGTTAGATGAGCACTTTGCGATAGTCCTAGACCGTTTGTATGCCCTTGCTTGATTGATTGAGTGAAATGTTTGTGTTTGTCTCATGTGCATATGGGTAGTGTTTTCTCATTAGACCCCTTTTCTATTCTGATCTCTTCCATCTAAACCCATCAGATGCCTCCGAGACGTGACCCCGGTTTTGTTTTCCCACCGGAGCTCACCCAGTTGATCCAGTAGCAGAATACTTTGATGCAATTGCTAGTTCAGAACCAGGGCAACAACAACAACAACAACCCGCCGCCAGTGGACAACCTAGCCCATTTTCTAAGGTTACAGCCGTTGGTGTTTTCCAGTAGCACCGAGCCTATATTTGCAGATGATTGGCTACACCGTATTGGAAGGGAGTTGACCATCGTAGGTTGCACAGATGCTGAGAGGGTGCGCTTTGCCGCACATCAATTGGATGGACCTGCAGCCTCATGGTGGGAGAATTACACAACCACTTTCCCCATAGCCATGGTCACATGGGACCAGTTTCAGCAAGCTTTTCGCACAGCCCATGTCTCAACTGGAGCTATGAGTATGAAGAAGCGGGAGTTTCGCAACCTACGTCAAGGGAACCGTACTGTGGCATAGTACGTGGATGTGTTTAGCAAGTTATCTCGCTATGCCCCTGATGATGTGGCCACAGATGCCGCAAAGCAGGAGAAGTTTATGGAAGGGTTGAATGATGAGATGAGCATATAGTTGATGGTAGCAACCTTCAACAACTACTAGGAGTTGGTAGATAAGGCTCTTATGATCGAAGGGAAGCAGCAACAGATTGAGAGCCACAAGAGAAAGTATGGACAAGGGAAATATAACTCAGGAGCTCAGTAGAGGCCTCGCCTCACCCCGAATTCGGGAGGACTTCTCCATAACCATGGAGGTCACAACCACACTGGAGGAGGATCTCATAATCACAATGGCGCTAAGAATGGGAATGGGAACGGAGCCAACAATAATCAGAACCGCCCCAGCCACACCCACCAAAAGGGATCTAAGTCACATTTCTTGCTTCAAGTGTGGGAACACTGGACACTACGCCACGGAGTGCCCTGAAGGAAAGAATGGAAACGGAAATGGGAGCGCTGGGAAGAAGCCTAATCCATTCAACAAAGGACAAGTGAACCACGTTAACGTGGAGGAGGTTGAAGAGCAGCCGGACGCGGTAATAGGTAAGTTTTTGGTTAAGTCATTTACCGCTCTTGTTCTTTTCGGTACTGGTGCATCACATTCATATATATCAAAGGGATTTGTGGATAAGTTTAAACTACCAACCCAAACCCTTAGGACCCCTCTCTTAGTGAGCTCGCCCAGAGCAGAATACATGGCTAGCCGATGGTGCGACCAGGTACCCTTAACCATTGGCACACATGTTTTTCCGTCCGACCTAATTATCTTGGAGTCACAAGGATTGGATGTGATATTACGTATGGACTGGATGTCAAAGTTTGGAGGGAATATTGACTATGCTAGTAAGTCGATTTATCTTACCACCCCGGAGGGAAAAAAGGATTAAGTATGTGTCTAGGCATGTGCCTAGGAGGAGCCAAGTGAATACCCTCACGGGAGTTGTTCAGGAGGAAGTGCCTGTAGTAAAGGATTATCCGGATAGAGACATTGAGTTTTTGATAGAGCTGTTGCCAGGAACAGGACCAATATCCAAGAGACCCTATCGGATGCCCGCAAATGATCTGGAGGAAATTAAGAAACAGATCGAGGAGTTATTGGAGAAATGATACATTCGAAGAAGTTCATCACCTTGGGGAGCCCCAGTGCTTTTGGTTGAGAAGAAGGATAAATCCCTAAGGATGGTTGTTGATTATCGAGCCTTGAATGAAGTGACAATCAAGAACAAGTACCCACTGCCGATGATCAACGATCTGTTTGATCAGTTGCAAGGAGCTAAGGTGTTTTCGAAGATCGATCTGCAATCAGGATACCATTAGTTGAAGATACGGGAGAAGGATATACCAAATACAGCATTCACAACGCGGTATGGATTATACGAGTACACAGTCATATCATTTGGACTGACTAATGCCCCTGCTTATTTCATGAGCATGATGAACAAGGTGTTCATGGAATATTTGGACAACTTTGTGGTGGTGTTTATTGATGATATTATGGTATACTCGAAGAACGAGGAGGAGCACAAGGAGCATTTGCGCTTAGTTCTCGAGAAACTCAGGGAACACCAGCTGTATGCTAAGTTTAGCAAATGTGAGTTTTGGTTGAAGGAAGTCGGATTCTTTGGACATGTTATATTGGGAGAAGGAATAGCAGTAGAACCTAGCAAAATTTATTCAGTCACTGAATGGTTGGCACCCACCTCAGTTAGCGAGATCCGCAGTTTCATTGGATTCGTGGGTTACTATCGGAGATCATTCAGAATTTTTCCAAGATTGCGAAGCCAATGACTGAACTGTTAAAGAAGGATACTAAGTTTAAATGGACAGAAGATTGCGAGGCAAGTTTCCACGAGTTGAAGAAACGGTTGACTATAGCACCAGTGCTAACACTGCCAGATATACATAAGGAATTCCAAGTGTATTGTGACGCCTCTCGCTTAGGGCTTGGATGTGTACTTATGCAGGATGGAAGAGTTGTTTTGTATGCCTCATGACAACTAAAACCTCATGAGTTGAACTATGCCACACATGAGTTGGAATTATCAGCCGTAGTGCATGTATTGAAGACATGGAGACATTACCTTATTGGAAACCGATGTGATGTATACACGGACCATAAGAGTTTGAAGTACATTTTCACCTAGAAGGAACTGAACCTTAGATAGAGGAGATGGTTGGAGCTTATAAAGGATTATGACATTGTCAGGACCCCGATTCCATGTCACATCGATCTAGCCGATAACACCTCATATCACATTGCAGCCTCACGCACGGTATCCCCACGGGTGTCGCCTTACCATGGCCCGGGACTGTTTGCGCCTTTTGGCTCACGTATATGATAGTGTCGCTAGCATCCATATGACAGAGAATCCGAGCCGACATGCCTAGTCGTGAACCCAAAGCGGCACAGACCTATGGAGACAGGTATACATGAATCACATCAAGCATGTCGGTCAACAGCGTGTGATTCCGGGCTGTAGCACTGGGCTAACAGGACTCCGGGGAACCCGGGCCATAGCAGGCTAGGCAGGACTCCGGATATCACCGCGTGACATTTCCCCGAAGGGACAGACATAGGAACGAAGTGAAACACATGTCGGCCAGTCAAGTGTCCTGAGTAGTAGTGCTAGGCTAGCAGGGCTCCGGTGAACCGGGCTGTAGCGGACTACTATGGCTCGAGGAGCACTAGACTACATTTCCCCATAAGAGAGGCTGCCAAGGATAAACAACTAGATTGTCGGATCCCACACATACCAAGCATTTCAATCATACGCACAATATGCTCGATATGTGCAAATACAACATGGCATCACAACAAAACTCTACAACTCAAGTACTTTATTAAAGGCTCCAGAGAGCCATACATAACATGTTCATATAGGTAGAGGTCACATGACCCGACACTCAAGTCATACAAGTATACAAGCTCATGCGGAAGCAAATAGTCTGAGTACAAACACTAGAAAGAAAGAAGGCTTCTTGAAGCCTGTCTATCTACATAAGGCCCTCCATGGCCAAGATCACCACCTGGGTGACAAGTTACTCATCGACGTCGAGGTCTACATAAAACCCATCGGAGGGGGCGGTGTTGTCGTCTGAAAACAGTAATTAAAGCAAACATGAGTACAAAGGTACCCAGCAAGTCTTACATCAGAACCTACTATACATGCTCATTCTCAAGAAGGTGGTGGAGTTATTGTAGCAAGCCAGCTTTGACTCTTGGCTAAGCTATCCTACGAGACACCACTAGTAAAATAGTTTTCGCACATGAGTCCACTAATCACCAACACAATACTCCACCGGGGATCCTCCCTCGTCATCCTACGAGAGGGCCATCCTCGGTACTCACACTTATCTTGAGTCTTTTAGTAGTAACCATTAACTTGTCTAAGAACTGTATAGGCAACCAAGTAGTCCTTTACCGCGGACGCGGCTATTCGAATAGTTTTATACCCTGCAGGGGTGTACTTCGTCACACATGTTTCCACCACTTAGCGTCTGCACACGACATGTGCTCGGCAGACTTCAAGCAAAAGCCGACGTGGGTGTAGACCACGACCTGACTAACCGCACAAGTCTCTAGTCCAGGTTTATTGCCTATTCAGGTTCCATCCGCAAGGAAATCCGGCCGGGGTGTCCTCAACGGCCCCAAACGATGTGTACAGGGTCCCGAGACGCCAAACGGGCACCCGGCATACCCGGCCATAGTGTATCTACCACATCATAGCCCACCCCTAGGGTCAGCGCTACGCACGGCTGCCAACACATAACCTACAAACACCAGAAACTAGTTGGAACTCCTGGACAGAGGACGAGAGGTGTCAGTAAGTCGAGCGGGGTCATATTTCAAGGCCCAATGTGTGGTAGTAGCTGAATCTTAAATCACGCATACAGATCTCAGTTCTTATGGACGGCATCAATAAACAACCCACCATGTACTCCTACATGGCCTCTCATCGATACCTTTACCAAAACATGTTCAACACATCCCTCTCCGTACCGACATAATCATTTCACTCTAGCCCATCACCCAGATGAACCAGACCTGACCCAACTCTAAGCATAGCAGGCATAGCAAGGTAGGAAACACATACATGGCTCAGTTAACTCCTAAACATGCTAGTGGGTTTCATCTAGTTACTGTGGTAGTGACAGGTCATGCAGAGGATAAGGGTTCAACTACCGTAGCACACATCAGTTTGAAACATTGTTGTCTTAATGCAGTAAACGAGAGTAGAGGCGAGAACATGGGATTGTATCGATATGATCAATGGGGCTGCTTGCCTGATGGAGTGGTAGTAGGGTACTGCCCTTCAGTTGGATACTCAGAGATATCCTCGGAGGCAGAAGGTACCACGAAAGACACCACAGAATATAATCAACACATGGCAATATGCAACAATATGATGCAAGCTATGACATGGCAAAATGAGGTGTCCTGCCTAATGCAATGTGAAACAAGTTGAAATGGGTCCATTTGAATCAAAGATTCAAATGGTAGCTTAAGTTCTTATGCATTATAAGTGTATTAGCTTGTTTCACCTAAACAGCAAGGTTAAAGTGTTTTTTCATGCATGAAACCATTACATATGGAAAGATTGAATTTTTCTGATCATTTTTCATATATAAATTGTTTGATTTGGAGCTATGGTTGATTTTCTATGATTTTTAGAAGTTTTGGCTATTTTCTGGAATTTCCTATATAAAAATAAATCCAGAAAATAAATAACTGCGTCAGCACTGCGTCACTCTGATGTCAGCGAGTCAAAGGCGCCAGCCCTGGTCAAACCTGACGGCTGGGACCCACACGTCAGTGAAACAACTAATTAACATGGTTAAGTTAATACTAACTAAACTGTCAGTGGGGCCTGGGCTCGCATGTCAGTGACCTAAACTAACTAAAATTAGTTAGTGCTAACCCTAGGTTAATTAGCAGAGAGGGGCCCACTTGTCATAGACTCAGGGGAGTCAACCTGGGCCCACCCAGTCAAAGTCAATGGTTCAAACCCGCCGGCGTTTAGCCACCGACGAGGCCAGACGCGGCGGTGGAAGTGCATCTATGCGTTCTGGCGACCAAATGGGCGGCGAAGAGCATCTACATGTAGCTGGGAGCAAGCCGCATCGAGTGGTGGCAGTGGGTGGAGCTGGAGTGGCTGGAAACGTCGCCGACGACGACCTTGGCGGTCGCCGGAGTTCGGGCGAGGTCGAAACCGAGGCTACGGGGCACGACGAGGCGCGTGGAGTGGTGCTACGGGCTCCTGTGAGTGCGGTGAGTGCGTTGGTCGTAATGGTGTGGTGGGTGGGTGGCCGGAGTCACGTCGGCGACGAGCTCAGCGACGGTGGGTGCTCGGGTGAGCGTGGTGCGGTGCACACGGTGCAAAAGGGAGTTAGTGGAGAGGGGGAGGACGGAGCTGGGCTCACAGCGATTGCAGCAAGCGTCGAAGAGGGCTCGGGGAAGGCCGGAGCTGAGCGGGGCGACGATGGCGATCTCGACGGCCGGAGTTGGGGGAGACGGGGTCAGCGGCGACTCCAGAGCGGGCGAGCACTCAGGGCTCAGCCTGCTCGACGTAGTCGACGACGGCGGAGCTAGTGGACACGGTGACATGGCACGGTGGTTAGCACGGTGGCGCGGGCGCGGCATCGTCGGCCATGGTGCGGGAGAGCGAGGGAGAGGAGCTGGGGAGAGAGAGGCGTGTCTGCGAGCTCGGGGGAGGAGTGGGTGACTGATCCAGGGCGGCAACACTGCGAGGGGAGGAAGCAGGGCGGCATGCAGCTGCGTGGCGCGCGCAGGCACCGGCGTCGAGCACCTGCCTGCCTGCCTGGCCAAGCCAAGCAGCTCGCTGGAGCGGTGGCTGGGCTGGGCCGGCAGGTGGGCCTGCTATGTGGGCGCCAGGTAAGCCTCTGCTTGCTTTGTTTTTCTTTTTCTATTTTTCTGTAAGTTTGTGGCTTTATTAAAAATAGTTAGGCACTTACAAAAATCCTGAAAATAATCATAGGCTCTTTTTAGATTATTTGCAACAGCCCAGAGTTATTTCCAGAATTATTTGAGCATTTAAAATATTTTATAGAATTTAAATGCCCAAATGCAAATACTATATGAGTTAATCCAATGACCTTAAGATGTCCTAGAAAAATGTTCACCATTTTTTTCAAAGGTTTTAACCCAAAACAAAAGGGTGGACTTTTTAGAAGGGCATTTTAGGTTCATTGAAAAAGATTTTAGTAAACCCTAGTTGGTTTAAGGGGGGTGCTGGGGTTTCTATCATCCCCATTCATTTTTCTGGGAAATTTAAACATGATGCTATCACTCTAATGCATGAACTAGCTAGGGTGTGACAACTCACCCCCACTCAAAAGAATCTCGTCCCGAGATTTAGGATCTGTTGGGAAGAAAGTGGGGTACTCGAGACGAAGATGATCCTCCCTTTCCCAAGTGGCTTCCTTTTTGGAATGGTGTGACCATTGAACCTCGAGAAACTTGATGTTATGGCGTCGAGTCGTACGCTCGGCTTGATCAAGGATACGAACGAGATATTCCCGATATGAGAGGTTATCTTGTAGATCAAGCGTTTCGTGGTCCACTCCACGGATAGGATCCGCGAAGCAACGCCTGAGTTGAGAAACGTGGAAGACATCGTGAACTCTGGAAAGATGCGGAGGTAGTTCCAATTGATAGGCAACTTCTCCTCGTTTGGCAAGAATGCGAAAGGGTCCAATGTAACGAGGAGCCAATTTTCCCTTGATACCGAAACTATGGGTTCCCTTTAACGGAGTAACCCAAAGGTAAGCCTTCTCGCGAACTTCATAAGTCATGAGCTTATGTTTACGATCATATTGGCTCTTTTGACGAGATTGGGCTGTTTTCAATTTCTCACGAATAACGCGAACCTGCTCTTCTGCTTCCTGAATCATATCCGGGCCAAAGAGTTGTCTTTCCCCGGTTTCTGACTAGTTAAGAGGCGTTCGACATTTTCGTCCATAAAGACCTTCGAAAGGAGCTTTGCCCAAGCTAGCTTGATGACTATTGTTATAAGCAAACTCCGCGAATGGAAGGCATTTCTCCCAACCCATTCCGAATGAGATGACAGAAGCTCGGAGCATATCTTCCAGAATTTGATTTACTCGCTCTACTTGACCACTGGATTGAGGGTGGAAGGCGGTGCTAAAAGAGAGACGAGTTCCCATAGCATTTTGGAAACTTTCCCAAAATCGAGAGGTGAAGAGACTCCCACGGTCTGAGTTAATTTCCAATGGGACACCATGAAGAGACACTATTCGGGAGATGTATAAATCAGCTAGCTGGCTAGCGGTGATACTCTCACGAACAGGTAGGAAATGGGCTACTTTGCAAAGACGATCGATCACGACGAAGATAGCATTATTCCCTCTCTTGGTCCTGGGAAACCTAGTAATGAAATCCATACTAATTTTATCCCATTTCCACTCAGGAATAGCCAAAGGTTGAAGGGTGCCAGCAGGCCGTTGGTGCTCTGCTTTAACACAACGACAGATGTCGCAACTAGCAATGTATTGAGCAATTTCTATCTTCATCCTAGTCCACCAAAACCTCTGGTGTAGGTCTTGATGCATTTTAGTACTACCAGGATGAATGGTGATAGGGGATTCATGAGCTTCCTTAAGAATCAACTGGCGTAGATGTTGTTTCTTGGGAACCACCAAGCGGTTCTCGAAGAAGACAACACCTCGCTCATCCATGGAAAACATTTGGCAACTCCGCTAGCAATGTTTTCCTTAATCCGGGATATGCCCTTATCACGCTTCTGGGCAGCTATGATTTGATCTGTAAGGTTAGGCTTCGCCACCATGGTGGATAGGAATCCTCGAGGAACAATGTGATGGTTAAGCTTACGAAATTCCTCGTGGAGAAGTGGTTGTCTTTGTTGTAACATCAGGTTGTTACAATAAGATTTACGACTTAGCGCATCGGCCATGACATTGGCTTTGCCCGGGGTCTAAGTTATTCCTAAGTCGTAATTCGAGATCAACTCGACCCAACGTCTTTGCTTGAGATTGAAATCCGGTTGGGTGAAGATATATTTCAAACTTTGGTGATCGGTGAAGATCTCGCAACGATTACCGAGAAGGTAATGTCGCCAAATTTTGAGTGCATGGACTACAGCTGCAAGCTCTAGATCATGTGTGGGATAGTTTTCCTCATGGGGGTGTAATTGCCGTGAAGCATAGGCAATTACCTGACGATGTTGCATGAGTATGCAACCTAGTCCTTGTCGCGAGGCGTCGCAATAGATAATAAAGTCCTTGGAGAAATCTGGTGGTACCAGTACGGGAGCAGATGTCAGGCGTCTTTTCAGTTCCTAAAAGCTGAACTCACACTGTGGGGTCCACTCGAACTTTTTATCTTTCTTGAGGAGTTCAGTTAAAGGTTTAGCAACCTTGGAGAAATTCTCGACGAAGCGGCGACAATAACTCGCTAAGCCAAGGAAGCTCCGAACTTGCTTGACCGTCTCAAGTGGAGTCCAATCAAGGACGGCTTGAACTCGCTCGGGATTGATAGCAATACCCTTACCGGAGATTACATGGCCTAGATAGGTCACTTCTGGCAACCAAAATTCACACTTGGAGAATTTGGCATAAAGGCGATGCTCTCGAAGTTTCGTCAATACCAGCCTTAGATGTTCGGCATGTTCCTCCTCACTCTTGGAGTAGATGAGTATATCATCGAGGTATACCACGACGAATTTATACAAATACTCCATGAAGATTGAGTTCATTAACCGAGAGAAGGTGGCTGGGGCATTGGTTAAACCGAAGGACATGACGGTGTACTCGTATTGGCCATAACGAGTAACAAAGGCCATTTTGGGAATGTCCCCATTTCTGATTTTGATTTGATGGTAGCCCAACCTCAAATCCATCTTGGAAAAGACTGAGGATCCAGCGAGCTGGTCATACAGATCGTTGATCCTGGGAAGCGGATACTTGTTCTTGATAGTGACCAAGTTGACAGGTCGGTAATCTACGACCATCCGATCCGTTCCATCCTTCTTCTTGACGAAGAGGACAGGGCAAGCCCAAGGAGAGGAACTAGGACGGATGAAACCCTTTTTCAAGGACTCATCGAGTTGGTTCTTAAGCTCGGCTAGTTCTAAGGGTGCCATCTTATAGGGTCTTCTAGAAATTGGAACGGTTCCTGGAACAAGGTCTATCACAAACTCGACATCCCTGTCAGGTGGAACACCTGGCAGTTCTTCTGGAAAGACATCCGAAAAGTCCCGGACTGTCGGAATATCTTCAAGGTCTGGAAGGGGGTTGGCATTTAGGGAGTAAAGTTGGCGCTTGGCCACTCGAGTTAAGACATTGACTGTGTTGCCCGATGGGTGAGTAAGTTGAACGGTTCTAGTGGCACAATCAATCTTAGCATAATGAGATGACAACTAGTCCATACCCAAGATGATGTTTATGTCCGAGGACTTGAGAGCTATTAAGGATGCAAGGAAGACAAGTCTATCGACAAGAATTTCATTCCCATGGCTTACTCTGGAGGTTTGCCATCTAGAGCCAGGGGTTTGAATTTCCATGGTAGTGGGCATGTCACAGAATGTCGTGTTATGCAATCGAGCATAGCTCTCAGATATGAATGAATGAGATGCTCCAGTATCGAAAAGAACAGATGCCGGATGGCAATTAACAAGGAGCGTACCAAGGACGATGTTAGGATCCTAATGAGCCTCCTCAGCTAAGACATAGTTGACATGGCCACGTGCAGTGGTGACCGGCTTGGTGTAGAATGTCTTTCCTGCTGTCTTACCACGACCAACGGACTCTCCAGACTGATTGGGGCTGTTGTTCTGGGGACACTCTCGACTGTAGTGACCTGGCTCTCCACACTTAAAACATGTCACAACATTGGGGCATGGAGCAGCATTAGCAGCGGGGCCACCATAGGGCTTGGACGGTGCAAACTGCTGGTTTGTACTAGGCGCCTCAAAGGATGGCCTCGGGATGAGCCTGGGTGGCAGTGTCGTGCTTGGAATCCACACCCGGTGCTTCTGAGATCCAGAGCCGGATGAAGAACCAAAATCACGAGAGTGCTTGCGTGAAGCGTCATAGTCAGACTGGCCTATCTCAGCACTGATGGCTTTATTGACCAACTTCTGAAAGGAGGTGCACTCGTGCAGGCGAAGCTCAGGGCTAAGTCCCTTGCGGAACCTTGCCTGCTTCTTAGCATCGGTGGATACCTCTTCAGGAGCATATCATGCCAGATTCCCAAATTCACGACTATATGCATCCACAGTCAGTCTTCCTTGGGTGAAATTGTAGAACTCTTCCCTCTTGCGATCTATGAGACCTTCCGGGATGTGATGCTCACGGAAAGCATCACTGAATTCAGTCCAAGTAGTGATTTGGCCGACCGGGCGCATAGCCTCAAAGTTTTCCCACCAAAGGCTAGCAGGGCCTTCGAGGTGATAGGCAGCATAGGTAACCTTATCAGCTTCGGCTACGTTGGCAGAACGTAGCTTGTGTGTGATGCTGTGGAGCCAGTCATCCGCGTCGAGGGGCTCGACGGAATGATTAAACTTTGGTGGGTACAACTTGATGAAGTCATTGATTGACACCAAGTCATTTCGCTAATGGCGTGCAGTGTTCTGCTCAATCTGCTCCAGCAAGCGGTTAGTCTCACGCTTATTTCTTTCCGCCTCCAGCATAACTTCGGCCAGAGAAGGCGGGTGAGGCAGATTTTTGCCCCTAGCTGCACTAGCTTCCCCCTGCTCTAGGGCAGCAGGGTTGCTGCAGGTGTTAACCATCCTAGGAAAAACAAGACAATGGTTTAGACAAGGATGGCACAAACTTAGCAAGGAAGTGCAGAATGTAATGGATAACATGGAATGCTAAGATGTTCATTGCACGACATGGTAATATAGAAACTGCCATATATATACCATTGGTCATACACACCATACATAGCTTAGTACAAGCCCATGCTAGAGTACAACTACGGTGAAAGACATTACATCTCATCGGAGGCATTCCAAGCTCCTATACATTATTTTTCTACACCTCCAGAGCGTGAAACACACCCAGTCGTATCCCACGGGTCACGCAGGACTGTGGAGAATACAACTATTATAGTACTGGTGAAAGTACTACTAGCTCAGACGGCTCCGTAGTAATCCTCATAAAAGTCGCCACCAAAGCCTGGAAGTGGAACATGATCATATGGGAATAGACGGTCCTGCGGAGCCTGCGGACCATAGGGGCTCGGATGTGGCCTTGGTCCCACAGGTGGTGGCAGACGGGGACCATGAGGAGGGGTGATGCCTCCTACATTGCGCCACTCCATACAATCTGGCAACCCAGACCGTACAGGGTACAGGACCCTCAGGTCCATGTATCCTGCCTATACCGTAGGTGCAAACCGAGTCAAAGTGGCCCAGTGGTTAGCACGAGAGTTGAAAAGCTCCATATGCAAGGCCCGATTTTGGCAGTCCTTATCCTCGAGCATCTCCGCAGTGGTGCGGAGTAGTGACTCCTCATGTGTAGGGTCATAGTACAAAGCCTGATAGTACCCCTATGCTCCAGGAAGTGAGGTTGGCATGTAACGGAAATCGGTGTTCTGAAGCAAGGCAGTCCTGGCTTGAATGATACTCATCATTGAATAGGTTGCATCCTGCACAGACATCTCAATAGTGACCCCAAGTCCATACGAACAGTGAAGGGGCTCAGTGGCTCCAGGATAAGAGGAATATATCCTGACGGTACGTAGGTACTGGCTTTGGTTGAAGTCTCTGTACTGCTCCTCGACGGTATATTCCGGATACCACCGATAACCTGACTCGACCATCACTCGAACCAACATGGCCGTGTGGCCAGGCACATCAAGGCACCGGGTCAGACGAACCACTTGGTTCTGGGAATGGGTGGCCATCTGAAAGCACAGAATAATGCAAAGGCATTAGAATTTCCTAGGGGAAATCGGACCACATAACGGCTGTAAATGCAAAGAAAAATATTTGAGACATCCACAAAAGTTTGCAGTACCACTGAACAACATCATATGAAGGTTCTGATTCAACTGGCAACATACTAAAAGTAGTAGAAACTGTACTGAGGCTTGTAACAACAATCCTATAAGCTACTACGAATTAGTAACACATGAACCTGATAGAAGAAGAGAGCCTAGTCCTTAACCCACGTAGATTGAGAAGAGAATGACTCAGATCAGAGGGCATAAGGTAAAGAAGTAAAAGAGCCTTACGTTCCCTCCCAGAATCAATTCCCCTACATATAACTAAAGCATTTCTAGACTCGACATCGACCAGTTTGGCTCAACGAACCTACAGACAGTCCGGCTCTGATGCCAACGCTGTCAGGACCCCGATTCCAAGTCACATCGATCTAACCGGTAACACCACATAGCTAGTCGTGAACCCAAAGCGGCACAGACCTATGGAGACAGGCATACATGAATCACATCGAGCATGTCGGTCAACAGCGTGTGATTCCGGGCTGTAGCACTGGGCTAACAGGACTCCGGGGAACCCAGGCTGTAGCAGGCTAGGCAGGACTCCGGATGTCACCGCGTGACATTTCCCCGAAGGGACAGACATAGGAACGAAGTGAAACACATGCCGGCCAGTCAAGTGTCCTGAGCAGTAGTGCTGGGGTAGCAGGGCTCCGGTGAACCGGGCTGTAGCGGACTACTATGGCTCGAGGAGCACTAGACTACATTTCCCCATAAGAGAGGCTGCCAAGGATAAACAACTAGATTGTCGGATCCCACACATACCAAGCATTTCAATCATACACTCAATATGCTCGATATGTGCAAATACAACATGGCATCACAACAAAACTCTACAACTCAAGTACTTTATTTAAAGGCTCCAGAGAGCCATACATAACATGTTCATATAGGTAGGGGTCACATGACCCGACACTCAAGTCATACAAGCATACAAGCTCATGCGGAAGCAAATAGTCTAAGTACAGACACTAGAAAGAAAGAAGGCTTCTCGAAGCCTGTCTATCTACATAAGGCCCTCCATGGCCAGGATCACCACCTGGGTGGCAAGTTACTCATCGACGTCGAGGTCTACATAAAACCCATCGGAGGGGGCGGTGTTGTCGTCTGAAAACAGTAATTAAAGCAAACATGAGTACAAAGGTACTCAACAAGTCTTACATTAGAACCTACTATACATGCTAATTCTCAAGAAGGTGGTGGAGTTATTGTAGCAAGCCAGCTTTGACTCTTGGCTAAGCTATCCTACGAGACACCACTTGTAAAATAGTTTTCGCACACGAGTCCACTAATCACCAACACAATACTCCACCGGGGATCCTCCCTCGTCATCCTACGAGAGGGCCATCCTCGGTACTCACACTTATCTTGAGTCTTTTAGTAGTAACCATTAACTTGTCTATGAACTGTATAGGCAACCAAGTAGTCCTTTACCGCGGACGCGGCTATTCGAATAGTTTTATACCCTGCAGGGGTGTACTTCGTCACACATGTTTCCACCACTTAGCGTCTGCACACGACATGTGCTCGGGAGACTTCAAGCGAAAGCCGACGTGGGTGTAGACCACGACCTGACTAACCGCACAAGTCTCTAGTCCAGGTTTATCGCCTATTCGGGTTCCACCCGCAAGGAAATCCGGCCGGGGTGTCCTCAACGGCCCCAAACTATGTGTACAGGGTCCCGAGACGCCAAACGGGCACCCGGCATACCCGGCCACAGTGTATCTACCGCATCATAGCCCACCCCTAGGGTCAGCGGTACGCACGGCCACTAACATATAACCTACAAACACCAGAAACTAGTTGCAACTCCTGGACAGAGGACGAGAGGGGTCAGTAAGTCGAGCGGGGTCATATTTCAGGGCCCAATGTGTGGTAGTAGCTGAATCTTAAATCACGCATACAGATCTTAGTTCTTATGGACGGCCTCAATGAAACAACCCACCATGTACTGCTACATGGCCTCTCATCGATACCTTTACCAAAACATGTTCAGCACATCCCTCTCATTACCGACATAATCATTTCACTCTAGCCCATCACCCAGATGAACCAGACCTGAACCAACTCTAAGCATAGCAGACATAGCAAGGTAGGAAACACATACATGGCTCAATCAACTCCTACACATGCTAGTGGGTTTCATCTAGTTACTGTGGCAATGACAGGTCATGCAGAGGATAAGGGTTCAACTACCGTAGCACACAACAGTTTGAAACATTGTTGTCTTAATACAGTCAACGAGAGCAGAGGCGAGAACATGGGATTGTATCGATATGATCAATGGGGCTGCTTGCCTGATGGAGTGGTAGTAGGGTACTGCCCTTCAGTTGGATACTCGGAGATATCCTCGGAGGCAGAACCTACCATGAAAGACACCACATAATATAATCAACACATGGCAATATGCAACAATATAATGCATGCTATGACATGCCAAAATGAGGTGTCCCGCCTAATGCAATGTGAAACAAGTTGAAATGGGTCCATTTGAATCAAAGATTCAAATGGTAGCTTAAGTTCTTATGCATTATAAGTGTATTAGCTTGTTTCACCTAAATAGCAAGGTTAATGTGTTTTGTCATGCATGAAACCATTACAGATGGAAAGATTGAATTTTTTTTGATAATGTTTCATATATAAATTGTTTGATTTGGAGGTATGGTTAATTTTCTATGATTTTTAGAAGTTTTGGCTATTTTCTGGAATTTCCTATATCAAATTAAATCCAGAAAATAAATAACTGCGTCAGCATTGCGTCACTGTGACGTCAGCGAGTCAAAGGCGCTAGCCCAGGTCAAACCTGATGGCTGGGACCCACACGTCAGTGAAACAACTAATTAACATGGTTAAGTTAATACTAACTAAACTGTCAGTGGGGCCTGGGCCCGCATGTCAGTGACCTAAACTAACTAAAATTAGTTAGTGCTAACCCTAGGTTAATTAGCAGAGGGGGCCCACTTGTCATAGACTCAGGGGAGTCAACCTGGGCCCACCCAGTCAAAGTCAACGGTTCAAACCCGCCGGCGTTTAGCCGCCGGCGAGGCCAGACGCGGCGATGGAAGTGCATCTACGCGTTCCGGTGACCAAATGGGTGGCGGAGAGCATCTACGCGTAGCTGAGAGCAAGCCGCATCGAGTGGTGGTAGTGGGTGGAGCTGGGGTGGCCGGAAACGTCGCCGACAACGACCTTGGCGGTCGCCGGAGTTCGGGCGGGGTCGAAACCGAGGCTACGGGGCACGGCGAGGCGCGTGGAGTGGTGCTACGGGCTCCTGCGAGTGTGGTGAGTGCGTTGGTCGTAATGGTGTGGCCGGAGTCACGTCGGCGACGAGCTCGGCAGCGGCGGGTGCTCGGGTGAGCGTGGTGCGGTGCACACGGTGCAAGAGGGTGTTAGTGGAGAGGAGAAGGACGGAGCTGGGCTCAAGGCGATTGCAGCAAGCGTCGAAGCGGGCTCGGGGAAGGCCGGAGCTGAGCAGGGCGATGATGGTGATCTCGACGGCCGGAGTTGGGGGAGACGGGGTCAGCGGGGACTCCAGAGCGGGCGAGCGCTCGGGGCTCAGCCTGCTGGACGTAGTCGACGATGGCGGAGCTAGTGGACACGGTGACGCGGCACGGGGACGACGGCGGACACGGTTAGCATGGTGGCGCGGGCGCAGCAGCGTCGGCCATGGTGCGGGAGAGCGAGGGAGAGGAGCTGGGGAGAGAGAGGCGTGTCTGCGAGCTCCGGGGAGGAGTGGGTGACTGATCCAGGGCGGCAACACTGCGAGGGGAGGAAGCAGGGCGGCGGGCAGCTGCATGGCGCGCGCAGGCGCCGGCGTCGAGCACCTGCCTGGCCAAGCCAAGCAGCTCACTGGAGCGGTGGCTGGGCTGGGCCGGCAGGTGGGCCTGCTAGGTGGGCGCCAGGTAAGCCTCTGCTTGCTTTGTTTTTCTTTTTCTATTTTTCTGTAAGTTTGTGGCTTTATTAAAAATATTTAGGCACTTACAAAAATCCTGAAAATAATCATAGGCTCTTTTTAGATTATTTCCAACAGCCCACACTTATTTCCAGAATTATTTGAGCATTTAAAATATTTTGTAGCATTTAAATGCCCAAATGCAAATACTATATGAGTTAATCCAATGGCCTTAAGATGTCCTAGAAAATTTTTCACCATTTTTGTCAAAGGTTTTAACCCAAAACAAAAAGGGTGTACTTTTTAGAAGGGCATTTCAGGTTCATTGAAAAAGATTTTAGTAAACCCTAGTTGGTTTAAGGGGGGTGCTGGGGGTTCTATCATCCCCATTTCATTTTTCTGGGAAATTTAAAAATGATGCTATCACTCTAATGCATGAACTAGCTAGGGCGTGACAGACATGAAGCTACACTATCATCCAGGAAAGGCCAATATTGTAGCAGATGCCTTGAGCAGGAAGAGTTATGCTAATATCCTTGAAAGTAAGGGATTGCCGAAGGAGTTAGCAGAGAATATCATGGAACTTTGATTGGAGATTGTTCCTAGAGGATCCGTTGCAACAATGGAGGTCCAGTCGACATTACTGGACAAGATTCGGGAAGCTCAGAAGGAGGACAAGGAGGTTGCCGAGATAAAGGAGAAGATGAGCAAGGCAAAGGCCAAAGGTTTTTGTGAAGATGAGCACGATACCCTATGGTTTGAGGACAGAGTCTATGTGCCCAATAACCAAGAAATCAGGAAGTTAATACTTCAAGAGGCTGATGACTCACCATACTCGATACACCCCGGAAACACCAAGATGTATCTAGATTTGAAGGAACGTTTCTGGTGGACCGGTATGAAGAAGGATATTGCCGAGTATGTAGCTGTATGTGATGTATGTCAGAGAGTGAAGGCAGAACATCAGAAGCCAGCAGGACTGTTACAGCCTATGCCGGTACCCGAATGGAAGTGGGATAAACTTGGCATGGACTTTATCACCGGATTGCCCAGGACTAAAGCAGGATATGATTCCATATGGGTAGTAGTTGATCGCATGACCAAAGTGGCTCACTTCATCTCAGTGAAGACCACTTATACCAGTGCAAAGTTGGCCAAGATTTATATGTCCAGGATCGTATGTCTGCATGGAGTTCCAAGGACCATCATATCAGATAGAGGAACACAGTTTACTTCAAAGTTCTGGCATCAGTTACATCAGACTTTGGGAACAAGGTTAGAGTTCAGTACATCTTTTCACCCACAGACAGATGGACAAACCGAGAGAGTGAACCAAATTTTGGAGTATATGTTGAGAGCCTGTGTGCTAGACTATGGATCTAGTTGGGATGACAATTTGCCTTATGCAGAGTTCTCGTACAACAATAGCTACCAAGCCAGTTTGAAGATGGCACCGTTTGAAGCCCTGTATGGACACAGGTGCAGAACACCTTTGACGTGGGACGAGGTAGGAGACCGATAGTTGTTTGGACCAGACTTGATCAAGGAGTCTGAAGAGAAGGTCAAATTGATTTGTGATAGATTGAAGATTGGTCAGTCCAGATAGAAGAGTTATGCGGACTCCAAACGCAAAGAGGTAACCTGCGAAATTGGAGACAGAGTATATCTGTGAGTATCTCCCTTGTGAGGAGTGAAACGTTTTGGAGTTAAGAGAAAATTAGCTCCGAGATTTGTAGGACCGTATCGTGTTTTGGAACGGATGGGAGAAGTTGCCTACAGGTTGGAATTACCCGAAGGATTGTCAGGAGTTCATGATGTGTTTCACGTTTCACAGCTGAGGAAGTGTCATGCTAAGATGGACGATATACCATTAAGAGATACAGTACCCTTGGAGGCAATTCAGTTGGACAGTGATTTGACCTACGAGGAAAAGCCGGTAAAGATTCTTGAGTTTGCTAGCAGAGTCACCCGCAGTAAGGTTATCAAGTTTTGCAAGGTTCAGTGGAGCCACCACACCGAGGATGAAGCCACCTGGGAACGAGAGGATGATCTTCGCAAATACCACCCACACCTATTTTCTAGCCAACCCGAATCTCGAGGGCCAGATTCATCTTAAGGGGGGTAGGTTTGTAACATCCCAAATTTTCAATTTGGAATGTTATACATAGTCATCCATGCATATCATATTTCATTTGGTTTTCCTCTCGCGATCCTCGAAAATCCTAAGCAACTCAAGGACCCTCAGAGAGAGTTGGGGATTTCCCTGTTTTCATATTTGATTTTTATCAAATATTGAAACGAGGATTTTTTTGATTTTAATTATTTTTCTCTCCAGAAATATTTCAAATTAAAATAAATGAGACTAGATAATATGACTTCTCCAAAATAATGGAAATATTCGAGGAAAAATATTAAAATCATTTATTTGATTTTATTCGGGTTTTATTTGCATTAGAAAAATTGCACGTTTTTAAAATTGCATTTTAGGGCCAAGAAAATGTTCATCCCGTTTTAAATATTTTATTGAGACGGTGAAAATTTGCTTTGGCATTTTTAGATTTTCATTTATTTTTCTAGGATTTTATTTCGGTTGGTAAAAATTTGTTTTTTAAGAAAAAAAGTTCCCGTGCCCGACTGGGCCTAAGGCCCAGCCGAGCCAGGCCGGCCCGCCCGCGCCACCGCCTCCTTCGCCCGCGCCGCCGTGCCCGGCACGGACGCCGAGGAGAGTCCGGCTCGAACTCCTCCCCGGGCGCCCCCTCGCCCAAGCAAGCCCCCCCTTTAAAGCCCGTCGCCGAGCCCCACCACCACCACCGCAGCCGCCCCGCAGCCACCACTTCCACCGCCGCCACCGCCGCAGCCGCCCACGCCGTCCGCCGCGGCTGCCGCCTGCCGCCGCCGCCAGTCGCCGCCCCGCCGCCGCCCTCGCCCTGCCGGAGGTAGCCGCCGGATCCGTCGCCGGTTTTTCTTGGTTCTTCTAGTCAGCGGACATTCGTCCGTACGTTCGTTTTAATGAACGGGTTTTCGCCCGTTAGTTACAGCTAACAAACGCTCGATCATTAGTCTGTTCGTCAGATTTCTTTTATCGGATTTATTCCCCGAGTTTTTCTCGATCGTGATTTCTGATCCGATCTTAGTTTCTGTTTATCTTTTCGCTCGTTAGTTAGAATCAGGCGATTCAAGCGCCTAGATCTTTGTCTCAAAACCCTCTTTCCATTTAACCAACTCAAATAAGTTTTTGCTACTGTAAAATTTGACCTAGGTTCAGATTAGTAAACAGAACTTCTCTTTTTCCCCGTTTGAGTTTCGTTGCTCCGTTTGATTTGATTCTTTTTGTGAACCTGAGTTCTTAAGTTGAACCTTCTGGTCAATCTCTTCTATTTGAGTTTTGCTTGTGCATCTCTTGCTTGTTGCTTATGTATGTTATTGTTTTTTTGCGATAGAACACCCGGAGTGCGAAGCGTGCTACTACGAGTCCCTAGGTTTCGCAGACCGTCAGCAAGGCAAGTAACACTTTGATCATATCCCTTTTATCACCCAGTTTTTATGCATTAGTTCCAATCCTCACACATTGCATGATTAGGATGTCATAAACATGTGGGTTGGGAAGTAGTTGTTGAGGTAGAACCTATTACCCTGTTACATTCAAACCCTGGGAGTTACTTCTACGCTGCTTATATTACTATGCTATGCTATGCTATGCTCATAGACGTGGTTTGGGTTTGAGTGAAATCCATGATAGCTGTGAGATTGTTAATTAAGGGTTCAACTTAAGGTGGCAACTTAATGTAACATTTGGGTGGATTGAGGCACCTGGGGAACCCAGTGTTGCCTGTATTGTTTTGGAAATCCTAGAGTACCCGTGTGATCTTCCCATGGACCGCCACCCAGGCTCAAAGGGAACTGAGGTGATTCATGCTAGAAACTTCCGTGTGCAGCCACAAGCTATTATGGGCTCAAGCATACTTGAGTAAGTTACGTGAAGCTCTTGAAGAGGCAGATCAGCAGGTAGTGGGATGTAGGTTTGGTATGGTTTGTCCGGAGTAGAGAGTTAATGTTTCTGAAAGACTGTGTCTTGGTCATCCGTTTCTCAAACACCGTGTAGTGCGAGAAATCCAACGGAGACGATCGAGTCTTGTGGGGAAAAGTGTGCAAACCTCTACAGAGTGTATAATATAATCATGGTTAGCCGTGTCCCCGGTTATGGACAATTCTTGAGTATCTAGTATTTGGATTATCACATGAATCTCACCATTCTTAATTAATACTATTGGGATGTTAATCACTTTAATTGGGATTGAGTTGGAGGAACCTTCTCAATGATGTTTCAACTACCATGATAGTCAAAATTAAAATCTATTCCTTTGTTGTAGGGAAAAAATGGCTTTTCACAAAAACTATAACCATAGAGCATTCCACCAGCCAAATATGCATGCAGTGATAGCATTATTCTGTTCTTGCTCTACTGTGTTACATTGCCAGCATATTCCATGTGCTGACCCGTTTTCGGGCTGCAACGTATGATGTTGCAGACATTTCAGACGAGGAGTAAGGTTCGTTAGGTCGTTGCCGTGCAGCTCAGCTATGCTGTTGGAGTTGATGGACTCACTTTATCTTCCAAGCCTTCCGCTGTTATCGTATTAGATGGCCTGAAGCCATGTTATTGTAATAAGTTCTCTCTTGAGGCATTCGATGTAATAGGTGTGTGATTGCCACTCTGTTATAAATCCATCGAGTACTGTGTGTGTCAGCGTTACCGATCCAGGGATGACACTGAAGCACAGAGACTTGACCATCTGAGGTCGGGTAGCTACACCCAACTTTCTCCGTTGTCCGTTTTGGAAAACAACACTCTCACATGCACACGCTGGACCTTCTAGATCTCATTTCATGAGCGGGAGAAAAATGTTCTCAGAATGGGCTGAGAGTTGACCAGCGGTCTTGGTATATCACCGGTAGACCGCATGTCAAATTTTGTTCCATTTGGAGGTCGTTCGATGCCCCAATGGTTAACCGCGTTAACGCTGGACTTCTTTCTCTTTGCAGCCCAACACCCCTTCACAATAGCCCTGTAGCCTATCTAAACCACCTCCATGCTCTTCGCCATTGGATCATGATCGTGTGGGCGAAAACCGCACCTCCATAGCCCTCTCCTAGCTCCCTATTCCAATATAAACAGCCCCCATCGTCCAAATCTCAGATAAAACCCTAGCCCCCTCCTCCTCGCGCTGCCGAACATGTCCGCCCGCCGCCGGACGAATCCACCGCCACCAGCCACGTCGCCCGGCCAATCAGAGGCCGCCACCTCAGCAATCATCGCATCTACAGCCAATCCGATGCCGCCACCTCACCCGCGCCTCTCACCGCTGCGCGGACCCGTGAGCCCGAGGCCGGCCTGCCTGAGACCGTGCACGTGCCGCCGCCGCCCCCCACATCCGCCACCGCATGCCCGAAAGACAACCCGCCCTGCCGCCGTTGACCTCCGCCTGCCGGACCTCCAGGAACCGCCGATGCTGCCCTTGACTTCCTCGCTGCCCCGAGCTTCGTCCGTCTCATCACCGCCCGGATCCGGCACCGGCCGGCCGGATCTGGCCGGAACCACCCCGCCACACCGCCGTCCGGCCTTCGCCAGAGATCCACCAAGTTGCCCTCGCCGCTGCATCCTCTCACCGCACCACCGCTCGATCCTGATCGGATCAGGAGCACCCGAGTGGGCCCCGGCCCAACTCCACCATCAGCCCGGCTCCGGACTCCCCGGCCCGCAGGCCAGCCAGGCCTGCCTCCTCATCGTCCTGGGCCACAGCCCGCTAGGTGAGCCTCGGTCCAGCTCTATCTCTCGCTCGGAGCATTGTATGCTATAGCGCACCCAGTTTCAGCTTGTCCTTTTCTGCTGTCCCAAATTTCAAACATCATATTGCATTTTTGTGAGGCATGTAACTTTGTGCATGTTTATCTAATTGGAGTGTATGTTATGTCAAAATTCTCATCTCAGAGTGCTCTACATGATGGTTGTTGTTGCATGCCTGTTTGAGTTCATCTACATGCCATAATCATCATTGCGAAAGTGCTAATGATATAATCCGCTAGAAATTGTTGAAACTTGTTGATTTGTTTTTTTCATAGCATTATTGTGTGATTATCGTGTGAGCATCATGTCAACATGTTTTAGGAGCACATTCGTGCCATCTCTACAGTGGTGCAATCCACATATTTTGATATGCTCTATGGTGACTAGCACAAGCTTGCAAAGTGACCTACTTGTTGTTTCTGATTTCAGACGAGTTTTCTGTGAAGTCTGAATCTGCTACATTATGTTGCCATGTTAACTTGATGCTACAAGTGAATACATGCATAATCTAGAGATGCTCAGTAAAGATGTTTTGTAGAACTTGTTATGGTCTATCAGTCTATGCCCTTGTTTGCAATTATGGCCTATTGTAGCTTATCATTACCATGCCCTCAAGTTACTCAAGAATGTTTCTGTCAGCCTATTATCAGTAAGTTCAATTTTGGCATGTAATAGCTAGTAATCTATGCATCCTATGACTATGTTCTTTACATGAGTAGCTGCAAAAGTATGCCTTCTTGTTGTTGGTTGTATTCACATGCCATGATATGCTTTATGTTGAGTTAACCAAGCTTGCAAACATGCCTACTTGTCACTGTTCCTACCAAGTATATGAATCTGTTATCGTTTGCCATCTTGCCATGATGTTTTGAGCATGTTTTAGTGGTTTCTAGAAGTAGCTCAGTGATCATGTTTTGTAGTGCTCTACATGTACATTTTTACAATGCCCTTGGATGCCATGAAATGTTATTGTAGCCCATAATTTTGTTGTCTCAAAGTGGGCATCATGAATCTGTTTTCAGCCTTACTCTGTTATAACTTGCTTGTCTCGATGATTGCCATTGATATAGGGGTTATATCGAGATGCTTAGTAATCATGTTTTGTCATGTATAGCCTGTACTTTAATGCCATGCTTTTGGTTGCTATGATCTTGCACTGTAGCATCATTGTTTCATGCCTCCAACATGTCAACATGTTATTTCTACTCACATGTATGCCATGTTTTTCACCGTCATAATTTGTGTTATAAAGTGGCTTGTTGCATTGATCATGTTGGATTAATCATGATGATTATGAACCTGAACCTTGATGTTATTTGAAGCATGTTACCTGTTCTTCAAGTTCATGTCATGGTTGTGTCAATCTTGTTCTTGTAGCATGTTGTTATGGTGCCTGTAAGATGCCTAGTTGCTGTTTTGGATAGCTTGTCCTTTAAACCTGTTTCGTGTGGATGTGTTGAACCGTGGCTCCATTTGGTGGATGCTCTATATGAAACTTGCTTGGTTTTGCATGTAGTTTCATCATGCCCTGTTGCATCCATGATTTGGAGTGTTTGTGATTGTGTTTTGCTTGCATTTGCATCAATGCCATGCTTAACTTGTTTTGGCCATATCTTCTAGGTCGTAGCTCCGAATTAAATGAACCTTATATGTAACCTGACTAGAAAGACGCATAGATCATCTTGGTGCACTTTAACTTGCTGTTTAACAACTTTAACTTAATGTTTTGTTAAGATCTGGACCAATTTCGAAATTTGCATATGGGGGACTTTACGGAGTTGTTCTGTGCTGTTTCTGGCCTCATTTAAATTTGCTTTGATGTGATGTTCTTGTATGCATCATCTCTTGCCATGAGTAGCATCATGTAGGCTTGTCATGCATCTTACTTGGGTGAGCATCATGTCATGTTTATGTGTTGTGTGTTTACCATGTTGTTTGCTTCTTTCTGGTTATGCTTCTTCTTGATAGTTCCTGTTTCACTGCGATCGTGAGGATTCGTTCGACTACGCTTGGTTCGTCTATGTGGGTTCGCCTTCTTCATGGACTGGATCTTCTTCCTAGTGGGTTTTCAGGTAAGATGACCGTCACCTTGGATCTCACTACTATCATTGCTATGCTAGTTGACTCGATGCTATCGCTATGTCGCGCTACCTACCACTTGTTTATCAAGCCTCCCAATATGCCATGAAACGGCCTCTAACCTTTTTCCACCATCCTAGGAAACTGTTGTTTGGCTATGTTACTTGTTTTCTCAGCCCCTCTTATAGCGTTGCTAGTTGCAGGTGCAGTTGCAGGTTGTTCCATGTTGGGACATGGGTATCATGGTTATCTTGGGATATCACAATATCTCTTATTTAATTAATGCATCTATATACTTGGTAAAGGGTGGAAGGCTCGGCCTTTTGCCTGGTGTTTTGTTCCACTCTTGCCTCCCTAGTTTCCGTCATACCGATGTTATGTTCCTTGATTTTGCGTCCCTAACACGATGACGGTTTATGGGCCCCTCTTGACAGTTTGCTTTGAATAAAACTCTTCCAGCCAGGCCCAACATTGGTTTTACCATTTGCCTAATAATAACTAAAACTTGCATAGGGACCGGCTAGCACTCGAGGATTCTTAATAAACCCCCAGGCCAATGCTCCTCATGAGTGTTGGTCCAAACTAGAGCATTGTGTGCGGCCGCCCCAGGGCAACCTGGGTTATTTTGGCACCTGTACGCGTCGCTCATCCGTCGTGGCCTGAGACGAGATACGTGCAGCTACTATCAGGGTGTCGGCATGTCGGGAGGTCTTGCTGGACTTGTTTTACCATTTTTGAAATGTCTTGTGCACCGGGATTTCGAGTCTGATCAAAGGGTCCCGAGATGGAGGATTGTCTCCGCGGATCGTGAGCTTGTCATGGGCTAAGCTGGGACACCCCTGCAGGGTTTAAAATTTTGAGAGTCATGCCCGCGGTTATGTGGCAGATTGGAATCTGTTAATATCCGGTTGTAGTGGACTTGAACTAAATTCAATTAAAATACACCAACCGCGTGTGTAACCGTGACTATCTCTTTTCGAGTGAGTCAAGATGTGAACACGGTGGGGTTATGCTTGAACGTAAGTAGTTCAGGATCATTTATTGATCATTACTAGTTTGCGACCGTATGCGTAGTTTCTCATCTTACTCTGGTACTCGTAAGTTAGCCACCGTACAATGCTTAGTCGCTTGTTGCAACCTCACCACTTATCCATTCCATGCCCATTAAGCTTTACTAGTCTTGATACCCATGGTAATGGGATTGCTGAGTCCTCGTGGCTCATAGATTACTACAACAACAGCTGCAGGTACATGTTATGCGATGATCATGACGTGAGAGCGATGTTTAGTTGTTTTGGTGTTCTTCTTTGTCGTCGTTCTTGGGACAGGTTCCTAGTCGGCAGCATGGTCTAGTAGGGTGGATGTCGTTTGAGTTTATGTTTGTGTTTCATCTGTAGTCGGATGTTGTTCTTATGTATGACATTTGATGTATTCGTGTGACATTTGTATGCCTTATGTGTCCACTGCCACCCTGCCGAAGTCAGCGATGGGGTGGCTGTGTGTCCATCACGGCACACAAAATGCTGCAAGGACGAGGCCTGCCGCTCATGGACCACAGGACTGGTGGAGGCTTTCGCCATAGGCGATGGGAACGATGGGGGGGTGCCGTCGCCCACAGGTGCTTTCTGGGCGACGCGGGCGTCGAGGGCAGCCCGGCGCTCAGCATGAACTCGACGAGCGTCGGCCATGTGGACAGCGAAACAGTGGGGAATCAGCCGGCGGGAGAGAGGCTCCGACGCACCCCTACCCGGCACGCCAAATGCTGCATTTAGTGCCGAATGACACCTTGCCGCGCTTGGGCGCTGCGTGTCGTTGTTGTTGGATTCAGGGCTCTACAAACCCAAGAAATATTCGAACTCTGGGGTGCATGCGAAGAAATCAATCTCCCCAGCCTACCAACTCGTTGCCCCCACAGCCTAGCTTGATGAATACGAAAGGAAAGAGGCATGGCAGTTTACCCAGGTTTGGGCCACCTTGCGGTGTAAAACCCTACTCCTGCTTTGTGGTGGATTAGCCTCATTGAGGGCTATGGAAGAACTACTACAGAGGAAGAACTACCTCAGGAGGTCTGTTCTTGTGTTGGGGTGTGCTGGTGTGGGTGTGCATTCGATGGGAACCGGGTCCTCTCTATGGTGGTGGCTAACCTATATTTATAGTGGCCTTGGTCCTCTTCCCCCAAAATGAAGGCGGGAAGCGATCCCACAACGGCCAACTTTGAAGGGAGACAAATAGTACATCCTATCCTGATGAAAGGTGGTCTTCGCCTGCAAAGCCTCTGGTGGTGATGTAGTGGTGGGCTCGGTGAAGACCTCTGTCCTATTATCCTGGCAGTCTTGGTCTTGTAGCACGTAAATGGAAACCTTTGGCTGATTCCTCTGGACTACGCGCCTGCGCTTGCCTCTTTAGCACCAAAGAGGAAACAGGTTGTACTGCGCCCGCTATCGCCCGCCTAGCCTTGGTCGTCATGGCTTGCGTCATCCGGACCTCACGAGGTAGGCGCCTGCATAGAAATCTCTGCTCCTCAGGAGCCGACCTAGGCTAGCTGCTCCCTCTAGAGGTCTTGATGGCATTCGCCTCGCGAGGCTTGGACCATCACGAGGGTCTTGTGTTGTCGGTGCTGAAGGTGGGCCGTACCAGGCTATCAAGGGAGCCACTCTGTGGGCCGCAGGCAGGCATGTCTGGGTACCCCGGTTCCTAGAACACCCACAGTCGTGTTCCTGAATCCAATCCACCAAAGCAGGAGTAGGTTTTATGGTTCACAGCGGCCCGAACCTTGGTAAAACTACCAATGTCTCATCGCCATGGTACATCATGGCCTTCGCTCTTTGTGCAACGTGATCTCCCCTCTACCGAACCACAAAGGGGCATGTGGCCCAATAGGTGATCGTGACCACCCACAACACTGGCTCTACCAGGACTCAAGCGAGATCGCGTTTTCACTCTCAAATATGCCTTCAACTGTGACGAAGGCGTTGGCATGGGCCCAAATGCTGTTGAATTTCCCTCAAATGGAAGACAAGATGGATGAGTGGAGAGCCACCATCCAAAGTTTCATTGGATTTGCATAAACTAACAAAACCTAGTTGACGGAGCCTTCACGGTGTCCGCAAACAGCACCGGTAGCTCAAACTAACGGCATGTTGTAGGTGGTGCACCAACGGTGTAGTCGCCTCCACAGCAACAACCCCAGCAGCAACGTCAGTAGTCGCAGTGAACCCAACGAACTGCTAAGCTCGACAAAGTGTCGATGTCGTCTTCAGATCCGTAGACGTGGCAAGATAAATGACAGGTGTTGCTGGATAGGCGAGCGAAAGATGCCCGTACCTCCATTGAACAATGCGGGAGGCGTGCCGTCAATCCAACGAACACAACTGCCCAGTCATTGATGAGCCTACACCCGTTGTTGGCGGGTATGTACCTTATGAAGTTGGGTGCCCTGCTTTCACACTTGAGCAGCGGCAAGTCCGCTAGCCGTCTGTTCGGGCGTTCAAGCCAGAAGTACCAGAGAAGTACGATGACAAGCTGACCTGGCAGAATTCCAAGGCATTTACACAATTTCCATGCAAGCTTCTATAGGAAGGGATGAAAAGATCCTTGCCAACCATTTCCCATTGGTACTCGAACCCAATGTGAGGTCTTGGTTGATGAACTTACCAAAGAAATCCATTTCTTCGTGGTCAGATCTATGTAATGAGTTTGTTGGTGCCTTCATTGGGGCGCAGAAAGGCCCTGGATGGCCCAGTGACTTGCAAGTGCTCCCACAAAGAAAGGGATAAAATATGTGCAGATATACACAATGGTTCATCCGTCTACACCACAGCATAACAGATGTGGATCATGGAGCTATGATTGCCGCATTCCACACGAACGTGCGCAATTGCAAGATGCGAGAAAAGATAAACATACGGCGGCCGAAGACCGTCAATGGGCTCTAGACGTTGGTGGAAAAATGTGAGTGTGCCGAGGAGGGGAGAAGGCTTCCCAAGGAAGATGCTGGCGCTGAAGTTGATTTTCAGGATGATGATGCTGCCACCCCGAAAAAGGAAGGCCGGAAGCGCAATAGAAGTGCAAGGGCAAGGTGGTTATGTCGGTGGAAGGGTTCGACAACTCTAGTTCCGCCAAGAGACCCAAACAAAGAGCTCTAGCAAGGAAGCTACTTCATGAGCTGATTGCCAGGTAGCTGCAGGGCGAGAAAGCCGACAAGTCTGACAGGCAATACTGCAAGATTCACCGTACCAAGGGTCACGACCTCCAAGAGTGCCGACAACTAGAATAGCTAGATGAAAAGGAAAAGGCTGAGTATGAGAAGCGCGACAAGAAGAAGGGCCAAGATGGTACTAGTGGATCTGGTAAGAAGGGTCATGGTGGCCGAAGAGGGCACTGCGGCAAGGCCAATCAGTAGAAAGAGAAACATGCACGGGTCCGGGGTAAGGAAGAAGAAGATGATGAAAATGAAGAGGAAGATGACAATGAATCCAGTGAGCATGAATTCCAGGAGGCAACAAAAGCAATGCCCATTGACAGGGGTGCATCTTTGCATTCCTCTCACTGCCAGCTTAAACAGTGGGTGCGTGAGGTCAGCACAACGGAGACAGTCGCATATGCTTAGAAGCCCCCCAAGTGGTCACACATGCCTCTCATTTTCGATGACGAGGACCACCCTGATCACACAACGACGGTCGGGTGCTTGCCGTTGTTGGTTTCATTGACAATACACAACCTCAAGGTCACGAAAGTGTTACTTGACGGTGCAACCGACATGAACTTGATTTCTCTAGAAGTAATCGAGAGGCTACAAATCCCGGACGAAGAGCTCAATAAAACTAGGACATTCCAAGGAATTAACCCAGGAAGGAGCCAACCCAAGGGGAATATCACAATGTCGGTGACATTTGGCGGGGAACTGAAAATAGAGTTTGATGTTGTTAAGACCCCTTTCCCGTTTAATGTAATCCACGTCCGCCTAGTGGTCAGTAAATTTATGGCAGCATCTCATTATGCCTATAACACATTGAAGATGCCAGGCCCAATAGGTATCCTTTCCATCCACTCAGACAAGAAGGATGCAATCATATGTGTTGACAAGCTTTATATGGATGTTGTTACAGCAGAGGCCATGAAGGCAGCAGCTCCCGCAAAGAAAAAGAAGAGAAAGAAGCCCAACAATACATCTAGCGAGAGTTCCAGGAACCGCGCCTCCTCGGGGTGCTATGAACCAGTTAAAGACTTGCCAGATAGATCTGCCGGCAAGAGATCCATGGCCAGTCCACCTGCGACGAAGAAGGTGCCTAATACGTCCATTTTGCATCATGTTTTCCTAGTATTATTTATAATGTTTTTATGCATAATAATGCTTTATGGAGTAATTCTAATGCCTTTTCTCTCATAATATGCAAGGTTCATACAAAGAGGGAGAATGTCGGCAGCTGGAATTCTGGACTTGAAAAGGCTACGTCATAGTTACCTATTCTGCACATCTTCAAAAGATCTGAAACTTCACGGAGATTTTTTATGGAATATCTAAGAATTATTGGACCAAATAACTAGCAGACGGGGCCCACCAGGTGGGCACAACCCACCTGGGCGTGCCAGGGCCCCCAGGCGCTCCCTGTTAGATTGTTTCCTCCTTGGACCAACTCCGGTACCCATCTTCTGGTATATAAGTCATTCTGACCTAGAAAAAATAAAGAGAGGACTTTCGGGACGAAGCACCGACAACTCGAGGAAGAACTTGCGCAGGAGCACTTTTGCACTCCGGTGGAGCAATTCCGCTTGGGGAACATCATCCCTCCCAGAGGTGGAAATCATCGTCATCATCATCACCGACAACTTTCCCATCATGGGGAGGGCAATCTCCATCAACATCTTCAACAGCACCATCTCCTCTCAAACCGTAGTTCATCTCTTGTGTTTATTCTTTGTACCGGAACCTTAGATTGGTCCTTGTGGGTGACGAGCAATGTTGATTACATCTTGTAGTTGATTACTATATCGATTATTTTGTGGAAGATTATATGTTCAGATCCATTATGCTATTTAATACCCCTCTAATCTTGAGCATGATTATCATTTGTGAGTAGTTACTTTCATTCTTGAGGTCACAGGGGAAATATTGTTACAAGTAATCATGTGAACTTGATATGTGTTCGATATTTTGATGATATGTATGTTGTGATTCCCTTAGTGGTGTCATGTGAACGTCGACTACATGGCACTTCACCTTATTAGGGCCTAAGGGAATGCATTGTGGAGTATTTATTAGATTATGGGTTGCGAGAGTGACAGAAGCTTAAACCCTAGTTTATGCGCTATTTCGTAAGGGACTGATTTGGATCCAATAGTTTAATGCTATGGTTAGATTTTATCTTAATACTTTTCTCGTAGTTGCGGATGCTTGCGAGGGGATTAATCATAAGTAGGAGGTTTGTACAAGTAAGAACATCACCTAAGCACCGGCCCACTCACATATCAAAGTAGCAAACACGAATCAAACCAACATGGTGAAAGTGAGTAGATGAAATTCCCTCAAGAACACTTTGCTTATCATAAGAGACTGTTTTGACCTGTCATTTTCCACAAAAGGATTGGGTTACCTTGCTGCGCTTTATTTACCATTTCCATTACTTGCCCGTTACAAATTATCTTGCTATCAAACTACTCGTTACCGACAATTTCAGTGCTTGCAGAGATTACCTTGCTTAAAACCACTTGTCATTTCCTTCTCTTCCTCTTTGGGTTCGACAATCTTACTTATCAAAAGTACTATTATTGATCCCCTATACTTGTGGGTCATCAAGGCTCTTTTCTGGCACCGTTGCCAGGGAGTGAAGTATTGTTGGTAAGTGTAAATTGGTAAGGAAAAATTATTACTACATGCTGAAATTTATTGTCACTTGTTATTATGGAGAACAATCATTTGAGGGGTTTGTTTGCGGTATCTTCATCCCAACCGGAACCACAATTAGTTGCCCCTCAACCTACTTCACCTACTGAAAATATTGGCTATGAAATTCCTTCGGGTATGATAGAACAAATGCTAGCTAATCCTTATGCATGAGATGAAACCGAGCATCCTGCTATGCATTTGATATATGTGGATCAAATTTGTGGATTATTTAAGCTTGCGGGTCTACCCGGAGATGAAGCTAAGAAGAAGGTATTCCCTTTATCTTTGAAGGTAAAAGCGTTGGCTTGGAATAGGCTATGCGATGATATTCGATCTTGGAATTGGAATCGATTGAAGTTGGAATTTCACCAAAAAATTATCCTACGCATCTAGTTCATCGTGATCGGAATTACATATATAATTTTTGGCATCGTGATGGAGAAAGTATCGCTCTTGCTTGGGGAGGCTTAAGTCAATGTTATATTCACGCCCCAATCACGAGCTGTGAAGATAAATTATCATTCGGGATTTTTATGCACGGCTTTCTCACGATGATCAATCCATGCTCGATACTTCATGTACTGGTTCTTTTTTGAAGAAGACTATTGAATTTAGGTGGGATCTTTTAGAGAGAATTAAACACAACTCTGAAGATTGGGAACTCGACGAAGGTAAAAAAAGTCAGGTATTAAGATTGAGTTTGATTGTGTTAAATCTTTTATGAATACCGATGCTTTTCAAAAGTTTAGCACTAAATAAGGACTTGATTCAGAGATAGTAGCTTCTTTTTGTGAATCATTTGCTACTCATGTTGATCTCCCTAAGGAGAAGGGATTTAAATATCACCCACCTATCAAAGAAGAAATTAAAGAACCGAGAATAGCAAAAGATGAAACTATTATTTCTAATGTTGATCCAGTTGTACCAACTGCTTATATTGCAAAACCACCTTTTCCTATAAGGATAAAGGAATATGCTAAGGTTTCAACCGTGGTCAATAAAAGCAATATTAGAGCACATAAACCTGCTGAACAAATAAAAGTAGAACCTAGTTTGCTATGGTTAAAGATCTACTAGTAGAAAATATTGATGGGCATGTTATTTACTTATGTGATAAGCTGCTAGGATTGCTAAACCAGAGGAAAAAGATAAACATAGACCTATTGTTAGCAAGCATGTTGTCTGAGTCAAAATAGGAGTTCACTGTTATCATCGTTTATGTGATTTAGGTGCTAGCGTGACTGCTATTCCTTTTACCTTATATCAAGAAATTATGAATGACATAGCACCAGCTGAAATAGAAGACATAGATGTAACTATTAAGCTTGCTAATACAGACACCATCACACCACTAGGGATTGTTAGAGATGATGAAGTCTTGTGCGCGAAAATAAAATACCATACGGATTTCCTAGTTCTTGGTTCCCCATAAGATGATTTTGTCCCATTATCTTTGGTAGACCTTTCTTAAACACCTTTAATGCTAAAATAGATTGTGAGAAACATATCGTCGGTGTTAGTTTTGGTGATGAGTCTCATGAGCTAAATTTTTCTGAGTTTAGTAGAAAACATCATAAGAAAGAATTACCTAGTAAAGATGAAATAATTGGTCTTGCTTCTATTGCCGTGCCTCCTACTGATCCACTAGAACAATATTTGCTAGACCACGAAAATGATATGCATATGAATGAAAGGAATGAAATAGATAAAATCTTCTTTGAACAATGACCTCTGCTTAAACACAATTTTCCTATTGAAACTCTAGGAGGTCCACCTCCACCTAAAGGTGATCTTGTGTTTGAATTAAAACAATTGCGAGACACTTTGAAATATGCTTATCTTAATGAGAAAAAGATATATCATGTTATTATTAGTGCTAAAATTTTGGATCATGAAGAAGAAAGATTATTGAGAATTTTGAGGAAGCACAGAGCTACTATGGGATATACTCTTGATGATCTTAAGGGCATTAGTCCAACTCTCTGTCAGCACAAGATTAATATGGAACCTGATGCTAAACGCGTTGTTGATCATCAACAATGTTTAAATCCTAAGATGAAAGAAGTGGTAAGAATTGAAATATTAGAGCTTCTGGAGGCGGGCATAATTTATCTCATACCAGATAGTAGATGTGTAAGTCCTGTACATTGTGTCCCTAAGAAGGGAGGTATTAATGTTGTTCCTAATGATAAGAATGAACTCATTCCACAAAGAATTGTTACTGGCAATATAATGGTAATTGATTTTAGAAAATTAACTCAAGCAACTAGAAAAGATTGTTACCCTTTGCCTTTTATTGATCAAATGTTGGAAAGACTATCTAAGCACACACATTCTTGTTTTCTCGATGGATACTATGGTTTTTCTCAAATACCTGTTTCATAACCTGATCAAGAGAAAGCCACCTTTACTTGTCCTTTTGGAACTTATGCTTATAGACGTATCCCTTTTAGTTTATGTAACGCACCTGCTACCTTTCAAAGATGTATGACTGCTATATTCTTCGATTTTTGTGAAAAGATTGTTGAGGTTTTCATGGATGAGTTTTTTGTTTAGGGAACTGATGATTGCTTAAGCAACCTTGATCGAGTTTTGTAGAGATGTGAGCAAACTAATCTTGTCTTGAATTGGGAGAAGTGCCACTTTATGGTTAATGAAGGTATTGTCTTGGGGCATAAAATTTCTCGATGATGTATTGAGTTGGATAAAGCTAAAGTTGATGCAATTGATAAAATGCCATGTCCCAGAGATATTAAAGGTATTCGTAGTTTTCTTGGTCATGTTGGTTTCTATAGGATATTTATTAAGGACTTCTCTAAAATTTCTATGCCTCTTACAAATCTTTTACAAAAGGATGTTCCATTTGTTTTTGATTATGATTTTGTAGAAGCCTTTGAAACATTTAAGAAAGCCTTAATTTCTGCACCTATTGTTCAACCACCTGAATGGAACTTGCCTTTTAAAATTATGTGTGATGCTAGTGATTATGCTGTTGGTGATGTTTTAGGACAAAGAGTTGATAAGAAATTAAAAGTTATTCATTATGCTAGTAAAATTCTAGATAGTTCCTAAAGAAATTATGCTACTACTGAAAGAGAATTTTTAGAAGTTATGTGTGCTTGTCATAAATTCAGATCTTACATTGTTGATTCTAAAGTTATTGTTCACAATGATCATGCTGTTATTAAATATCTTATGGAAAAGGAAGATGCTAAACCTAGGCTCATTAGGTGGGTTCTCCCGCTACAAGAATTCAATTTACATATTACTGATAGGAAAGGAGTTGAGAACCCTGTAGCTGATAACTTATCTAGTTTAGAGAATATTCTTGATGACCCACAACCTATTAATGATAGCTTTCCTGATGAGCAATTAACTACAATAAATGTTTCTCATAACACTCCTTGGTAGGCTGACTATGCTAATTATATTGTTGCTAAATATATACCACCTAGCTTCACGTACCAACAAAAGGAAAAAAAATGCTTCTATGATTTAAGACATTACTTTTGGGATAACCCACATCTTTCTAAAGAAGGGGTAGATGGTATTATTAGACGTTGTGTACTTGAGCATGAACAGGGAAAAATCCTATAGAAATGTCACTCCAGAGCTTACGGAGAGCACCATGCGGGAGATAGAGCTGCTCACTAGGTATTGCAATCTGGTTTTTATTGGCCTACTCTCTTCAAGGGTGTCCGTAAGTTTGTTTTATCTTGTGATGAATGTCAAAGAATTGGTAATATCGGTTAGCGACAAGAAATGCCTGTGAATTATTCACTTGTTGAACCATTTGATGTTTGGGGTTTTGATTATATGGGACCTTTTCCTTGCTCTAATGGGTATAAACATATTTTAGTTGTTGTTGATGATGTTATTAAGTGGGTAGAAGCTATTCCAACTAGTAGTGACGATCACAACACTTCCATTAAAATGCTTAAAGATGTTAGTTTCCCTAGGTTTGGAGTCACGAGATATTTAATGACTGATGGTGGTTCACACTTTATTCATGGTGCTTTCCGAAAAATGCTTGCTAAGTATGATGTTAACCATAGAATTGCATCACCCTATCATCCTCAATCTAGTGGTCAAGTTGAACTTAGCAATAGAGAAATAAAGTTAATTTTACAAAAAAAAAACTGTTAATAGGTCCTGAAAGAATTGGTCTAAGAAATTGGATGATGCATTTTGGGCCTACCGAACACCATATAAAAATGCTATGGGTATGTCTCCTTATAAAATGGGTTATGGAAAAGCTTGTCATTTTCCTCTTGAGTTAGAACATAAATCATATTGGGCAATTAAACAACTCAACTACTATTTCGAACCTATTGGTGAAAAGAGGTTATTTGATATTAGCTCACTAGATGAATGGGGAACCCAAGCCTATGAAAATGCCAAGTTATTTAAAGAAAAATTTAAAGGGTGGCGTGACAAAAGAATCCAAAAGTGTGAGTTCAAAGTTGAGAATATGTTCTTTGCAGGAAAACTTCTCTCCAAATGGGAAGGACATTATGTTATCGAAGAATTTTATCACTCTAGAGCTATCAAAATATATAACTCCGAAGTTACTAACCAAAAGGTTGTAAACGGGCAAAGAATAAAACATTATATGTCAGATACACCCATTAATGTTGAAAGAGATATTATCCAAACTATGACACCGGAAGAACACATAAAAGAACCTTCTAGAACACCTAGAATAACTGAAAAATTGGAGGTATGTGATACGGTAAGTAAATGGACTCCGAAAAATCCGCAAAAGAAATTTCTGTAAGTTTTGAAATATATTAAAAAAAGGGAAATAAGAAACAACCAGGAAGGCAACCTTGGTGGGCACATGACCCTAGGGTTCACCAAGCCAGACGCGCCCAGGTGGGTTGTGCCCACCTCAGGTACTTTTTGGACTCCGTTTTTCTCCTGTTTGCTTATTTTCCAAGATAAAAAATCTTTATATACCCCCGGAACCTAGTGACCACCATATCATGGAGAAATCTTCTGTTCTTCTTGCTTGGTGTTTTCTGACAGATCTAGATCACCATGGCTGCTTCAAGCTCCTCCAAGGACAAGTTCTTCGAGAACGTCATGAACCCGTTTTTGTGGGTGGTGATGCAGCACCCTCAAGCCATCGAGATGCGTGAGGGGGTGATCCATATCCACAACGTCTAGGGCCCCAAAGGGACGGGGACCGTGGATGCCAGGCTCGAAGCTATCGAGCGGGAAGTCTTCAAGTGCAAGGGGATGATGGAACATGGACTCAATGCTAATCACATCATGATTGCAGACTACACCCATGATCTCAAGGTCGATGGCAAATCCAGGAAGGACATCGTCTTAACCTTCAACGAGAAAATCAACTTTTTGGAAAGCCAATCTATGATATCCAAAACCAAATCTTTGAATATGAGGCAAGGTTTAAAGGTATGAGTTTGGCTACCAGTTGCAGGACCCACGAGACTCATTCCTCCTCTTATGATGGTGAGCATTTTCCATGGAAACCTGAAGATAAGATCGCTACATCATCATCACCACCACCACCCCCTTCTTCATCACCAAGGGAGACTTGAGTTCATGGTATGGACACTCTCCTTGGCTTGTGCCAAGCTTGGGGGAGGTGCCCCAGTATCGTATCACCACCACTATCCTTTTCCTTTATTTATCTTAGTTAGATCATTAGTTATCTTTTGATTTAGTTGAATAAAAATTTAGTTTGATCTTTCTTTGATTGTTTTCTTACTGATATTTCTATCCTTGTAATCATGTGTGAGATATATACTAAAGTTTAGTTTGAGTTTTGCTTTCTTTAATTTCATGCTCCAATAAAAATAAAGGAAAAATAAATGAAAAATATCACATACTAATCTTATGGTCAGTAATGACATCACATAAGGAAGAATGTAAGTAGTAAAATTTATTGGAGATTGACAAACATAGCATGGTCAATGATGCAATTCATGAAAGAATTAATATGGGAAAGTGAAGATTCACATGAAATACACTATCTTCAACATCTTTTATGATTCTGAGCCCCCATCAAAATATTATATGCCAAAATTGTTGACATTGGACAAGGAAGACAATGTAATGATTTATGTTTGTTCATAATTGCTACCTCTTTTAGCACTGCGTTGGTTTTACCCAAAGAGGAAGGGATGATGCAGCAAAGTAGCATAAGTATTTCCCTCAGTTTTTGAGAACCAAGGTATCAATCCAGTAGGAGGCTACGCGTGAGTCTCTCGCGCTTGCACAAAACAAATAAATCCTTGCAACTAACTCAAATAGGGGTTGTCAATCCCTATAGGGCCACTTACGAGAGTGAGATCTGATAGATATGATAAGATAATATTTTTGGTATTTTTATGATAAAGATGCAACGTAAAATAAAGGCAAAGTAAATAGCAAAATAAATAACTAAGTAGTAGGAGATTTATATGATAAAGATAGACCTGGGGGCCATAGGTTTCACTAGTGGCTTCTCTCGAGAGCATAAGTATTCTACGGTGGGTGAACAAATTACTGTTGAGCAATTGACAGAATTGAGAATAGTTATGAGAATATCTAGGTATGATCATGTATATAGGCATCACTTCCGAGACAAGTAGACCAACTCCTGCCTGCATCTACTACTATTACTCCACTCATCGACCGCTATCCAGCATGCATCTAGAGTATTAAGTTAAAAACAGAGTAACGCCTTAAGCAAGATGACATGGTGTAGAGGGATAGACTCATGCAATATGAAGAAAACCCCATCTTGTTATCCTCGATGGCAACAATACAATACGTGCCTTGCTTCCCTTACTGTCACCGGGAAAGGACACCGCAAGATTGAACCCAAAGCTAAACACTTCTCCCATTGCAAGAAATATCAATCTAGTAGGCCAAACCAAACTGATAATTCAAAGAGACTTGCAAAGATAACCAATCATACATAAAAGAATTCAGAGAAGATTCAAATATTATTCATAGATAGACTTGATCATAAACCCACAATTCATCGATCTCAACAAACACACCGCAAAAATAAGATTACATCGAATAGATCTCCACAAGAGAGGGGAGAACATTGTATTTTGATCCAAACAGAGAGAATAAGTCATCTAGCTACTAACTATGGACTCGTAGGTCTGAGGTAAACTACTCACACTTCATCGGAAGGGCTATGGTGTTGATGTAGAAGCCCTCCGTGATTGATGCCCCCTCCGGTGGAGCTCCGGAACAGGCCCCAAGATGGGATCTCGTGGATACAGAAAGTTACGGCGGTGGAATTAGGGTTTTGGCTCCGTATCTGATCGTTTGGGGGTACGTGGGTATATATAGGAGGAAGGAGTACGTCGGTGGAGCAATAGGGGACCCATGAAGGTGGAGGGAGCGCCTGGGGGGGGGGGTAGGCGCGCCCCTACCTCGTGGCCTCCTGTTACGTGTCTTGATGTAGGGTCCAAGTCTCCTGAGTTGTATTCGATGAGAAAATCACGTTCCCAAAGGTTTCATTCCGTTTGGACTCCGTTTGATATTCCTTTTCTTCGAAACCCTAAAACAGGCAAAAAACATCAATTCTGGGCTGGGCCTCCGGTTAATAGGCTAGTCCCAAAAATAATATAAAACTGGATAATAAAGCCCAATAATGTCCAAAACAGTAGATAATATAGCATGGAGCAATCAAAAATTATAGATACATTGGAGACGTATCAATATTCACATAGAAGTTATATTGCCATAGAACCTTTAACATGTGGTGCTTGCCCCCATCCTTGCTAGCCAAAAATTCCGCACTAAGTAGAGATACTACTTGTGCATCCAAAACCCTTAACCCAAATCTTGTTTTGAGAGTCCATCTTACCTACCTAAGGATTGAGTAAGATCCTTCAAGTAAGTTGTCATAGGTGCAATAAGGTAATAAAAATTGCTTCGAAATGTGTTAGATCATTTAGTGTAATAGAAAATTGAGCGTTGTATGAACTTATGATGGCAAAATAATAAAGGCGACAAACTGCGTAATAAAGGTTGCTATCATAAGGGGAAATATAACATGGCGTTCTTTTACACTAAGAGATTGATCATACAACCAAAAAGTGCATGAAAACCTCTGCTTTCCTCTGCGAAGGGCCTATCTTTTACTTTTATGTATTTACTTTTATGCAAGAGTCAAAGTATTCTTCCCTATTCCTTTTTATTTTCTCTTTTGCAAGTATCATGTTGTGAGGAAAGATCTAGGCACATATATCCAGTTGAATATGGGTGGGCATTAGTTATTATTATTGACATCACCTTTGAGGTGAATACGTTCGGAGGCGAAATTATAAGCCCATATCTTCCACTACAAAAAAAGACACATCCGTGACATTTTGGGCCGAACAATTTTTTTTTCTGTCATACATATGACACTTCTATGACGATAATTGTGACAAAACCCGGTATCATCATAGATGTGGTGGGCTCCTACTTCTATGACAAAAAATCATGACAGAAAATGGGCTTTTCGTCCTGGGCGGGCCGGAGACGCAGCTGCATGACATTCTTTGGGCCGTCCATGATGGAAAAAAAACATGGTAGAAGCGAGGGCGAGGAAAATTTCGGGGAGTTCCCGGTTACGATGGGAGGTCGGGGGCCGAGCGATGCGCGTTTCTCTCGTACACATATGCGCGTGTGTGCGAGGCGTTGGCTCTAACTGAACCCGAGCGAGGCATTCGGCTCTAACTGAACCCGAGCGATTGCACTGTAGGCTACACGTTACTGAACCCGAGCGATCGATCGATGGCTGTTAACTGAACCCGATCGTGCGATTCCTTTGCTACTGCTGCTAACTGAAGCCGATCAATGGGATGAAAAGTGAGCGTTGCGGGGGGGTTTGGATGAACAGTGAGAGGTGGCATTGCCTCTGGATGAACAAGACCCCGTGGTCTGGTGGAGGGGTGGATGAACAGTAGACGGTGGAGGGGTTCCCGTGGTGGGGTGGATGAACAGGACCCCGTGGTGCGGAGTTCCATCGCCTGTTCCGTCCAAGCCCTCCCGATGAACACGACGCATTTTGTTGCCTCCCCATGAACACGATGCATTCCGTTGCCTCCCCATGAACACGACGCATTCCGTTGCCTCCCCATGAACACGATGACGACACTGTTTCTCCGTTCTGACCCAGCCATGTACACGAGCCCTGGCCGTCCGTATGCGCGAGTAGGCGTTCGAGACCCCGCCCGTATGTACACATACGTGGCCGTATTTTCTTTCTTGCACCCTGGCCGCTGTACGTACGTGTAGATGCTACGTGTGCGCCTCTACTACGACACGTGCGCGCCTCTACATCGACCAGTATATATGTACGTACACGTTCGCGACTAGAATGACAACGCTATGTACGCTTCGACCAGGTGGGTCCCGACTGTCAGGCACTTCCTTGTGTGTGAAGATGTAGCTGGTGGGTCCTAGCAGTCAGGGGGCGAAATACGGTGGCCCGTCCGGTGGGTCCCCGCTGTCAGGTGGAGGAATAATTATTTTGCATGTAATAAGGAGGCACTTCCTTGCTGCGGCCGTGGACCCAGCTGTCAGCGTCTCCACATACAGTCCATGTCTGATGGAAGCCATTCCTTAACCACGTTGACCACGCCGCGCCGACAGCACCAGGGCGGTGGACGACGGCGAGGCCTAGGAAGGGGACGACGCGGAGCCGGGGAAGACGCGGCAGTGGATGCCCACGCGTAGAGGAGTACGAGGGCACTGGTTCGCTGCGGTGTGACGCTGCCATCGCCGCAGAGTAATAGGGGGTGTGGGTGAGTAGAGGGATGGCCTGGCTAGCGGTGGGAGTAGTAGGGGGCAATGAGGCCTCTGTCGCATCACAGCCGGCGATGGGAGGCTGGAGCACGAGGCACGACCGGCGCTGGTTTGGGCGGCTGAAGCAAGAAGACCAGAGGTTGAAGAGGCACTACACCCGTTGGATGGACATTGTACAGTCACTGGAGCTAGAATCGTGCATATTGACTAAGTTGACAAAGCCCTCCGTCCCCGTCAACTTAGTAGGCCCACAAGTTAGCCTGCCTCTATACTGGGTCCCAGCTAATAGGGGGAGTATTCATTTCTTTTTTGCGTAATAAGGAGGCACTTCCTTGCATGCGAAGATATAGCTGGTGGGTCGGAGCTGTCAGTGGTGGTAACATTTTTTTCACGAAATACAGAGGCCCTTTCAGTGGGTCCCTGATGTCAGGTGGAGGAATCATTATTTTGCACGTAATAAGGAGGCATTTCCTTGCGTGCAGCCGTGGACCCAGCTGTCGGCCTCTCCATGTACAGTCCACTTCAGATGCATGTCGGTCGTTGACCATGTTGACCAGACCGCGCCGAGAGCAGCATGGCGGTGGACGACGGTGAGGCCTATGAAGGGAACGACATGGAGGCAGGGAAGACTCGCTAGTTGTTTCCCACACGGAGGGGAGTATGACTGTACGAGGGTTTACTTGTTCGTCTACCGTCGCCGGAGAATAACAACAGGTGTGGGTGAGTAGAGGGATGGCTAGGCCAGCAATGGGAGTACGGTGGGGCGGTGAGGCCTGTGGCAGCACAGCCGGCCGCGGGGAGGAGGGAGCAGGCAGTCCCGCCGGCGCTTGTTTGAATGGGTGGAGCAGGAAGAGCAAGATTGAAGAAGCACGACGGCCGTTGGATGGACATCCAACAGTCACTGCTTGTGCGTCAACCTTTTTTTAGGAAAGCCTCAAATCTGTGGAAAACAGCATACAGCCCATCTGCCATTATTTCTAATAATTTTCAGCCCCTTTGCTAATTGTTAAGGTTTTTTTGGAGCCCATATTCTTTTTGTTAGCATTACAGCCGAAATTGTGGCCATAGTTAAAAAATTATACAAAATTTTCCATATTTCGGTGCTGTCTGAACTGTTTTTAATCCCGAAATTTCGACTCACATTCAAATTGATTTAAAAAATAAATGTATATCAATATAAAATCCAGCAAATGCTCCACGCATAAAAATTAATGTAATTTAAAATCTTGAAATAAAAAAAAGATATTTGAAACTAATTGCTGGTTTGTTGTGTTTTAAAAATGTACAACCCATTTGTCATTAGTGATGGGCTATTTTCTCTGCTAGCCGAATGAAAGCTCTACTCGTCTCGAAAGATTTGCAGCCAAACAGGCCTGACAAAGCGACTTACTTGGCAAATCACAAAAAACTGGGCTGTGGCCATGGACCCAGCTGTCAGCCTCTCCACGTACAGTACTCTTCCGATGGAAGTCGTTCCTTGACCACGTTGACCACGCCGCGCGGAGAGCACCACGGCGGTGGACGACGGCGAGGCCTAGGAAGGCACTACAAAAAAAGACACATCCGTGACATTTTGGGCCGAACGAAAAAATTTCTGTCATACATGTGACACTTCTATGACGATAATTGTGACAAAACCCAGTATCATCATAGATGTGGTCGGCTCCTACTTCTATGACAAAAATCATGACAGAAAAATGGGCTTTTCGTCCTGGGCGGGCCGGAGACGCAGCTGCATGACATTCTTTGGGCCGTCCATGACGGAAAAAACCATGGTAGAAGCGAGGGCGAGGAAAATTTCAGGGAGTTCCCGGTTACGGTGGGAGGTCGGGGGCTGAGCGATGCGCGTTTCTCTCGTACACGTACGCGTGTGTGTGCGAGGCGTTGGCTCTAACTGAACCCGAGCGAGGCGTTGGGCTCTTACGGAACCCGAGCGATTGCACTGAAGGCTACGCGTTACTGAACCCGAGCGATCGATCAATGGCTGCTAACTGAACCCGATCGAGCGATTCCTTCGCTACAGCTGCTACCTGAAGCCGATCGATGCTGCCTCTGGATACATAATGAGCGTTGCGGGGGGTTTGGATGAACAGTTCCCGGTGGGGGTGGATGAAGAGGACCCCGTGGTGTTGCCTCTGGATGAACAGGACCCCGATCGATCGAGCCAGTCAGGGCTGGATGAACAGGACCCTGTGGAGGGCTGGATGAACAGGACCACCCCGTGGAGGGCAGGATGAACAGTAGATGATGGAGGGCAGGATGAACAGTAGCCCGTGGAGGGGTGGTTGAACAGGAGCCCGTGGAGAGGGGTGGTTGAACAGTAGCCGGTGGAGTAGCGCACGGTGGAGGCTGGAAGAACATGAGCCCGTGGATGAACAGTGGCAGGTGGAGGCTGGAGGAGGTCGACGGTGGATGAACAGTAGCTCGTGGAGGCTGGAGGGGGTCGACGGTGGAGATGAACAGTATCTCGTGGAGTCCCGTTTTGCGGTACGCCACACCCCTCCCGATGAACAGGACCCCCGTTTCGACCGTAGCGCTCAAACACAAGTCCGTTTCGTACGTTTTGCGGTACGCCACACCCCTCCCGATCAACAGGACCCCCGTTTCGACCGTAGGAGGTTCGTTTCCTCCGTTTTGCGGTACGCCAGACCCCTCCCGATGAACAGGATCCCGTTTCAAACGTGGCCGGTCGAACACAAGGCCGTTTCCTCCGTTTTGAGGTACACCAGGCCTCGTTTCCATCGTCAGTTCCGTCCAAGCCCTCCCGATGAACACGACGCATTCCGTTGCATCCCCATGAACACGACGCATTCTGTTGCCTCCCCATGAACACGATGACGACGTTGTTTCTCCGTTCCGACCCAGCCATGTACACGAGCCCTGGCCGTACGTATGCGAGAGTAGGCGTTCGAGACCCCGCCCATATGTACACATACGTGGCCGTATTTTCTTTCTTGCACCCTGGCCGCTGTACGTACGTGTACATGCTACGTGCGTGCCTCCACTACGACACGTGCGCGCCTCTACATCAACCAGTATATATGTATGTACACGTTCGCGACCAGAATGACAACGCTACGTACGCTTCGACCAGGTGGGTCCCGACTGTCAGGTACTTCCTTGCGTGCGAAGATGTAGCTGGTGGGTCCCAGCAGTCAGGGGGGCGAATTGTTTTGCTTTTTTGCCCAGACGCACTTCCTTGTGTGCGAATGTGTAGCTGATGGGTCCTAGAAGTCAGGGGAAACATTTTTTTCGCGAAATACGGTGGCCCGTCCGGTGGGTCCCCGCTGTCAGGGGGAAACGATTTTTTTGCGAAATATAGTGGCCTGTCCGGTGGGTCCCAGCTGTCAACCTCTCCACGTACAGTCCACGTGCGATGGAAGTCATTCCTTGACCACGTTGACCACGCCGCGCCGAGAGCACCAGGGCGGTGGACGACGGCGAGGCCTAGGAAGGGGACGACAGGGAGCCGGGGAAGATGCGGCAGTGGAAGCCCGCGCGGAGAGGTGTACGAGGGTTCACTGGTTCGGCTATGGTGTGAGGCTGCCGTCGCCGCAGGGCCTGGCCAGCGGTGGGAATAGTAGGGGCAGTGAGGCCTCCGCGGCAGCACAGCCGGCCACGGGAGGCAGGAGCATGCGGCACGATCGGCGCTGCTTTGGGCGGCTGGAGGAAGAAGACCAGAGGTTGAAGAAGCACTACGACTGTTGGATGGACATCGTACGGTCACTGGAGCTAGAATCGTTCATATTGACTAAAATTGACAAAGGCCCCCGTCCCAGTCTACTTAGTAGGCCCACAAGTCCGCCTCCCACCATGGTGGGTCCCAGCTAGCAGGGGGAGTATTCATTTTTTTGTGCGTAATAAGGAGGCACTTGTGGTGGGTCCGAGCTGACAGCGGGGGGACGTTTTTTCACGAAATACGCTGGACCGTCCGGTGGGTCCGAGCAGCCAGGGGGGAAGCGTTTTTTTCGCGAAACAAGGTGGCCCGTCCGGTGGGTCCCTGTTGTAAGGTGGAGGAATAATTATTTTGCGCGTAATAAGGAGGCACTTCCTTGCGGCCGCCTGGACCCAGCTGTCAGCCTCTCCACGTACAGCACTCTTCCGATGGAAGTCGGTCGTTGACCACGTTGACCATGCTGCGCCGGGAGCACCAGGGCGGTGGTCTGGACGACGACGAGGCCTAGGAAGGGGAGAATGCGGAGCCGGGGAAGACGCAGCAGTGGAAGCCCGCGCGGAGAGGAGTACGAGGGTTCACTGGTTCGGCTGCGGTGTGAGGTTGCGTCGCCGCAGAATAGCAGGGGGTGTGGGTGAGTGGAGGGATGGCCTGGCCAGCGGTGGGAGTAGTATGGGGGTGGTGAGGACTCCGCGGTAGCACAACCGGCCATGGGTGGCAGGAGCAGGCGGCACAACCGGCGCTGCTTTGGGCAGCTGGACCAAGAAGACCAGAGGTTGAAGAAGCACTACAGCCGTTGGATGGACATCGTACGGTCACTGAAGCTAGAAACGTTTATTATTGACTAAGTTGACAAAGCCCTTGGTACGCTCCAACTTAGTAGGCCCACAGGTCAGCCTCCGAAACGGTGCGCCCCAGATGTCAGGGGGAGGAATCATTTTTTGGGCGGCCGAAGCTAAGAATATCCGAGATTGAAGAAGAAGCACGACATCTGTTGGATAGACATCCAACGGCCACTGCTGCTAGAACCGTGTGTTGACTATAATAAGTTGGCAAAGCCTTGCATACGCGTCAACTTATTTTTTAAGGGGACGCGTCACTTAGTAGGCCCACAAGTGTGTGGCAGAGAACTTATAGCCCATTTGCGTTATGTAAGAATGTACAACCCATTTTGTAGACATCTAATGGAATTTACAACAACCCATTTACAGTTTGTTAAAAGTACAGCCCATTTTCTAGCTAGGACAATGATTAATAATTTCAACCAACCGTTGAAGACAGCATTCAATAAAATTTCCCACATTTTGATGGGCTCCGAAATATTTTTATCCCAAAATTTCTAGTCAGATTAAATATAAATTTGTATTACGTAAAAATCCAACGAAACATTGCGCGCGCAACAATGAAAATTTAAGATTTTCAAAATCCATAAATAATATTTTATAAACTAATTTCGTGTTTGGTGCATTTTTTTATAGTTACTGCCCAGTTTTTATAATTACATCCCATTTATTATTTTTAAAGCCCATTTTCCTGTTAAGCCTAATGCATCCCTCCTAGAAAAGATTTGCAGCCCAGCGGGGCGGAGAATAACAAGTTGACCTTGCCTGGGTATTCCTCAAAAAGACGTATAGCTGGGCTAGCCATTTTCATCTTGAAAAAATTAGTATCTGGGATGGATATCTGGCCTGGGCTAGACGGGCCATAGCCCGCCCAGTTAATACCCTGCTCTCCTCTGAACAACAACGGAATCATCGCCAAGAAAAACTCTGCAGTGCTCACGCCTCAAAAACACAAATACTGCTCGATCTGCTTGGTCCCAGCTGTCGGCCGCACCTTGTGCAATTCTCTCGTTTATATTGACTACATAGGTTGACAATGGTGTGGGACCGTGATGTCATGAAACCAGGAGAAAGCAAAAAAATAATATAGTTGTACATAATAAGGAGGCACTTGGGTACGTACGGCTATGGCCCTAGTGGGTCCCTAGTGTCATCCAGTCAAAATAAAGTCATCTCCTGAATCCTCATGTTCATTGACGATGTTAACAATGCTCGGCGCCACGGCAAGCGCAACAACTCAAAGGACAACGGAGAGGGCCTCGTGGGCCCTACGGATGGTCTGATACAGCGCCCGCTACTCATTCAGGAAGCCAGGATCATCAGACACCTATGAGCACCTTCGAGAAACTGAGACGACATGAAACGGTAAGGCCGTGCTTGGGAGCTCTGGTTTATTTCAAACCTGTATTAACATACAAGTGTAATTTACTCGTCGTCAAAAACAACGCGTAAAATACAGGCGTAATGAAACCGAGGGTCGGAGGTCTGTAAGTAAAACCGGCAGGTTACACGTGTAATTTGAGAGACCAGTGTATATTTTACGAGCACTGCTATATGGACGACATTACCAGACGATACATGCATGACGTGGGTATCATGCCATCCATGGGCAAGGCTGAAACAACAGCTAATGGCTGGATTAGCAATCGTCCGAGTGTCGTTCAGCGTTTTTATCGTGTGTCAAGTACTTCCGATATTTTACTAGTCGAAATCGACCAACCAAGCGCCTTCGCCCGAGACCATCTGCTTTAATTTTCAAGCGTCAGTTTTACAAGCGGTTTTGGTTGGAAAACGACGATCCAATCACGGCCTAATATCATGAGTTGGTCAGAAGATCATATGGTTTCACGTCTAACCTACCCGACTTGTCGTATAGGCTATGAATGAAACATCAGACGATGAACTTCTTAAGCACGGAAACAACATAAGTGGATGATCTTCTTAACAAGCAAATCACTGGCATTAGATCGACATGCAAAACAATACAAAGCATTATTCTCAGGAGGCACGGTGAACAGCTCGTGATGCCGCATGCCACAACATTCCAAGCTCAACTTTGCAATCAAACACAAGGCCTGGCATTACATAGACAATATTCAGAACAAACTCTTAACATAGGAATATCTCAGCAGAGTAACTATTTACTTCTAAACTGAACACATGAATAGGAAAAAACACTCGACGCTGCTCACAGCAAGGGCGTCCCACTTAAAAATATCAAATGCATGTCTTCTGGCTAACATCAATGAGCAAATTTTGACAAGGTTTTCCAATTCCAATATATTAAACTAACATCTTCTTGCTAACATTAATGATTAAACTTTGACAAGCTTTTCCCATTCAAAATATGTAATGCCTATGATCGTGGAGTCCCGTCGTAGCTTTTATACTTGTTTGGGCACTTTTTGCCCAGGGCACTCCACGTATTGTTAAATTGCCAATGGTCTCTGCAGACTAGTCATGTCACCGGTGTCTAATAATACTCTGTAAAGCTTCTCGGTCATTCCTTATGTAATGTAGCGCAAATAGTGACTGCTTCTTTCTGCAAAGTGGAACGACCAACTAGACCCAGTAATGCAGCAGTTTGCCTTACACATTGGCTCCTTTTGTGCAGTTCAACTAAAATTGAAGCCGGAATAAAACCGAGCTTTAATTTTGATATCCCTGTAAGCAACAATAGGTATAAGGGAAACAATTACTAAGAAATAACGGTTGATGACTTGTACTCCCAAAAGAAAAGCATCTACTGATCTACTTTATCTTAATGGGAAACAAAGCAGGAGAGTAGCAATTCTCCATCAGTGTGATTCATTCATATTAACTGAGACATTATCTTAACAATGCCTTGTTTCAACATGTATAAAGAACGACAAAGCTTATAAAGGGGGTGATGCTGAATTTGTTGTAGCAAAGCAACAAGCATCGTGTCTGGGTTGGTCCCATTTTTGTTCACTACTTAATGGGAAAAGACATCAATTCAATAGCTTAAATTCATCATTTATTTAAAACAGTACCAATACAAGTAGCACAGCATCTCAAAACACACTGCACGATCATGTGGATGAAGGCAAGTACCAACGTGTCATGACGCACACAAGATCACGTACGAATCTGCCAACACGAATAGGAAATCCAATCTTGTTTTGTGCAGTTGCACTGAAATCAAGCAAAGTGTTTCGCGTAGCCAAGAAAAATGTCACAATAGCAACAAGTTGAATAGATATCCCTGTATAAACCGAGGCAAAAAAGGAATCAATTACTGGCTAATAAAGGAGGATGAAACATGCAGCCACAAAATGGTAATCCCGCCAATCCCTAACAAGTGTTGCAGTTTTGAAATAAGATTCAGTAGTTAATTCTGATTGTGGCATCAATTACTGGCTTATAAAGGGGGTGATGTTGAATTTGTTGTAACAAAGCAACAAGCATCATGTCTGGGTTGGTCCCATTTTTGTTTACTACTTAATGGGAAAAGACAGCAATACAATAGCTTCAATTCATCATTTATTTAAAACAGTACCAATACAAGTAGCACAGCATCTCAAAGCACACTGCACAATCATGTGGATGAAGGCATGTACTGATCTTTCATGAGACGACCAACATAAAATATGAATCTACCAGCACGAATAGGAAATCCAATCAAGTTTTGTGTAGTTGCATTGAAATCAAGCAAAGTTGCCGGTGTGACATTTAAGTTTTCTATAGCAACAAGTTGAATAGATATCCCTGTTTTAAGAGGCAAAAAAGAAAACAATTACTGGCCAATAAAGGAGGATGAAACATGCGGCCACAAAAAGAAGCATCTACCTTATCTTGATGGAAAACAAAGTATAGGATAGTGGCATTTCTAAAACGGTTGCATTGATTCATATTAATAGAGAAATTCTTTTAAAACAGATCAGTAGTTAATTCTGAGATTAACAACAGCAAAATAGCTGCATGGGACATGCCAGCACCATGTGCGTCCACACGTATAAATGGGTGATGCAGAGTATGTAGCCAAGCAGCATAGATGCGCTGGTCCCATATTTTTTCTCTTTGAACCTTCTTCCTATGTGAGGGCAGCAAATCTAGTCATGCACAAACTACCCGACCCCCCAGTTTCTTTCCCTTTTCAACAAAGAGATCAGTTCCTTACAGATGTGTGTACTGGGTTACCCCCCTTTTCCATTTTCGACCTACAAAGCGGCTGGATAGCCAGTCTATACTGCTTTCCGCCCCTCCTTTCCTCATTGAACCACGTCCTAGATTCTTGCTCCAACCCACCGCACCCTTCATTCCTCTTTGAACCAAGACCTAGATTCAACTACAGATCGAAAAAGATCCACATGTAGCTAGAGCAACGATGGTTTCAAAGAAACTTATACCTTAGGGTCGTCGGGATGTGGCAAGGCGTGCGGCGGGAGGCTGGATCTGCCCACACTAAGTACGACAGGGAGGAAGAAGGGGTCGGTGACCCTCCTGCACAGGCGCTGGGTGAAAGAGAACAACGCAGCCGACAGTGGATTGCCTCCCTCGCTGAAGGCGATAGAGTGAACGCTGCACCTCCTCCCCTTCTCGGTGCGACGGGATACAGACGCCTCCTTCACCAGCTGTGGAGGGGGGAGAGAGACAAGAGGCCAACGCAGTCTTGTTTAGATCTGGTGAAGAGAGGGTGAGGGACTGTGAATATAGCAAACCCTAGCAAATGTATCTAGACTCATTTTAGTGCTAGATACCTCCGTATCTAGACAAATCTAAGACAAGTAATTCGGAACGGAGGGAGTAACATATATGTAGTGCGGCGAGCGTGTGGAGAGTGCAAACCCTAGTGAACAGGCGCTGAGGCTCCCGCTTATATATATACTACTGTAGTATGGACTGAGCTCCGGTTCCTTCACTGCACCTGCTTATGGTTGTATGACAGGTGAGCGAGCCACATTTTGGGCCCACCTGTCGTAAAACCCTAGCGAAAATTGCACCGACATGAAAGACGGCTGCGTCTCCAACGCAACCAAGGTGAACTGACGAAGGATATCATCTTTGTGCGTAACAAGCAAAGAGCACTGATGGAAGACAACTTGTTTTTCGTCGAAAATCGATCAGCTTCACCAGCCGATGCAACCATGAGGCGCAACCATGAGCATCGATAGGTCATCGTGGTGATGCAGCATCCATTTGGCATCAAGTTTGGGTAAGGCACCTAAGAAGTTTGACAAATCCTCACTGTGGTCTGTTTCTTCTCAGTAATCAAGCTCGAGGAAGGAAGAACCACGTGGCAGAGGACAATGAGGTGGAACAACAATGGCCATCCAATTTTGTGCAGTTCCACTAAAATTGAGGAAGACATGCCCGGGTATGGAGACACGCACCGCTGTTTCCAAAAATATAAAAAAGGGTTAGCAACGACATCTCAATTGGCATTAAGAATTAATGAAAAATACACCAACAAACAGAAGCATCATAATTATCTTGATGGGAACTAAACCAGGATACCCGAGAAAAAACGCATTTCTTCATTTAACCAGTGATAGTACTACCACCATATGGACAATGATCGCACAACCACCATGTACTTTTTGTCGAAACAACATGTATACCTCCACCAAGGCATAAATCAGGACAAATGTTTGAGTGGCATTTCCTCTATAATAGTACTAGTAGGTGATGTTGGACCAGCCGACGAACCCTAGCTACTATGCAGGGGGAGCTGGGGAGTAGTCGCATAGAAGAAAACCCGCATGCAACGACCTGGGGAGCTGGACCAGTACAAGAAGTTATACCTCAGGTGGGCGAGATGTCGTTTAGGCGGGCGGGCGGGATCTGCCCACACGATGACAGCGAAAAAGGGCGCGGAGGATCTTTGTCCGTGCCAGCGCCGGCTCCGAGAGGACGGTGCGCATCGACTTCCTCTGTCGCCGACAGCGACAACGTCAACGCTGCACCTCCTCACCTCCTGCAGTGGACGGGATTCGACCGGATCTATGACCACCGGTGAGGAGAGAGATAGAGTGGACACTGTCATCTTGTTTTGATATGGAGAGGGAGAAAGAGCGAGATGCGAGAAACTCTATCAAACAAGAGGCTATAATGGAGTAAAAAAATCTCTCCATAGCAGTGGTTTTAAATAGAATACGCGCGTTCCCGGAAAAAAGAAACGAAAACTGGCGGACAATTTTTTAAGGGTCTGTCTAGGACACATCTAGATGTGACATAGTTATGTCACATATAAGTTGATGTCCACTCTGTTTGTGGTCTTTTCCTAGTTTTTTTTGTTTCTTGTTGCTACATTATATACTTGTGGGAGCTTAGATGTGATATCCTTAAATAACATCTAGATGTGAATTAGACAAACTGATTTTCTATCGTACCAAGAAAGAAAACTCAATCAAAAACACACCTCCGCTTCTAGGTCGTGAGAGTCGTCGCGCACACACACATAGACATAGACATGCATATCCGTGTTTACGTAAAATTCCATTTCCATATCCATCTCCAATCATATTTGTCCAACTGGCACATTATTTACATTGTTAATTATATACGCAGCAATATTAACGTACAACATCTCTTGTTTGCGCACGTCCGGACCGCTGCCACGGCCGGTCCTCACCAACCCGAACCCTCTTCATCACCCGCGCGTGCTTCCTGCCCGAAACGGTCAGTGCCGCATTCACGCCTGGCCAGAGCAGACGCGACCTCTCACTGGCGCCAGCATTGATTGCGGCGCGCCGGCCGAGAGTGCGTCACCCGCGCCGCTTCCGGGTGCACGTGGCTGCTCCGCGTTCAAAGGTCGCAATAGCCGGCTACAACATGCGCGATCTTTTCCAGTAGTAAGTTCTTGGGAGTCCGTTCTACAGCTAGTTTTCCTCCCCCAACTCGTCAATCTCTTCTAGTAGTGCTAGTACTCCATGGCGCGATCCATCGACAAGCAGGCAGGAAAGTTATGGTATACTACTCGGTTTGCGGTGAGTGGCATGCCGAGCGACCATGTGGGGTCGAGCCATGGAGGAGGGTGAGACACGAACACAACAAACGTGATTTAAACGTTGGTTTTGCTCGATGGCGCGATCCAATGAAACGAAACGCTGGTTTCTCTCCGTTTCCATTTTTTCTCCGGAAAAACGGAAACTTTTCCACTCAATTTTCATTCCTATTCCAAGGTTGCCCCGTTACAACATTCCATCAAATACAAAGGAAAACTAACACGCATGCTGATGCATCTCAATGATTCACAGATCATAGCCAATATTTACTTCACAACTAAAGAAAAAAGTTATGAGAGCGTGTACGATAGAAAAACTACTGATGGGTCACTACGACTTAAACCCTAAACCCTAAACATATTTAATTTCCTGGCCAGGTAGAACCTGTTGAAGGAAAGACGGCTGGCACCCTCGGATCATACGATGCTTTTGTGCAGTTCCACTAAAATCGACCTGAGCATCCCTGATGGCAAAGATATTGAAGAAGTGTGATTAGAATAATAGTACTGGCACTAGTTCACGAGACATAATCTCATCACAACTAGAAGCCGGTAGAAGTAGAGAAAGATCGACATGGAGATGGAGCTACGGCAGTGGAGCAAGCCGGCTCCAAAAGGAAGATGGACTACCTGGAACGTCGGGCTGTAGCTAGAAGGGCTGTTGGGACGCGGCATCGGCCCATACTGCGGTGACCCCCGATTGGGACGCACCGACTGTGGGTTTTCTCCCTCGCCGATGTCGACCGCGTCTACGCAGAACATTGTTCCCTTCCCCCAGCTGTGGGATCAGGCCCATCGTTCTATGCTTGTGAAGAGAACAACCTAAGCAAGCAGGCTTGTAGCTTAGGCTCCTGCTAGTGTATATATAGTGGTTTTCTTTTTCTCTCCATATCAACCATTTTATATTGCCTACGTGTCATTCAAGAGTGAAATGATGGTTGCTTCTTCCGACTAACTTAATGTGTGATTTGACTCTCCTTAGTGGCCCCTACACGTACTCCCCCTATGTGTATGCAACAGTCACACATACACATGGACGCAAAAACGCGCGCGACGCCCTAATGCATGCATGTTCGAGCACACGACGGAACACACACAGTCACGCTCAAGTGCTCAACCTACACGTGCATGCACACACATACTCAGTCAGGGTGAGCTAGTGACCGTATGAACACCGGAAAATATATATATATTGAGCGCAATGAGCGTATTATGAAGTCCACTGACCATATTTTTACAAACATACAGTGACCGACAGTGTATTTATATCGTTTGAAATTAAGCCATATTAACCGGAGAGGAGGCAGCATGGACTAGCATTACTTTGCTGTGTCCCGTCAACTTGCCGAACGAGGAGAAGGTTGCAGGGCGGGAGAAGCTTGCGCGCGGTGGCTCGCAGGATAAGGAGAAACTTTTGACTAATGCAAGCTCTCCCTCGCTCAGGCGGTGGACGTGCAATAGTTAATTCGGTTTCAGATTGCTAGAAGCATACACTATACTACTAGTGCTATTATTGTTCGACTTCCCGAACAGCCAAGCGCAAAGTTTAGGCCTTCTTTGGTTCATAGGATAGGAATTTTACAGGAATAGAAAAATCATAGGAAGTGAGATGACATGCATGTCAATTCCTATAGAGAAAGAGATGTCATTTGGTGCATAGGATAGTATTTTTTCCATTGAGTCTAGGCTAATGTTTTTTTCTCCAAAACGTGATGGATTGATTCCTATCCTACATAGGAATAGGAATCCATTCCTACAAACCAAAGGGCTTCAAAGGAATTTTTCCTTTGCAAATCCTATCCTATAGAATTCCTACAAAAATCCTACAAACCAAAGGAGGCCTACCAGTACCACTACTATAGTCCATAAAGGTCTGTACTATACAAGTACTAGGAACCGGATGGAGGAGCGTCTGCACTCTTATTATAATTTTAAAATGTGATAAAGCAATCTTCAACACATTTGGTTCTCTTCGAGGGTTCTCGCATGTGATAATGGAAGTTGATTGCATGGAACACTCGCCACAATTCTCTCTTAATTCTGGCTCATATCCTATTACAAATAGTAGCGCTCAGTAATATTTCCTCTTTTTTTGTTATTCAGCATGTAAACAGGTCAGCAAACCTTGCGGCGCATCTTCGTGCGAACCGTGCTTGCTGCACTTTGATTGTGGCCGAGAGCTAGCTTGATGAAACACCTTGCTTCCTACTTCTTTTTTTGCGGGGTACCTCGCTTCCTAGTGACCAGTGTCTTGGCTGATCGTCCTAAGAATGCTTATATATGAATAAAGCTCTCTCATTTACCCGCAAAAAAGATTAAGCCATATTAATCGGAAAGGAGGGAGTATGGACTAGCACTACTTTTTGGTGTGTCTCGTCAACTCGCAGAACGAGGAGAAGCTTGTAGGACAAGGTGAAGCTCGCTTACGCCTTTTGACTAATGCAACCTACCCTCGGTGGACATGCATCAGTCCATTCGGTGTCAGATTGTCAGAGGTACACACTGTAGTACCCAACATGCCGAGTACCATCATTGTTCGACTTCACGAAGGGGCGAAGAGCCAAGCGCAGTAGTACGCGTACTAGGTTTTGCACCTTCATACTACTCCACCCTCCGTCATAGTTTACAGGGCGCGCTTCATTATGATGCATTTCTCTCAATGCATTTCCACCACCAGAGAGACTTTAGACGCGTTTGGTATAATGCTCAATTAATTAGGGCGTGGTAACCGCAATCAAGTCCACAATTTTCTCTCCATGTACTGTACTACTATGGAGTGCATGCATGTGTGTACCCGGGGTGGAAGCACTGCATGCATGTGTGTACGCATTATTCCCTCTAGTAATAGACGTCGTGCTATAACTACCAATGTTATTTTTTAGGACGATCGCTAGTCGCCTTGGTCCCACAGATTTTTTTTCTTTTTTCTGAAGCGCGCTGTATTAACAGTGACGGATGGATTAGTATGAGCGGATTCAAAGATGAGCATATTGATGGTTGCTTCTTCAGAGCAACTTATAGTGGGAAAGTGGGGCTTATGATTTGACTTCTCATTACTCACTATTAATGCGGCGCAACGACCGGGCAGAGTCTCCCATGCGGTTGTGCACTACCCCCTTGGTTCTTAAATATACTCCGGACTTTTTGTCTTTCTAGAGATTTCAACGAGTGACTACTCTCTCTCTCTCTCTCTCAAATATTTGTCTTCTTAGAGATTTCAAATGGACTGGCACATACGGATGTATATAGACATATTTTAGAGTGTAGATTCACTCATTTTGCTTCGTATGTAGTCACTTGTTGAAATCTCTGTTAAGACGAATAGAATATTTAGGAACGGAGGGAGTACACATACGAAGCAAAATGAGTCAATCTACACTCTAAATATTCCTGTTTGAAATTTGTAAAAAGACAAATATTTAGGAACGAAGGAGTATAATTTTGTGCATGGCACATGGACCTGGATGATGAAGAGGCTTCTGGGAATGCTATCAAGCTTCCATCATTTGTTTACATGATTGACGTACTATACAAATAATTTTCCAGCGACATGAAATTGTACAATGGTGTGAGCTTTCAGCTTTTGTTTCGCTTCTTGCCATTGATGCTCTTTCAGAAACAATAAAAAACTAACTTCCTTGCTAATGCATGTCAATTATTAGCACATCAGCGCTAATAATTACATCACAACTGAAGACGAAGTTGTGAGAAGGTGTTAAATTAAAATTGATCCATGCTTTCATTGGCAACAACGTCCCCCCAGTTCTGTCTAAATCAACAAGGCATGTTGGGAAAAAAAGTAGTTGTCTGGAGCATGCAACATTCCAATCATTTTGTGTAGTTCCACTAAAATAGAGCTGAGCATCCCTGTTCCAAAGATATCAAGTGTGATTACGATAATAGAGGAATGCTGATGAAACAATAAACACACAAATAGAAGACGGTCACCTTTGCATTCTCTCTTAAGACTAACTAGTTGGAGAAGATTAGTCTCGGAGTTGGATGAGGAGGATAGAGAAAAACCAATCTCCCTTTGTGCAGTCGCACTGAAATGTAGAGACGTTGCCCGTGTGACATTTTAGTACAACTGCACAAAACACTCTTAAGAAAAAAGTGATTTGTGCAGTTCACCAAAAGGTCGCAATAGCAATGACGTGAAATGGATAGCCCTATTTGCAAAAAATAGGTAGAAAGGAAATAATTACTGGCCAATAACAGTTCATGACACATGCGACGACAAAAAAGAAGCATATTCCTTGTCCTAAGGGAAGATAACAACACGGTTGTGTTTGTCTAAAACGGTGTGAGGACGAGAATGCAGTATGGAAAGTACGCCAGACGAGCGACGTTTTGGGCAAAGAACTATGGAAGATCCACATGCAGCGACATGGGAAAACGGGCAATGGAGCAAGGCCGGAGGGGATAATTGGAGGTCGTCAGGATGTAACTAGGTGAGTGGCGGCGGGCGGAATCTGCGAGCAGGTGGCGTAGGCCCTGCCACGCTGGAGCTTGGTCAGAGAGAACGGCGTGTACCACAGATCGGGACGTGCTACCTCGGCACCATCGAACGGAGAAACGATGCACTTCCTCCCTTTCCCCCGGAGGACGGGATGCGGCCGGATCAGTGACCAACGGTGAGAGAGAGAGAGGCCACCACACTCCCTTTCCCCCGGCGGACGGGGTGCGGCCGGATCAGTGACCAATGGTGAGAGAGAGAGGCCACCGCACTCCCTTTCCCCCGGCGGACGGGGTGCGTCCGGATCAGTGACCAACGGTGAGAGAGAGAGAGAGAGAGGCCACCGGAGCCTTGTGTGAGATACTCTGAAGAGCGGACTACCTTTTCCTCCATAAAAATCGTTTTATATTCTATGTACGTGCCATTGAGCGCTATAACTTTATTTAAAAATAACGCGGCAATGCATCAAGTCGAACTTTGTTTCATGCACGCGTGGTACACGACCTCCCTAGGTAAACAACCGCTACAGGCGTTCAAATTAGCACCTGGGCTGCCATTTAGTAAAGAAATGAGCTTCACCGTGTACCTGCGTGGGTGTGGCTGGGCACGAAGCGTGAGTACGTGCACGGTGCACCTATTCTCTTCTTGTATACGTACACCACCTGCGTGGGGTTGTGTGAGACAGATAAAAACCTAGAGAGATATAGTGTGTGGGTTCTTGAGAGTTTTTTTTGGGGGGGGGGGGTCAATCAAAAAATTTAACATATGCAATGTGTGTGAAATAGAGTCTTGGATATAACATATATATAGAGGGGGCGATCCATGAGAAGAGAGTGGAGGTATCATCGGCTTGAGGTGTCCATAGAATCGAAGAGAGGGATGATGTGTGTATGTGTGTGCGCACGCGATCGATAAAGAGTGCCATCGAATTTGTGTGTTCCCACATCAAAGATATAGAGTGGTTGGCCTACTGGAACGTGAGATGGGAGATGTGCATTTGTCTCTGTGGCATGGATACCTACCCACAGCGCTCGACTATCGGTGTGTGGTGGGGGAAGAGGGAGGCCCAATTAACTATAGAGGTACAATGGCTGGTATATGTGTGGAGGAGGAGAGAGGCCTACCTCATGTATTAAGGAGATCGATCTGCCTCATGTATTAAGGGAGATCGATCGACATCCATGCATATGTGCAGGAGATGAATAAGGTTGGGAGAGAGACAGAGCTAGAGTGTTGGAGGGGGTGGTAGTGGATTTGCTTCTAACAAATGGTGGGATAGGCTTACTAGACAAACGGAGGGCACGCCCGCAATATCAATAAGAGAGGAGATGGCTGCTTGTTGTCTGTTCACGTGCGTGTGAGAGACGGGTCAGGAGGCATGCACGAATGATAAGGGGGGACGATGTGGCTGTGGTAAGCAGACGTAACTACATAGGAAGATCAATCGCCCTTTGTAAGATAAAGGAGAGACATAACTTGTGAGGTTCGTCGATCGATGGGGGGGGTACTTAAAGTCGATCTAGGTATATGTTGGGAGATCGATCGGTATACATGCATGTGTGTGTTAGAAGCAAATGAGGCACGAGGAGAAGGATAGAGGGAGATGGATGCATGTAGGAGGTGGTACGAGAGGCATACTATATCGAGGGGGAGGAGTGTGCGGGTACGAGAACGATGAAAAGAGTGGTGGGAGTGAGGCATGGACGGTGACAAGAGAAGAGGGGAAGCTTGTGTTTGTGCTAGGCACACCTGGCTAGAGAGGCATATCGATCGATGTGTGCCGTAAAGAAGGAGCTGGGGGGCCTACACACACCATGGGTGAACGACCTAAAGTGAAAAGACGAATTTGCACGATGGAGCTAGAGAATGCTGAGGGAGGGTGAGAGGGATGCGGGCGTGTGCATGCACAAGAGAAAGTTAGCGCTAGCTACAAAGATAAGAGGGTTGTGTGGGTGTAAAAGACGAATAGAGATCATATATACTTCATTATAAAAAGTGAATTCGGATATTTGAAGAATTTATCATAGTGTTTCAAACAGACGGATGTGTGAATATATATAACGGTGGTACACATGGTGTGGTTATGAACATGGTATACTACATTTAATATGTTTTATCTCTACTCTTATAAAAAACGGAGTTGTTGATGATGGTGTGCCTGCCATCCTGCATTATAGGCCGTCTGATTTATATCTGGCGGATAGCAAGGAAACTATGATGGTTGAAGTTGGCAACAATCATGATTGTAGATTCTTATTGAAATAGAGAAACGAATTCAAATTTAGTTCGAATTGCAGCGGTAGTATAGAAATTTGGAGTGCACTAAAATGTTGGTATGAGTAGGTTACACGTATTATACAGCAAGCGAAAAAATATAATCGGACATAACATGGATTCATACTCCCTGCTTCCATCTATATAGGGCGTAATGAGATTTTTAAGACCGCCTTTGACTATTGACAAGATTAATAGTACATGACATGCACAATGTGAAAATTATATCATTGAAAGAACCTTTCACAGACGAATTTAACGGTGTGCTTTGTGTAAGTTGCATGTCATATATCATTGCTCTAATATTTGGTCAAAGATAGCATCGAAAAATGCATTAGGCCCTATATAGATGGAAGGAGGGAGTAGCTTTGAATAGCATTTGTATAGTAAAACGGGGCAAGACTCTCTCTTTGTGTGGTGTGAATAGTTTTATTTTTTTTGTTTTCTTTTTGGTTGACTGAAGTGCAAATTGATTTGGTACGTACAATTACAATATTACTACACGTTAGGCTTGTCCCTAAAATTCAACCCGCGTCTTGTTATATCCCGAAAATTCAGATATCGTGCTCCCAAAACTGGCGCCTTCACAACCCGCGCCTTGCTATCTTGAAATTACAACGCGCGCGAAAACTCCCTCCAGCTGCCAAATCCCGACACGCGAAATCCCCCTTCTAACCCTGAGCCGAAAGGGATGCTAGTTCAAATCGGTGGGGGGTACTTCTATAACACACCCTACATTTTGGACAAGCGCGTTCCTAAGTCATGCTTCACCCCCTCCCATCGCCCCCTTTTCGCCATTCGAAATCCCAGGCCGCCATAACCTCTCCGCTCTAGCCGCAAAACCCCACCCTCCTCCGTCCGCCATGTCATCGCTGCCCAGCCGGAGCCTCTTCCCCGACAACATCGTCCAGCGCAACAGCTCGACGTCCCTCGTCCACCTCCCCGGATGAGGATCCTTCGTCCATCTCGCCGTCCCGCCGGTTCAGCCGCCCCGTCCTCCACCTCCAAGGAGCTGCTCCGACGTTCGCCTCATCTATCGCGGCTGCTCCATCCCCATAGCGCAGCCTTAACATGCTCCACCGGAACCGCAGCATCCTCACCGACTCCTCGGACAAAGCCGAGGCCTACTCGGCGCCACCAAAGAGGTTGTACACTCATCGCATCGCACCTTCTCCTTAACTCGACCTCCCGGCGCCGATGGTGCTCCATCCCGCACCACCATGGAGTGGCTACCTTGAAGCCGGCGCCGCGGGCGACATCTCCACAACGGCTCTCCCCCAATGCGAGGCCCCTTCGGCAGCGGCGTCCATACCAGCCGGATCTGCTGCTGCTGCTCCGGCTCTCGCTCGATCGCTCGCTCGCCTAGCTGCTGCTGCTGCTCTCCCCCTCGCTCGTGCTGCTGCTCTGCTCCGATTAAGCCACACTTCAGTCGACTGAATCGACTTTTGGGGCAGTCAATTTTCAAGGGTTGGGGGGGCTCGCCGGAGTTAAGGAAGAACCACCCGCAGCGGGGACGGGGGCTCGCCGGAGAGTACCTCACTATCTATCTTAGGGTTCAGGGTGGGGCGGGTGGGGGGCCTAGAGGTCTGGCCGGGGCGGCGGTGGCGAATTGTTTCGGGGCAGCGAGGCAGCGCTGGGGCCGGCGGTTCGGCCAATGGTGGCTGGCGGCTCAGGGGGTGCAGGTTCAAGATTAACTGCAGGCCCTCCCTAAACTACATGTCAAGTGCCTCTCTGCTACCATTGCGTTCAGTTTCGACAGTAGCATTCAGACTCGACAGTAAATTTCAGTTTCGACAGTTAAGTTCAGAGTCAACAGTTTTTACCTCATCTGTTGTAGTCAGGTGGTTTTTGGTGATGTTAATTTTACATCCATTTTACATCATCTATTGGAGATGATATTAGAATCCCACTTGAGATTGACGATGTCTGTCTTGTGCTGCTTCAGCCTTGACGCCTTACGGCTCATCGGAGCTGCTCCAACGACAGAACGATCTGTCACAATAGAGCAGTGCCCTGGACGCCGTCTACAGATTCCTCAGATCTTCCTCAACACCTTCGACAGCCACCTCTGCCTCAACTGCTTCAGCGACCAACCCAATGATGCTGAGGTCAACACGGCTACGGCAAAGAGGTTGTACGCTTGTTGCATCACTTATTACTATACATTCACGTCGATCCATTAGGGCTATTTTGGTTCAACAGAAAAACATCGATCCACTGGTTGTTACCATCACTCTAAATTTCTGCATGCTCTCCTTACATAATCCCACCATATTTTTTTCGTATGCATGTCAGATATTGTACACAGTCATGCTGAACATGTAGAGAAAAAGAGAAGAGTTTTGCGCGGCAATACAATGTCATGCAGACATCGCTCCATGGTGGGTTTAATGGCAAACCCTCCCCACGCCTCTCCAGATTGTAATCCAGAGGAAGATATCTGTTCTAAAGCGGATTCGGACGCCGCTGACCACTCCTATTTACCCCCCAAGGTGTTTGCTCTACCTTGGCATGATGATGTTAGTCATATCATGCATATGTTGCCTTGCAGTGCCTTCTTTTAACATCATATATGTCATATGCTTAGTTTAGACATGTTCTGTAATGCCAACTGTTTAGTTTCTATATCATATATGGGAATTATGCAGTCTCATGTCTTTTAGCCAGCCATAATATATGTGAAATGTGTAATGCCATCCTGTTTAACCAGGCATCATATATTTGAATGATATCTTGCCCATCCTTTTCTTCATTACATTTCCATTTGTTGACAATGTTTGTACATTAAACTACTCTTCCTGTGAATCAGCCATTTGGGTGGGAGATGGAAACATCTGGAGTGAAAACAAGGCCTTCAGAGCAGACAGTGCTACCTGTCGAAGCAGATCTCTTGTTGGGTCCCGATAGCTCCTCAGAGATGGATTCAGAGACAGATGACCAGTCCTATTCCCCCACTGAGGTGTATGCTCTAACTTGGCACGGTTATACTATTCATATCATGCATACGGTGTCTTGCATTGCGTAGTTTAGACATCATATACACAATATTCAACACCATGTTCTTAGTTCAGACATCATATCGAATGCCCTCTGTTTAGCATATAAATCACATATGTGAATTAAATGATGCGATCCTAATTACTTAGATAACATGTAGGTGAATTATGTCATGCAATCCTGTTTAGTTATTCATTATATCTTTGAATTATGTTATGCTATGCTATCCAGTTTAGATAGACATCATATATGTGAAATTATGTCATGCTATCCGTTTTAGTTAAACAATATACATGTCAACTATTTCATGCCGTATTTTTTCCACACTATCTGTACATTAAACTATATTTCCAGTTTATCAGCCATTTGAATTGGAGCGGGTGATGCCAGTATCTAGCAGACTAAAAACACGGTCTTCAAATAAAACAGTGCTACCTCTTGGTGGAGATAGCACCCCGGTTGTACATGCACAAGAACCAGCCCTACCACACATAACCAACTCTCACAGATTGTACCCCTACTACGATGGACAGAGAACCAGCTTCACCCAATCTAACCCCATCCCCAGCCGATAGTAACCCAGTTCCTGTTGACATAGCACCATCTCCACCACAGAGCTCCCAAGCAAGAGCAGTTAGTAAGGCAGCTCCAGTTCCCATAAGGCCAGTACTATCACGGCGAACCCCAAATCCACCAGTTAGTATGCCTATTCCTGTGGAGGAAGCACAACCAGCTAGTCGTAGTTTAGCATCTATCGCATTTGATGTTGTTAAATCGTATGTGCGTATCTTCCCATCTTGGAAATATTATACTGAAGATGAAGGAAAATGCCAGTTGCAGGTGTTTGTCCAGGAGTTATGTGTAAGTAATGTTATTCAAGGCAATTACTTTGCTTCGTCCCATACATCCTACCTCCATGATGGTTATAATACAACAAATTTTCCCATTTTTCTCTATAGAGAAGGACCGATTTCGAAAATCAGGATGAGGTAACCTATGCTAATACCTCTGCTATCTTCAAGAATGCTTGGTGGTAGTATCGGAATTACCTGAAGAAAACGTACTTCACCGGCAAAGAAACTCATCAAATTCCCTTACATTCTCCTGAGACACATTTACTGGACAATGACTGGGAACGCCTTGTTCTGTACTGGTCCCGAACCAAGAATGTGGTAAGGTCTATGAGCTCATTTTCTATTTTTAAGTATTATATTCTTGCGTCTTACTGTACTCTATTCATGTAGAACAAGTGCCTAAACCTAAAGAACAACTGTTCTAATTTAAGATTCCATTGCTACCATAGGAAATAGATATATGTTTGTTTGATTCTTTTATTATGTACTAGTACTTGGCAATAGAAGAGTTGGTAGTTTAGTCCTGTCCACCTTACTAATGAACTGGTTCACCGAAATGAGTTTCATATACTAGTACATGCTAAACTTGTTATGTGTCTGCTTGTTTCTTCTTTTAGAATGCTGACAGAATATTGGGGAAGAGTGCCTTATTAAGCAACGGTAAAGCAAGTAAAGTAGATAAGGTTCAGGATAGTGACACATCCTGTCTTGGTTTAGTGTTGGAGTTACTGGCTACTACCGCTTGCACAAGCTATTCAAACTCACCGTCTGAATCAGTTCGATTTCTTGTGTCTCGACTACATGCTGAAAGACAACGATCAGCTGTGCTGCGACAAGAAGCGGAAGGACTGCGGAAGTCCCTGGAGCATTCAGATGCATACTTTCTGGTGCAACAGCAAGCGTTGGAGGATTTAAGCGCCAAACAGGACAAAGCTAATCAGCTTGCTAAGCATATTGCCAGCATGGTGGATACCCAGGATAACGTTTCTTGAGCTCTTCTGAAGTTGTTTCAGTTATGCCCTTGTTTTGCTGCCGCGTTTATTTGCACTGGTGGCCAATTTTGACGACCAATGTATATGATATGCTGCTTTGTTCCCTATATTTGCACTGGTGGCGAACTTTGATGCCCAATGGATGTAATATGTGTAATAGCCGTGATAGCCTAGCGTTAGTTGCTTGCTTATTTATTTCCTTGTTGTCTTGTTTATTTGTTTGCTTGCAGTCATTGCAGTTCTTTTTCTACGGTTAACTAGTGGCTGCAATAACCTATTTTTTAAAACTAGGCCACAATAACCATGGACTAATATTTACTGTAGTGACACTGGGCCTCCTACGGGCCGTAGAAACAGTGGGCCTTCTACGGGCCGTAGAAACAGTAGGCCTTCTACGGGCCGTAGAAACAATGGGCCTTCTACGGGCCGTATCATCAATGGTCCTTATACGGGCTGTATGATCGATTGGCCAAACATGGGCTAATAACAGGCCGCATTATGGTCGTAAAACGGGCTAGAGTTGGAATCGTCCATTCATGGGCCGACCGTAACGGGCCATCATTAATAGGCCGTATTTGATGACGCTATGAAAACGGCCCAACGTATTAACAGACCACAAACGGGCCGACTATAACCACGGGCTGAATTTGGCCCACAAGCAGAAAATGACAGTAACAGGCCGTAAGTAAACGAATGCTGGAAATGAGCCCAAGAATTAATGGGCTCTGAGAAGGCCAAAAGATAACATGGGCTAGAATCAGCCCAACGGAATAACGGGCTGTTAATGGGTATAAAGTGATACACTGTTCATTACGGGCCAGTTTCACCACGGGCCGTTAATGGGTGTAAAGTCATACACTGTTCATTACGGGCCAGTTTCACCACGGGCCGTTAATAGGCCAAGAGTTACATAGGGCCTCATATGGGCCGAAAGACGTCATGGGCCATACATGGGCCAGAAGTCAAAACGGGCTGGAATCATATTGGATGGCCCAGATGATGCTACTGGGCCTAATTTGGATAGGGAGTAACGGGCCTTGGGTTAGCGGGCTGTAAATGGGCTATATGTGAACAGGCCATTAACAGGCTTTCCATGGGCCGGCCCGCCACCTTTTGACCAAGTCAAACGGGTCGGCCTTTTCACAGGAATGGGCCTCTGTTGGGCCGTGCCACGTGTCGACGTATCATAGGCGCCTTCTGTCCAATGAGTGGTTGACATCTGTCCCAACGATGAGCTGACACTTGTTTCCTCCAGCCAATGATGATTTTACACGTGGAAAATCCCCATTGGTCGGGCTGTTAACGGGTTATCAGATCCAAAACCCGACCCGATAGCTTAATGGTGTTCCGTTACGATGGATGCCATGTGTCGGTCACCCTTGACGAAAGCACTTCTGTGACGCGCGATTTATCGTCATGGAAGTGGACACTTCCGTGATGATAATTTTGGTAATGTCATGGAACACTTCTACGACAGCACATGTATGACTATCTTGATTCTGTCATAAATTTGTCATGGATGTACATGCATGACAAAAAAAGCGACCTACTGTGACAAACACGTATCTTCACGGAAGTGTATTTTTTTGTAGTGAGGGGACGACGCGGAGCCGGGGAAGATGCGACAGTGGAAGCCCGCGCGAAGAGGAGTACGAGGGTTCACTGGTTCGGCTGCGGTGGGAATAGTAGGGGGCGTTGAGGCCTCCGTGGCAGCACAGCCGGCCACGGGAGGCAGGAGCATGCGGCATGACCAGCGCTGCTTTGGGCGGCTGGAGCAAGAAGACCAGAGGTTGAAGAAGCACTACGGCGTTGGATGGACATCATACGGTCACTGGAGCTAGAATCGTTCATATTGACTAAGTTGACAAAGCCCTCCGTCCCCGTCAACTTTGTTGGCCCACAAGTCATCCTCCCACTATGGTGGGTCCCAGCTAGCAGGGGTGTATTCATTTTTTTGTGCGTAATAAGGAGGCACTTCCTTGCGTGTGAAGATATAGCTGGTGGGTCTGACATGTCAACGGGGGGAACGTTTTTTTCGCAAAATACAGAGGCCCTTCCGGTGGGTCCCAACTGTCAGGTGGAGGAATCATTATTTTGCGCGTACAGTCCACGGCCGATGGATGTTGTTCGTTGACCAAGTTGACCAGGCCGCGCCGAGAGCACCATGGCGGTGGACGATGGTGAGGCCTAGGAAGGGAACGACACGGAGCCAGGGAAGACTCAGCAATGGTTTCCCACGCGGTGGGGAGTACGAGGGTTTACTGGTCCGGCTGTCGTCGCCGGAAAATAACAGGAGGTGTGGGTGAGTACAGGAATGGCCTGGCCAACAATGAAGTAGGGTGGGCCGGTGCGGGAGGCGGGAGCAGGCAGTCCCACTGGAGCTGGTTTGGGCAACTGGAGCAAGAAGATCAGATATTGAAGAAGCAGCACGGCCGTTGGATTAACATCCAACGGTCACTGCTGCTAGAATCGTTTGTGGACTAAGTTGACAAAGCCAAAGTACACGTCAACCTTGTAGACCCACAAGTCAGCCTCCAAATCTGTCCCAAACAACATACAACCCGAAATTTCTAGCCAGATTCGAATTAATTTTAAATCTAAATATACCTTAATTTAAATTCAACGAAATTTTACCCGCACAAAAACAATGAAATTTAAAATATCAAAATCCGAAAGAAAACAATATTTTGGAACTAATTGTCTGTTTGCTGTATTTTTTCATTTTATAGCCCATTTATTATTACTTATAGCCCATTTATTATTACTTATAGCCCATTTTCTGGGCAAAATGCATCCCTCCTCGTCTTGAAAGGTTTCCGGCCCAGCAGGGCGTAGAAAAGCAAGTAGGCCTACGTTGGTTATTCTGAAAAAACAAAATAGCTGGCTAGCAATTTTCAGAAAGGAAAAAACAAACTGGGTTGGTCATGTGGTAAACATATGAAATAAAAGCCTGGGCTAGACGGGCCACGGGTCCCGCATAACCCAGTTGATACCGTTCTCCGTCCCGAAAAAACAAAATTACTGCGCGCGCTACTGGGTCCCTACTATCATCCTCACCATGTACACTCATCTCCTTATTCCTCTCGGTTGTTGACCATGTTGACAACACCGGAGGACGGCGCCGCGGCGAGCGAACCAAGGCGGAGGACGATGGTGAGGCCTCGGACGGGAACGAACAGGAGCCGGGGCAGATCACAGCCAGCCGTGGGAGGCGGGAGCAGGCGGTCCCGCTGGCGCTGGTTTGGCTTTGGCAGCTCGAGGAAGAAGAGAGTGAAGAAACACGACAGACGTTGAATGTCAATCCAATGGTCAAGGTTGGCACAATCGTTTGTTGACTAAGCGGACACCAAGTTGCATACTTTTTTATATATAGGAACAAAAATGCGAGGAAAATGCGTTCGTCTTCCGTCCTCCTCATAGGGAACGTTCGCCACATAAGTGACTAGCACCCTTGGTTTTCAACCGAGAGGTCTTGGGTTCGAGTCCCAGGAACTCTCAATTTTGTCCTCCTTCCTTCCTCGCCAAAAAAGGGAAAGAAAATCAAAGACTTGGGAAGGCGTACAGAACAAGCTAGTGTACCAGTAATGAGACGTTGCCGAGTTTTAGAAAAAAGAAAGACATGCTCCTGTAGCTGGTTCGAATCCAAACCTAGACTATGATTATATATGGTGCTATGCTACTCTGCAAGTAATGAAACTGACATATCCAATGTTCGCTTCTCCTCTTCTCTACTTACTCTGCCTAGCATCAGAAGCTCCGGCCGCAGCAACCATGTCCGCTGGCTGCTCGTCCACGTGCTCTTCAACAGGCAACAACCAGATATATGCCAAGTCGCAACCCGTACCATCTCCTGTGGGTCTCATCACACCCTCGCCGGCACGCGTACCGCAGCCGATTGCTCATCGCAACCCGCTGCCGTTGGTGTGGTTCCACTGGTGCAAATCATGCAGAGTCATCCGTAGCGTCTCAACTACAATCCGCAACCCTGGCCGAGTCTTCTACAAATGCCCGAATCATGGGGTAATAATATGTTTAAGTGCTGTTCTGATGCTTTCAGTTGCTGATTTTTTTAATAGTTTGGTTGATGATCAACCAATTTGATTCGTGCAGAAAAGGTAAGATTCGTGTGATTTGTATTTTTGGGAAGTTGCTGATGTGGGGGAATGCAACTACGCTGATTATTTGGTTAGCCGAGGAATCCCAATACTAGCAGGTTGGGGTGTTGGACAAGTAACTGAAGGAACGGCAGAAGAGGAAGATGCAGAGCAGAAGGTTAAAGATGCAGTTCCTCTGATCATGGCCAAGCAACAGCTGCAGAATGGCCTTGACAGCAATGAGGAGATGAAAGAGCTTGTGAAGATAATGGGCAAAATCAATGTGCTCCGTAGGATGATTGTCTCTTTATTTGCAGTGTATGTAGCACTCATGATGTATTCAGTGGCTACGACATGAGCACTTTGCCGAAACTAGTAATGAATGAAACCTGTGTAGCAGGCTGGGCGTAGTGTTGTGAACATCTAGTGATTTCTATTAACGAAAATCAGGGGGTATCCCCTTTTTCTCATATAAATAAATAAATAGCAGAGGCCCTGTCGGGTCAGCTTTGTTCTCATTCGAAGACGTCGAGAAAATTGCAGTCCAACAGCAAACTATATCATCAAATTCAAGTTTCACAGCCAAATATGAGTACAACTAAACAATAATGTCATCATGTTTTAGTTGTCATGCAATCACCAAACACAAATCAGCATACATAACAAGTGATGTTCTCACAGCAAAATACTAAACAACATGTTCATCAAGTTTCAGTTGTCATAGCAAACACAATTTCACATAGTAGATAAAAAACGTCTTCTGATAGGCAAATACGACAAAAGCAATGTAATCATCATCCGCAGCAACAACGTCAACATCTTCGCCATGTGTATTAGTCTGAATCGTAATTGCCCACGGTGTCATCTTCTTCTTCGTCCTCAACGTCCTCGAACGTTGGCTTCTTCTTGATCAACTCTTGTATGTCCACAGCACGACATGCAATCTTTTCGCCGGTGTCATTGACGTGATGGTTCTCAAAGTTATTAGGAACATCTGTGTTATCTTGTACATCAGGAGCAGTGTAAGCATCAACTTGTTGTGCAACTTCATTAAACGAATTCCTCTACTCAAACCTTTGCAATACTCTCCAGTCATCGCTACGTGCAAATGTGTCTTCCAAGAAAAATATCTATGTTGCTTGATTTGCCAAAATAAAAGGCTCGTTGGTCTGGTACGCCGCCTTGACATTGATGGATTTGAAATAATCATCAGCTCTGTGTTTTGCGATCCTAGAAAACAGGTTATACCAACGACAGCACAACAGAACCACACACCGATGATCCTCAAAACTGGAGATATACTACAACTGAATAATGTCTGTTATGTTAGCATACATTTCAGTTGTCTCTTTGTCATACATATCCGTGTTCATGATGACACTCTTTTGTGTCTTCCTGCCTTTGTCTCGTGCAAGGGTGTTGTAGCGCACATCTCCAACAACGCAAGATTCATAATGTCTTACCCGAGTATCAGGACCCATTGCTAGTGAGTAAAGGGCATCATCAACTGCCTTCCCATCCTCCTGCATCTTCTTAACCTATGGTTAGAAAATAGACAAGCTGATCATCTTATGTACTCAATATATTGAAAAAACTAACAGTGCACTTCAAAAGCTTACATGGTTCTTGAACCAGTTCGCAAATCCTGCCATAACCAGTTTGTCAATGTTTCTTGGATTTTCCAGCAGTAACTCCTCTTTGTAGATGTTGCACAACATAGTGATCACGTCAAACATCTAAAAATATAAGAATGTGGTACAAGTTTAGTAGATTACGATGTATAAGCTGCAGTACTGCACTTACTTGATATAAGGTAGTATCTCAGGACAGTTATTCAACACATACCAAACCATTTTGTCCAAATATTTAGGTTTGTCCTCTTGTCGACTCTTCCTTGTAACCCGAACAGAATAATCGAAAACATTGAGCCCGTGATTGTCTTCACCCACCTCCTTGCTAAGCTGATCAGCTGTTTCAATGTATTTTGAGCAGAATGTCAACGCTTCTGTAGCAATGTAGGCCTCTACAATGGAACCCTCGGGTCTAGCTCTGTTCCTAGCATAGCCCTTGAAAGTGCCTAGCCGCCTTTAAATAGGGTACATCCAGCCATACTGTTCTGGACCTCTAAGTGGTGCCTCATCGGGTAGATGAACAGCCAAATGCACCATCACATCAAAGAAGGCTGGAGGATATATCTTTTCAAGGTCGCATAGGATAGTTGGTATCTTGTCTCTAAGATGCTCCAAAGCATCTATCCTGATATTCCTACTACAGAGTTCCCTGAAGAATTGTCCCAACTCTACAACTGCTCTGTATAAGTCAGGGCGGCCCAATCCTCTAAGGATAACAGGTAAAACCCTTTGAAGTAGGACGTGGCAGTCATGAGTTTTCAACCCTTGTACCTTGTTTCCATCTGCACTGACTCTCCTTTCAGGGTTGGAAGCAAATCCATGTGGGAATCTCACACGTGACAGGACCTCACAAAATTCTTTTCTTTTTACCTTGTCCAACACGTACCCAGCTGGTGCCATATCCCGTGGTTTACCTTCATCTTGCACCTGTAAATCCTTTCTGATACCCAGGTGTGTCAAATCAATCCTAGATTTTAAGGTATCTTTCGTCTTGCCTTCAATGTTAAGAAGTGTGCCGATAATGCTGTCACATATATTTTTCTTGATGTGCATCACATCAAGATTATGCCGCAGATCCAAATCTTTCCAATACTCCAAGTCCCACAAAGTGGACCTATGGGTAAACAATAATCTCTCTTCTACCCTACCACGCTTCCTTTTCCCGCTACCATTACCAGGATGGTTTCCTGGTGTAATATGCCTGACCTTCTCTAATTCCACTTACAACTCATCGGCGGTGCGCCTCTTTGGTGTATCACGGTTTTCATGCTTTGCATTGAACACATGTCTTCGGTATTTTCTAGGATGCCGCTTGTCCTTGGCAAGGAAACGATGGCGTCCAATGTAACAAATCTTGCTAAGTATTGCGTATGACAACGCATTCCTGTCACAGCGAACACATGCATTGTAACCATGTGTCGTTCGGCCTGACATAGTGCCCAAAGCCGGATAATCATGGATGCACCAAATTATAACAGCACGCAGAAAGAAATCAGCTGGTGGGATGCTATATAGGTCTCGAGTGAGAACACCTTTCCATAGCTGTTGAACTTCCTCCACAAGAGGCTCCATGAACAATTAAAAATCCTTTCCAGGACTTTTTGGACCTGGGATGAGCAAGGCCATCATGTAGTTTGGTTCTTTGGTGCAGACATTTGGAGGCATGTTGTAAGGGATAACAAGCACTGGCCACATGCTATATGTGGCGCTCTGGTGGCCAAATGGGTTAAATCCATCTGAAGCAAAGCCAAGTCTAATGTTTCTCGAGTCAGTAGCAAACTCTTTGTGTTTATCATTGAAGCTTTTCCACTCACTACCATGAGATGGATGGCTCATTACATTCTGAACTCTGCACTCCTGGTTCCTAGAATGCCACAGTACATCCTCTCTTGTTTCAGCATCATGAAACAACCTCTGCAATCTTGGTGCAATTAGAAAATGTCTCAGAACATTATGAGGAATCCTCTTCACAGCATCACCATCTTTCCATCTTGATGATTTGCATTTTGGGCATTCACTTAAGTTGGCATAATCCTTCCAGAACAAAACACAATTATTCTTACAAACATGGATCATATCATATCCAAATCCAACCGCACGAAGGAAATTCTTCATTTTACTATAGGTGTGTGGCAGCTCAGATGCATGTGGGAAAGATTCGCGGAAAGCAGCCAACATCGCATCGAATGATTTGTTAGTCATCCGCTCAGTTGTCTTCACCTGAAGAAAGGTGACCATAGCTGAGAATACTGACAGCTTATTTCCTGGGGTGACAGCAACGTTGCATTGTTCCAACATGCGGGCCCACCATTTTTCTTCTGCAGGTGAAAGTTCACGGAATGCACGAGCATTTCATAGCATTGTTTCAATGTTGGTCAAACTCACTGGCTCCGCCACCACCACCTCCTCCTCCTCTTCCACCTGAGCATCAGGCAGATCAAGATGGTGATCTGCTGCTTCCACGTAGTCAATAACATTGACATTCACAGTTTCACCATGATGAACCAACCTAGTATATGTGACCGACAACCCATACAAGTGTAGATGATTTTGCACAGTTGACTGGGGTCTTGTAACTGAATTCATACAACTGCTACATGGGCAGAGCACATCTGATTTTGGACCACCGTACTCCGCTCTGATAAAGTTCATGAAGTTTTCAACCCCCTTGACATATGCAGCGGAGAATCTTCGAGCAGAAGTTATCCAAGTCCTGTCCATCTGTTAGACATAAAAATTAGTTCTTCTACTAGATATTACAGGAAAAACATATATGCTTTTTATGAAGTCCAGAAAAAATACCTAGGTCGATGTCTAAATCTATGGCAAGATATTTGGACGAGCAGATCTAAGTAACGAAATATATGTAAAGCTAATTCAGCAAACATATTTGAGTGCCAAATTATGGCAGGCTGTTTCAGCAGTCAGTGAGGCCGAGCACACAGCCATCAAACTATCAAAGGCCATCGCAACAACAAAGGTCGAGTATAAAACGATGTAGAGCTATTTCAGCTAACAGATTGGCTACTAGACCATGGCAATCTACGTCACAATAAATAAATAGCAGGATATTTTAGCAACTAATCGGCCATGGCATGCCATCTCAGCTAAGCAGATTGAGTGCAGAACAGGGCAAGGAAGCTTCTTAAGCAGAGCATATTGACAGTAAACTACTTCGACAAACAGTGAGATTAACAGCGTCTATCGGCTAACATTCAGCACTACACCGACATGAACGGGGCCTCAGTCTAGAATGCGCGTACCGTGGGAGAAGCTGACCGCCGTGCGTCTCCACACGAACGTCGCCAGCGGTGGTGGCGCTGACCGCCGTGCGCCTCCACAAGAACGTTGCCAGAGGTTGCGGCGCGGCTAGAGGACGGTAGTCTATGAGAGCGTACTGTGGGAGCGAGAGGGTCGCCGAACCACGGCGCCGACATATCGGCGCAGCGGGGAGGGCGGCTTTGGCAGAGCGAATGGAGTGGAGGGGGACAAGGGGGAGGGGGGTTTGGGGAATATTATTGGCTAGTTGGCCGAAGGGCGGTTGAATCGGATTTGGGGGAAATTTTTGGGTGTGGGGGGGGGGAGGATTTTCGCACGGCAGGCGGGGGGGGTTTGGCGCATGGTCGGTTTCTCCAAGTGCAGTCCCACGTGTCAGTGAAGAGGCAAGCCGAAGTGCGTTCCGTTTGCGTGAGCCGTGTGCAGGACCGAACATGTGTGGGGTGCAATGGGACCGCGACAGGAGTGATGTGAGTGTACCACATTTTTTCCTTTTAAACTAGGTGCTTCGCCCCCTCAAAAAAAAATCTGTTGCTTCGCGCAATCCATCGATACTACTACTAGTAATCCGGTAATCCCGACTAAAATGGCGCGGCCGGGTCTTTTCCCGCGTGATATGCTGGGAGGTTGGCTTAGTTGGGTTTTTTAGGACGAGTAATGCTACACCTACGTAATCCCAGTTACGTATTTAACGTAATGTGAAACGTGTGAGTTGTTGATTGTAGATTGGGGGAGGGAGGGGCCCACCACCATGAAAATCAGGGGAGGAGAGAGAGAGAGGCAATTTACGTTAACCCTTTCATAGGTTCCCGTAGATGTAGAAAGATGTGTCCGATCCTGCAATATAGGCCGTCCGATCTATATCTAACGGATAGGAAGGAAACTATGACAATTTACCCGCACTCCTCTCCACATTTGCAGATAAGGCTTTCCCTCGTTCATCCTTTTCTCCCACAAGATCTTGATCTTCCGTGCAATGCACGGGCATCTTGCTAGTACTCCTACAATATGTATATTATTGTGAAAGTTCATATACACCGGCCGATATTAATGCAAACACGCAGATTTTCGTTACATTTCGAACTTTTATAGGACAAAAAACCCGACCCTAAACCTATTCTACGGTGGCGACCGACGTCCTCCATCCGTGATCTCCATGTACGGGGGCGGGGTTCAAGACCCACGAAGTGAAGGTGCGGTCTCCGGCGAGGAAAAGTAGAACATGGGAGACGGACCGGCCAGTTGGCACACCATGCCCTGCCGCCTCCCATGCCCTACTCATCCTCGGAGGAGTCCCCGACCTCGGCGGTGCCGGATGTTGGACGGCGGCAAGTAGGACGCGTGACTGACGGTGCTCCCGTCGTTGGCCGCCAGCGTGGCCACCGCTTGTGCGGCGACTTGAGCGAGGGCGGCGACCTCGAGCTCCATCCCCGAAGACAAGCTCTCCTGCAGAGCGTTCGCGCTTGCGGTCATGGCGGATGTGGTTCCAGGTAGGAGGACGATGCGCTATTGTGTGGAGGTTAGCTGGGCGTTGCTGCTTTAAGTAGCGCATTCCGGTGAGGCCAAGCGTCCGGGTGCGTCATTAAGTCGCCGAAGTTGGTTCCGCGGGCACCGAGCATCTTAATGACGACATGCGAATGGACGACATGAATGCGGGCAGCTGGTGCCGGCTGGGAATGCACCGCATGACGGCACGATGGACGAGGGTTTTGGTGTGCCAGGGTAGTCAGCTACGGTCGTGGCAACGTTGGAGATGCTCTTTGCTCACATGCGATCCTCGCATGTCATTGAAAAAGCAAGACGACCCGGCATGGTCTCAGGTCCAGAGGATGCAATTGGCCGTGCTACACCACTCCGCGGACGCGTCGCGGCGCCCCGTGCATCCTTGATGAGCCGGGTGTTGGGGTGTGTTTGGATTGTGGCCAAAGTGCACCTTGCCAAAATTTTGGTCATGACCAAAAGATTGGTCTTTGTTTGGATGGTTGCCATTTTTTTGGCACGCCAATGAACTCTAGCCAACGCTAGTTCATTTTTCTTGACAATGTCGGCCAAATCATGGGCAACCAATACCTCAACCAAAATTTTGGTCATGACCCAAAGATTGGTCTTTGTTTGGATGGTTGCCATTTCTTTGGCATGTCAATGAACTCTAGCCAACTCAAGTTCATTTTTCTTGCCAATGTCGGCCAAATCATGGGCAACCAATACCTCAACCAAAATTTTGGCTACCCAATGCTTTGATGGGGCAACCATGGGCACAAACCGAACATACTGTTGGTCGTGCCACAGCACTAATGCCACCCTCGGCAAACTGAATCTGACCGTGTCTAGCGACGATATGAGTGTGTCTCTCATCGCCATGTCCAGAGGAGGTGCTGGAGCTGAGCCCCATTGTTGGCCCCAATGACCCACATGAACGGTTGTCGGTGGCGAGGAGGTCGTGGGCCAGCTCCTCCATTGGACTAGTCTGCACTACGTCATCCCGACGGGTGTGCCCCACATGTCTGTTAACCTGTTTTCCCGGCCATATTCGAGCGTCAGTGCTCCGCGTTGCGCATTAGGCCTTTCACTATGTAGGCCAAGCGAGACAACTTATTGTTTATTTGAATCATTCAAGTATAATCATGTGGCTTTTGCTTATTTCTCATTCCTCTCGAACCCTCTTCTCCATCGATCATGTTGCCCTCTAGTCGAGGCCATCCTCCCGCATGCCTCCTTTGAACATTTCGCCGAGTATCATTCACATGTACCAACCCTAGTCCTCTTTCAATAGATCTCCGGACCCCGAGATGAAATCGAGAGGGAACGAGCGGGGGCACGTGATACCTAAGGCGGATTCAAAATTTTGAACCGGTGATCATAGCATTCGCAAATCATATATAAAGGGTATTCAATGTTTGTTTCGTTTTTGAACGTACAATATAGTCCCTCCTATCCTTTCTAGTTTACATATAAGTTTTATGTGTAGTCAAAGTATATCTACTTTGATCAAAAAGTATCAACATTCAACAACGCGCAATCAATATTGTTAGATTCGTACGTACTCCTAGATTTGTACTCGAGATGGTTTCCAATTTGACTATTGACAAGATTAATAGTACATGAGATGTATAATGTGAAAATTATATCAATGGAAACTCCTTTCACATACGAATTAGACTGTATGCTTTGTGTAAGTTGCATGTCATATATTATTACTCTAACATTTGGTCAAAGTTAGCCTCGAAAAATGCATTAGACCCTGTATGCTTTGTGTAAGTTGCATGTCATATATTATTACTCTAACATTTGTGCAAGTTGCATGTCATATATTATTACTCTAACATTTGTTCAAAGTAGTATAGTGGAAGTGGATCCTCTGACGTAGGTATCCCTGCCTTACCCTTCCTTTCGGTCACTTACTGGCGGACCCGATGCTTGCTAGGCCCCACATGTCAGTTACTCAATGGGTTCGGCCACGTCAGGGGATCCTCATCCATAGTATACTCCCTCTGTTTTTATTTACTCCGCATAAAACGGAGGGAGTGGTGTTATAATAAATGATGCGGGCGGGGGAGGGGGAGGGACATCGGTTAGCTCTCAACCGCAGTCCCACAACCAAGCGAAAACGCAAGATGAAGCGTGTTCCATTCGGTGAGCGACGTGGAGGTTCAAGTGTGCCGGGTTGCAACGCGAACGCGACAAGAGCGATGTACAGTCAAAACCGATTGACCGGTCGTCACCGGAACCACTATTCACACCAGAACCTTCGTTGCTCGGCCTATGCCAGCCACTGCCCTAAAACCACACCAAATCTCCAGCCCATTCCCCCACCTTTTGATCCCCTAGCCCGCGTCAAGCGTCTCCTAGTTCGTCGAAAAGCCATGGTGTGCCGCAAGATCACTTACTACAAGATGCTGACGCCGAAGCGTCGCACAGAAATCGCGGCGGCGGTCGGCGCCACAGACCTCCGTTCCCAAGCTCGCTTTGTGGCGGGCCAATCCCCGAGTTCTTTGGAGCCAAGCTATAGGAGGAGGAAGCCGATCCAATGTTCATGGCGGAGGTCGCGGCGCAGAAGGCTTCCAATGGGTATGAGACGATGGACGTCGACTTCGTACCGGTGTCCGAGTCCCCCATGGTGCAGGCGGACCATCGGTTCAACATGTCGATACTAAAGGAGGACCGAGAGGCAGAGGCTCAACTCGATGTGGAGCGCGCGCATGCCACTGCCATCGAGGCTCTCCTACAGGCGGAACCAGATGTCGTGGATGTGAACCGGGCGGCGGAGGCTGAACTTGAGGCGGAGCGCACGGATGCCGCTGCCATCGAGGCTCTCCTGCAGGCGGAACCGAACGTCCTGGACTTGAACCGGGCGGCAGAGGCTCGACTCGACGCAGAGCGCGCGGATGCTGCTCTCATCGACGCCCTCCTGCAGGCGGAACCGGACGTCCTGGACTTGAACAGGGCGACGGAGGCTCGACTCGATGCAGAGCGCGTGGATGCCGCTGCCATCGAGGCCCTCCTGCAGGCGGAACCGGACGTCCTCGAATTGAATAGGGCTGTGCTCTCGTCTGTGCAGAGCGCCCGCACGCTCTGTTTGAACGAGTAGCTGGAGGACGAGGACAACCACGGTGCGGAGACACACGTCGGCAGCGACGGCTGGTTCGCGCCGGCAGCCAAAGACGACGAGGTCGTCTCTTTCCGGGAGCAGTGATAGTTTTTCTTTATGTTGTTGTTTTTATGGATCTTTTGCTGTGTAAAAACATATATTTGTTATGCAAGTTTCCTGACTTGGGTCAGTCTACCATTTGAGGCGGTTGGATGAATATCCTACGTCTCCTAACCCTTCTTTCCTTCTTCCTCACCTCTTCTTCTTCCCCAACAGACCACCACACGGGCCGTACGGATACTCCCCAACATGCGGTTGGATAAACATACCCTATGAACGAAAATTATGTGTCAGTGATAGGATGGTTGAGTTTGGTGTGTTCACATGCGACAGAACGTGTCAGTGAGGGTGCGCTCCCTTGGTTGGGTTTGCGGCGTGCTGGAGCGACTATGTGAGGGTGCGGTGCGACCGCGGCGTGCAGGAGCGACCGTGTGAAGGTGCGGTGCGACCGCGATAGCCGTGCGCAAGTTTACCTCCTTCTCATTTTGAAAACTTTAGGCAAGCTTGGCAAAAATGTGTGGCGAAGTTTGGCAATGCAAGGCCTAGACCCAAACAGGATAAGTACGTACGTACTAGGAGTAATAGTGTTAAAAAAGAAAGGCTAGGTTTTCCTTCGCGGGATTTAATCGATACAAATCCTCGTTTCATGTGTCAATTAATGTGTATTTTTTTCTCCAAAGACCAAAGAGCTAACCATCTCACTCTTCATCGCTTGATTAATGCAACGCCATGCAAACCAACCTTCTCACTTCCGCATGCATGCGGGGGATATTAATGTCCTTGGTTGCTAACCCCATCAATTTTGCCTCGATTAGTGTTAGTGGCCCTTTGCAAATTGTAATTTTGATATACTGGCCTTGTGTACAAAAAATGGAGGTAGTAACTATATTTGACTTACTTCCCCATTGCGGTGACGTCGACGATTTTTTTTGGTGGTTTGGCGAAGTGCGTTCGACGGAGAACACCATTGAGGGAGACCACGGTAAGTCGTTCGCAAGTGCCGCCTACAAGCCGAGACAACCGCCTTATTTGCATCTAGGAAGTCCTTTACTAGTACTACTAGGAGTAACTAATGCGGTGAGATGGCTTCTCGAAGAAGACAATGTAGAAGCGGAGTCAGCGAAGAGTGAAATGATGGTTGCTTCGTCCGTGCTTCTGTCATTTGATGCCTCACTACTTTGTGATTTGTGATAGAAGGGACAGGGGAGTAGACTCTATGCTCTATACTGTACTACATGCGTCCAAGCATGGGAGAAAGAGGAGAGACGTTACATTTTTCTATTCCTTCAATCAATCAATCAAGGAGCTTCGGTTCCATCTTTTTGGCTTTGGCAGCACCGTCCACAATGGTTCCCACGATGCCAAAAGCTATTTTCACATTTGGCTACACATTGTGGATGCCCTTAACCATACCACTTGGTTTTCCTCCTGTGTGCTATCTATACAAATCTCAATTATATTGATCTAAAAAATTATAGAATCAAGATTAGTAAAAAGGAGGTGATTTTGCCGCGCAGATGGCGGGGGAGGTTTCTTATTTGAGCAATGCTACATCCATGTAATGGTTTACGTAAAGTTAAGAACTGATGTGATGTGGGACTACTTGATTGGATTAAAGGAGAGGATTAGGCCCACCCCACCTGAAAATCAGGGGGGCATATATAGATTAGATGGAAAGTATACGTAGCAGCTACGTAGCCCTTTGTAAGTCTAGGATTAGGCTTCTTATTTTCGGAGGACGTTGTCCTGGCGGTTTGCTAACATGTGGTCCCATGTGTCAGTGCTTTACCAAGCCGATCCGCGTCCCACATGAGGCAGAACAACGGCAGAAGCAACACGTGGTTAAGTTGAAGAAGATGAGGGAGAAGCAGATTCAGCAACGAGTGAAATGATGGTTGCTTCGTACCTCCAACTTAACTATGGGAAAGGTGCATCTTTGTGATTTGACGCCTCATTGCTCATTACTACGCCGGCGCCATGACTGGGGTGCTTCACCCCGGCTGCTCTGCACTGTATTCCGGTATGGCACGCGGACCCGGTAGCTTGATGTCCCACGTGTCGGTGAAAGGGACTAGAAGATTTATGAAAGCGAGCGCTCCACTCTTACGGCGGAGGAGTAGACGACACGACGGCCAAGTGAACTGTCACTTGTACTATATAGTACTATAGTTTTGCTATTTCGCACGATCAATCGATACAAACCCGATTAAACAAGAAAGGGCGGGATTTTTCCCCCACGGTAGATGATACTGGCCATACATTTCAAAGGCAATTTTAATGTATGCAAACTGAATAATTATAAGTAACAATATGATATCTAGCAAAACTAAAAACACATATGATTTATTGTGTTAGAGTGTAGTAGTAGTGTTGTATTGCATAGTTGTTAGATGTAACATGCGAGAACGTGTAGAGATGTAGTTTTGGAGGGCCTACAGAAAGAAAAGCGTAATACGGTCACCAAACTTTAGAATGAGCTGATTACGGTCACTATATATGTTTTGCGGTAATTATACGGTCACTTGCTCACAACTCAGCATCGGATTGCACTCTGTTGACCGGACAAATAGTCTGCCTGGCGCCATGTTGACTAGTTAAATTGAACACGTTCATTGTGGGTCCCACCTGTCAGTTCGCATAGGCAAAAGGTCGGATAAACACAAATTTACGCAGGCGCAGCAAGGCTCCAACTCGTGCGCGGGAATCACCTGGTTGTGTATGTGTCTGTCAGGGCCTGATGTGTGCGCATGCACGTGTAGGTTGAGCACTTGAGCATGAGAGTGTGTGTTGGTCGTGTGGTGTACTGGTGTGTGCATGCATGCGTGCGTGTGTGCGTGTGAGTGTTGCGTGCGTGCGTGGCTGCGTGTGTACGTGTGAGTGTTGCGTGCGTGCTTTGGTGCATGTGTTCGTGTGAGTGTTGCGTGGATGCAGTTTGTGTGCATACGTGAAAGGGGCGTACAGGTGGTTTGCAATGGAGAGAGAGATGCTCTTCGTTTCTCTTTATTATGACTAACTTTGTATATAGTATAAAAATATACAAATTCACAGTGCAAAATAAATATCATTGTGGGCACCATGCAATGCAAATTAGCGTTCGTACTCCTCCGTATAACTTTGTAATGTTGTATATATGTAGAAACTCTAAAATAATTTTTTGGCCACACTTTATTCGAAAGGAATGTTGTATGCGAAATAAACATGAAGAGAGGGCTTTTTAGATCAATGGGGTACGTGATGTAACATGTGTGAATGTGTAGTTGATGCATTTGGCGGTACCTAGAGAGGTATGTGTGTGTATTATGTATTCGAGAGAGGCATGGATAGAGGGGCCGACGGGGGGGCGTGGGAGAGATAGCACGAGAAATGGGAGTGGTCTAGAGAGAGAGACGAATATGATGTCACGACAAGAGATTCCATTCCCTTGAGTGTGTATATGCAAGGGGGGAGGGAATAGAGGCACCAGGAGAAATTTTCTGTGTGGGTGGTGTTTGTGTTGGTATGTGTGGGTGTGAGAAGATAATGAGACGTGGGGGCAGAGGGTGTGTCACCGCGTGAGGTCCGGTGGGTCGAGGTGAGGCCCTTCGTTCTGTCCCTTCCTGTGCCACATTGGTCGGCCCGTGACGCATTTGGGAAGACACATGGATGACTAGTCGTACAAGACAAAGATAGCAGAATTGTGAAGGACTCTATGTCCACTGACAACGCCGGCTAGGATTTGTAACCCTAGGTTCTCAGACTAAGGTAACCCCTTTATCTCTGATATTACTATTCATCCAACCTAACTTTAAGGGGCATCCTACGGAATGCTCTGCTAGAATCATACTCGTCGATTAGGAAGAGAGGTGTGAGACAATGCATGAGAGATAGGCGTAAAGATAATGTGCGTACATGAGAAACGTAGGCAGGTCCATGTATATAGAAAGGGTCGATGAGGATTGTGCATGTGTATTTTTGCGAGAGGAAGAGTGCTTGTGATAAAGGTTAGTGAAAATAGTTGTAAATGGTTACGAGAGGGAGGGAGGGTTATATCTAGAGCATGTGTGCGAGAAAGACACCTCGGGAGAGAGTGTGTGAGCATGTGTGAGAGACCACCAATGGAGGGTGAAACTACACGTAAAAGACTGCTCTACACATTGATTAAAGATATAAATTGTATCCAAATATTAGGATGGGATCATGATCTTTGCAATTAGCGTAAGGAGCAGTCATTGATCCATCAGACATCTAGATTCTATCGAATTAGAGCATGTCTATGTTATTATTCGACACAATTGATCCACATAGTTAGTATTTTGAACTCCAGACAATGCATCACTTTAGCAATCGAATATAAACGTGAGTATAGTTCATGTTGTGTGTGTAAAGCACATTATACATACAAAAGTTACACAATGGACATTATAAATACCTACTACCTATGAACTAGCATACATTTGAATTCAACTTAAGGTGGTTTAAAAAAAATCGAATTCAACATGAAGTCCATTCAATTATTTGAATTTGATATCATGGCATTTGTAAACCATACCTAAATTATGGGGGCACCAATCTTGGCTCTGATTTTGTACATAATAGCATATGTAGTCGTGTACAAAATAGATTGAAATTTAGCTCCTCCATTCCAAAATAATCATAGTTATAGGATTTTCATGTGTCAAAATTTCAAAAAGAAGTGGATAATTTAATGAGGTTTTCAAACATACAATGTCAAATATAACGTTGTATATTTAGGTCAATCCTCATAGTTCAAGAGTATTCTAAACGTGAATGCTTGTGTTTCAAAATTTCCAACGAAGCTCCAAAAGAGCCTCTACTCGCCCGAAACCGCGTGAGACCAATGTTTGGTAGTACAAGGAAATTACTTTTCTAATAACTCCGACCTGTGAAACCTACCGGCCCGACGTCGAAAGGTCTAAACCGGGGTAGGTTTGTAGCTTCATCTAAACGCCACGCAACCGCATCCAAAAAACATTCATACACAATGGCCGCCTAAGCACACATGCGCGCGGCCGAAATCGCTCCCGCCCACTATTTGGGACACCTGGGATTACCATCCTACCCCTGACCCGCAGTAGGTCCGAAATTTAAGAGGGGGGCAAAGTTTGTACTTTCCCCAAATTTCAAACAAGCACGTCCCATCTTCTGTTCAAAAAAGCCAAAAACAAGTGTGTCCCAGACCGAAACATGGTTCCCCCCACCCGTCCGATTCCCCATTCGTACTCTGTGGGCGCCAAAACTACCTCTCCACCAGCCGTGAAACCCCGGCGTCCTCCGTCCGCCACCCCATCCCACCCATCAACCGCCGCCCTCCTCCATTACGCCGGAGCCGATACCCCGACGTCGTCGTCCACCGCAACCTCAACCGCAATGCCCTCCATGACTAGTAGTTGAAGCCGAGGCCGAGCCGTCCGTACTCGAGCCAGTTCAACCACGCCGTCCTGCGCCTCACCGCTGCCGCTCCAACTTCGCCACCCTCCACCGCACCGGAGATGTTCCTGCTACGCCGTACTTTGCCGCCTTGGATCTGCTTCCCCTCCGCTGACATACGGCCACGGCAACACAGTCAACAATTTGGCCATGGATTCGTCCAAGCCTGCACCCTCCAGAACATCGGTTTCCCGGTAAAAAGAAGAAAATCGGCGCGACTTGTGGAGGTGACCACACCGGCAACCAAAAAAGGTACTCCTCTTCCCTTATTTGTGCAAATCTTACGTCTCTGCTTGCATGGTATTCATCCCCAGAAGACACTAGTTGACCGCTTCTTCTTGATACTAGATGTTCCTAGTAACTCGCGATGCACAAGGTTTGTCCTCATATACTATTTCACCTTACCTAGAGGTCCGTCGCCCTCCTGAATTCCAATTTCTGGCCACTTGATTCCCAATTAACGGAAGCATTCCGCGGCGTAACAGGCGCTAGTACGCCTATTACGCCAGGGAAGCAGCGCCTTGGTGTTTATCTTAGGTGCGTGTGCGGCCTAGAGCTACTAGCGCCCAATCTGGAGGTCGGCCGGGATTAAAGGGATGGCCTGGGGGCGCTGCCAAGCACGGCGGTGGTGTGAGGTCTATGGGAGGGCGGGGCGGTGGAGGCAGGTGTCTGGGCCGGTGGTCGCTGGCAGTTCGAGAAAGATCATCAACAGTGACTGGCGGGAGGTAGACGAAGGCCATCTGCCCGTTCCTTATAGATCGGACAGTTCATTAAAAAAATCGACTGACCTATTTATTTTCAGTCGACTGTTATCTTAGATATGACCACATGTGGTGGTGCGCTGGAGGAGTACCTGCATTTCCTGTGCTCATACATTACAAAATCATACAGAGTAGAATCTAATTTTGTTTGCCATGCAATGTTGTAGAGCTGTCATATGTCTCCTATCATTTATTTTTCAGTCACCTGCTATCTGCTACTTTTACAGTGCACTAGTTCTGCACACACTTCACCCTTACTCTCACTGTTGTGTTTTTATGCAAGGGTATTTCGGACTCTGCTGCCATGAGAGAAGCCAAAAAGAAAAGAGAGAAGTCGCTCCAGTTTGGTGTGCGGCTAGGCAAGACACGTTTCAACACTTTAAAGGGTGTAGTGTTAGCAGATGGAGACGGGGAATGTAGCACTGGAGTTGATGACCTCGCTCGCAATGAACCACCATCCCAGGTGCTTGCTTTAACTTCGCGGTGTCATATGTGGTTGCATGTTCCATATGGTTTCTAGCTTGTATTCGAAAGGCCGAAGTCTGTAACATAAGGAAAGATATTTTGTTTACATGAACCACCTTCCCGTGAGCACCAGAAGACAAATAGCTAGTCAGGGCACTGGCCGAGCCAGTGACAAGCCCAGCAAAGATAGGCATCACCTGGAAGCCAGCTAAAAAGATGCGATGGTGGCGAAGCAGCCCGCCTCCCACCAGGCTCTCAGGTCCTAGATGATCATGCTCACCACTCCAGCCGGATGTCTAGCTTGTATTGCTTCCAATTTGGTTAAATTGCATCTGCTTAGCTTACACATTATACCTTTGAATATGCCATGCCTTTCTGTTTTTGGTACATACTAGTACATCTGTGTATTAACCATGTTCTTACATCAAACTAATGTTCTTATGTATCCCTCATCAATCACTTATGACGAGGCAGACAGGCAAGGGTCTACTCCTCATTTAAAGAATGCAGCGTCAGCCTCCCGACATAATTCTCAAGAAACAGAAATGCTAGATGAAGATAGTGAACGTAGCTCTGTAGTTGATTACATCATTTCCCCTACACTAGCATCGCAGGTGCTTGCTCTAACTTGGCAGCGTGATATGTGGTTGCATGTTGCATATGGTGTCTAGATTGTAATTCTTCCAATCTGGTTAAACTGCATGTGCTAGTCTGCTTAGCTTATACATTATACCTGTTAATGTGACATGCCTTCCTGTATTTAGTACATAGTATATCTATCTATTAAGCATGTCCTTAATAAAACTATTGTTTTTTTGTTTCCCGCATCAATCAACATGACGAGACACCTTTAGTATATGCAGTGTGATATTAGTTGCATCTTTCATATGATTTATAGCATGCGCTGCTTCTAATTTGTTCAAATTCCATTTATGATGGGATGCTTTTAACTTGGCAGAGTCATATTGGTTGCATATTTCATGTGGTGTCTAGCTTGCATTGCTTCGTATTTGCTGGAATGGTTTCTGCTTAATTTACACAAAAAGTTGTGAACATGCCATGTCATCCTGTTTTTCATACATATTCCATCCTGGTATCATGTGTTTGCCTTAGATCAAAGTAGTGATTGTCAGTATCATGCATGAATGAGTTCTGAAGAGAGAATTTTATTGCTTTTTCTTGTCGGTTTTACTTGACAATTAAAAATCAATAAAGCAGAAGGAAGTTAGCAAGGCAGTGGATAAAGGTGCTCCTTCCGAACGGAGGGCCTCTACAGTTTCCACTCCTCCACACCCCCAAGATGATTTCCAAGACAACACATGCATAGACACTCAACAAAGCTGTGTTTATGATGAGCACGTCTCCCCTAGTGCAGCATCACCGGTGCTCCCTCTAACTTGGCACTGTTATATGTGGTTGCATGTTATGTGTGATGTCTAGCTTGTATTGCTTCTAATTTTGTTGAATTCCATCTGCTTACTTTACACATTATACTTGAGTAAGACACGTGTTCCTGTTTCTAGAGCATACAATATTTGTCTATCACACCATGTTCTTACATCAAATTACTACTGTTGTGGAACCTGCAACAATCACTTATCATAAGACACGTTTGACTTTGGAGTGTGATATAGGTTACATCTCACATTCTTTTCTAGCTTGTATTACTAATTTGTTGAAATGTCACTTATGACGAGACAGATTTAGCTTGGTAGAGTGATATTCGTTGCATCTTTCATATGGTGTCTAGCTTTCATTGCTTCTAATTTGTTGAAATGCCTTCTCCTTAGTTTACACATGATAAGCTGTGAATATGCAATGGCACTAATGACGAGAGACCTCTAACATGGTAGTGTGATGTTGTTTGCATCTTGCATATGATTTATTTCTTGTACTGCTTCACATTTGTTTAAATGCCATTTATGATGAGACACTGTTAACTTGGCAGAGCGATATTTGTAGCATCTTTCATATGGTGTCTACCTTCCATTGCATTGCTTCTAATTTGGTGAAATGTCTTCTTCTTAGTTTACACATCATAGTTCTGGTTATGTCTTCCGTCCTATTTTTCGTACATATTACATCCTCCTATCATGTGGTTGTCTAACATCAAAGTTCAGTTCGTCTGCATCACGCATCAATTTGTTCTGAAGAATTAAATTGTTATTCGTTTTTCTTGTCGGCTTGACTTAACACTGCACAGAGAAAGAGGAAGAAACACAGAATGGCAGGGAATGAGAAGCGGATGAATCCTGCAGATTCTGCTAGTACTGATGGTGCAATAGAAGGTCAAAGTCCAGCAGAAAATCTACAAACACGGCATCCCATGCTACACGAGTTGCAAAAATAGACAAACAAAAACAAATAGCTACCACCAAACAAGTAGAGACAGCCCTAGTTCTTGCAACACCTACCACAGTACTACCAGTTGCACGACGTACTCGTGCGTCAATTGAGCTAGCAGCACGTTCCCAAGCTCCCTTGCCACCTGACACTACATCCCAAGCACTCTTGACACAAGACGAGTTGGCAATATTAGATGAACCTTGTGAGCTTCAACAGCAAGAAGGTAGTTGCTGGAGTCAAGTTACAGTTGCATGCTTCTTTATATGTAGTTTGATGTACACTAACACTTCCAATGTTTGTTGTTGGACTAGTACCTAGGCGCAAGAGGAAACAAACATCAGGGATAATGCTCGATATGTTAACTAAATCTAGAGTAGGAAGAATGGAGATCCGTTTTGAGGCAGGTTTAAAAAGGCCACGTGATGCTACAGAGTCAGCCAAGTTACTATCAGAGGCAGCGGTTGCTGTTAGGTGTCATGTACGTATCCTCCCAACATGGATTTAGTACATGCATGACAAAGACGAAACCCAGTTCAACATCTTCCTCGACCATTTATCTGTAAGTATGGTTATGTATGGAAACTAGTAATATCATCTTGCTCTGTCCAATACTTTCTAGGTTGCTGATAATGAGACTCCCATAATTTTCAACAGATGAGGTTAAAGTTGGATAGCCAAGATGATGCAACCAGACAAGCTTGCACCCATGTTTTCAAGTCTGCTCTGCGACAGTATCGGTATAACTTGAGGAAAACTCACTTTGAAGGCAAGGCTAACAGTGAACTTGCCCAAACATCTCTAGTGGAAAATATATCTGATGAAGACTGGAGAGGCCTTGTTAAACACTGGTCCGATCCAAAGTATCAGGTACATTATATATATGTCATTAGATCACATGTTGAAGTCCTATTTACGCATATGCCACACAAATCTATCTTCTTGTAGGTGAACTGTTCAAAGAACAAGGCCAACCGTACGAAAGTGAAATTCCAACAGACGACAGGATCTCGAGCTATATTGCACACTGCGAGGCTCTTGTAATTAGCTGCTCTTTCACTCTTTTTGCTGTACTATATTATCAGATCTATATTGACTTGTTCCAAATGTAGAGGAAAGCCCGCAAGGACCAAAAAGTACCTGAACCAAATGCTGTCGAAATCTTCAAGGACTGTCACACCAGCAAGAAGAAGGGCATGACTACACCAGTCAAAGCCGCTGTTGTAAGTCCTTAATCATCATGCCTTTTAACTACTACTTACTCTGACTTGTGCCTTGAACTCCATGGTTTGCAACCAATGTCTATTACTCTTTTCAATTTTATACACAATTGTCTTAGCGTATCATTGCACCTTACAAGGTTTAAAAGAGAGGAGTGATGTTCCTTTGATCTTGACCCGTAATCTAGTTCCGTGCTGGACTTGCCCACACAATGTTACAATTGCCTGTTTGTCTGTTCTCAGTTGTTTTGTGATATGAATGATGTCATACTATGCTTACCGTATTATAAACTTCATCTCTTTATCCTTAGCCCTCAATACAATGTGAATAAATAGACAATACATTAGAGATGGTACATGGTCATATGTTTGGAACCTGGTTTTATTATGTACTTTGCAATAAAATACAACTAGTATTTTACATGGGTTCACTAGAAGTTCTGTATATAGACCAAAGCTATTTTGTTTGGTTTTGTTGCCTCCTTAATATCTTCTGTTCTGGTACTACTAATGTAAAACCTCAACTTTTCAGTGAGCTATGGAAAAAATGGTGGAACCGCCACCTTCTGAAGGTGGCGAGGCAACTATAACCACAATGTCAGCTCTTGCTACAGTGGGTCAGTACATGTCCACTAAAAGTGCCAAAAGCACATTCCTGCGTAATTCTGGGTTGGTTGTTAAGGCAATATCGTCCAAACTACCTCATGATCAAGATATGCAAGCTCAAAGCAATGTTGTATATGCGCTCCAGACACAAGTCCATTCCCTAAAGAGACCCTTTTTGAAACAAGGAGAAACATTGCTCAATGTCATCAAGATATGCATGGTTTTGAAACCAGACTATCAGACATTTGCTATGTTGTTCAGGAGCCTAGGGGAAATGAAGGCAAGGGTTATGCTGCTCCATCGGACAATACAGCATGAAAACATAACAGTCAGGTCAAATGAACTGAGCTTCTGAACTTCTGGTGGTGCATTTATCTGCAAGACTATTAAGTTTTATGCCAACCTTCCTTTTGTTATATAGTTGTAATTTGTTTTGGTGCGATACAAAATTTATACTTAACGTGCAGCCACCGCCTGAAAAAAATAGCAAGCCATTTTTGTATAGTGTAGGGTGTTCCCTATATTTGCACTGGTGGCGATCTTTGATGCCGAGTGGATGTAATCTGTGCAATCGCCTTAATAGCCTAGCGTTAGTTTCGGCGTTATTTATTTCCTAGTCTTCTTTTTTCCTGGTTTGCTAGTGGCCGCAAGTACCATGGGCCATATACAGTCCGTAGGATCCATGGGTCTCCTATGGGCCGTCGATAAATGGGCCTGTAATCGATGGGCCTCGGGCCGTCAGATAAATGGGTCTACATGGGCCATAATAGGGCGTAATTGGTATCGACCCAGCACGGTAACAGGCCATTAACAGGCTGTAGGACAGCAAAGGCTTAATTCTGTCACAGGCATAACGGGTCGTTAATGGGCCATAATATAGGATGGCTGGAAACAGCGCAACGGGTTAACAGGCCAGAAACGGGCCGACTCTTGCCATGGGCCGAATTTGGCCCATTAGGGTAACAGGCCAGTAATGGGCCGACTATTTCCATGGGCCAAATTTGGCCCATTAGTGGAACATGCCAGTAACGGGCCGAATCTTGCCATGGGCCGAATTTGGCCCATTAGGGGAAAATGCCAGTAACGGGCCAGAAGTAATCGAGGGCCGAAAAGGAGCCCAAGCACATATGGGCTGTCAATAGGCTGAAAGCTAACACGGGATGGAAACAGCCTAGGTAAATCATGGGTCGTTAACGGGTATAAAGAAAATTACTGTTCATTATGGGCTAGAGTCACCGTCGGCCTGTAATTGGCCGAAAGATACGAAGGCCTCATATGGGCCGAAAGACGTCGTGGGCCATACATGGGCCGAAAGTGAAATGGGCTGGTATTATATTCGGCGGCCCACATGACGTTGTTGGACCGATTTCCTTTAGGGCCTAACGGGTCGTGAGTTAACGGGCCGTAAAATGGGCTATTTGCGAAGAGACCGCTAACAGGCTTTTCATGGGCCAGCCCGTTAACTTTTGACCAAGTCAAACGGGCCGGCTTTGTAAGCTAAATGGGCCACTGTTGGGCCGTGCCATGTGTCGACATATCATAGGCGCCTACCTGACCCACTGACAAGCTGACACGTGTTTCGTCCGGCCAATAAGAATTTTACACGTGGAAATTTCCCATTGGTCAGGGCTGTTAACGGGTTATTAGATCCAAAACCCGACCCGATAGCTTAACGGCGTTCCGTTACGGTGGATGCCACGTGTCAGTCACCCTTGACAAAAGCACTTCTGTGACGCGCGATTTATCGTCATCGAAGTGGACATTTCCGTGATGATAATTTTGGTAATGTCATGGAACACTTCTACGACAGCACATGTATGACTATCTTGATTCTGTCATAAATTTTTCATGGATGAACATGCATGACAAAAAATGCGACCTAATGTGTCAAACAAGTATCATCACTGAAGTGTATTTTTTTGTAGTGTTCCCATGTGTCTGGTTGAAAACTTTTTGCTCATGGGTATGCGGTGAGTGTTACCAATCATACAAGACTATATGATGGTTGTGTATGTGGACTTGTCATAAGGCTCTGATACATGACCCTTCCTGAAAATATGATGAATTGTAGTTGCAAAGTTGACTGAAAACATAGTTTTTTACTTTTCAATAGAGTTTATGCTTTGTACTTTGATGTTGTGATGAATTGACACGTGTTCATGAGAAGTTTATGATAAAAGTTATTTGATAAGAGTTCTATAATAAAGTTTGTTGCTGTTATAATAATATACATGATGGTTCTATGTGTGTATTTTGTTTTTATCGACACCTCTCTCTCCAAGCATGTGAACTTGTTTTTTGATTTTGGTTTTCGCTTGAGGACAACCTAGGTCTAAACTTGGGGGAGCTGATACGTCCATTTTGCATCATGTTTTCCTATTGTTATTTATAATGCTTTTATGCATAATAATGCTTTATGGAGTTACTCTAAATCATTTTCTCTCATAATATGCAAGGTTCACACAAAGAAGGATAATGTCAGCAGCTGGAATTCTAGACCTAAAAAGGCTACGTTAGAGTTACCTATTCTGCGCATCTCCAAATGAGCTGAAACTTCATAGAGATTCTTATGGAATATTTAAGAATTATTGGAGCAAATAACTACTACAGGTGGCCCACCAGGTGGGCACAACCCACCTAGGGGCACTAGGGCCCCGAGGCATGCGCTGGTGGATTGTGCCCTCCTCGGCCCACCTCCTGTGCCCATCTTTTGGTATATAAGTCATTTATACCTAGAAAAAAATAAGGAGAGGACTTTCAGGATGAAGCGCCACCGTCTCGAGGTGGAACTTGCGCAGGAGCACTTTTGCCCTCCGGCGGAACGATTCTGCCGAGGGAACTTCCCTCCCAGAGGGGGAAATCATCGTCATCATCATCACCAACAACTCTCTCATCTTGGGGAGGGCAATCTCCATCAACATCGTCAACAGCACCATCTCCTCTCAAACTCTAATTCATCTCTTGTGTTCAATCTTTTTATCGGAACCTTAGATTGTTGCTTGTGGGTGACTAGTAGTGTTGATTATGTCTTGTAGTTGATTACTATATGGTTTATTTGGTGGAAGATTATATGTGCATATCCATTATGCTATTTAATACCCCTATGATCTTGAGCAGGATTATCATTTTTGAGTAGTTACTTTCGTTCTTGAGGTCACGGGCGAAATCTTGTTGCAAGTAGTGATGTGAACTTGCTATGTGTTCGATATTTTGATGATATTTATGTGGTGACTCCCTTAGTGGTGCCATGTGAACGTCGACTACATGGCACTTCACTTTATTAGGGCCCAAGGGAATGCGTTGCGGAGTAGTTATTAGATGATGGGTCGCTAGAGTGACAGAAGCTTAAACCCTAGTTTATGTGCTACTTCGTAAGGGACTGATTTTGACATAAAATTTTAATGCTATGGTTAGATTTTATTTTAATACTTTTCTCGTAGTTGCGGATGCTTTCGAGGGAGTGTTCGCACACGAACACATCACCGTGTACCTCCGACACCGAGGATGATGCACCGCAGCTCACATCAAAGGAGGCCCGTTCGGAAATGTGGTACGCAAGCAATTCGGCGGGCGCTTTTAAGGACCCGAAACCCCACACACCCGGGAGGGAACACGTCAGGGTGCACGGCGGCTATGGGTTGCTCTAGGTCGACATGATCTCCCCTAGGGCCTTGAGGTTCGCCGCCCTGTAATGAAGAAGAACGAGCGGACAATGAGAAGAAGAAGAGCTAGGGTTACGGAGAAAAGATAAAAGATTAAAAGTGCTAGATGATTTGGTCAATTGTGTGTTGTTCAATTAGCCATCACCCCTTAGGTATATAAGAGGTGAATAGACTTCCCGTGCAAGTAAAAGGCTTGGATTCACGTCCAAAACCCTAGTCAAATTCGGATTGGTTTTGTCCGAACTTTCCAAAACTATTAGGTTTAAACTGGCTGCACCTTACGAGTCTTTTTTGTGGTAGTAAACGACCTCGGATGAAATTCTCCAAAAGCGTATGTACTCATTTCGACAAGATGAACAACTTTCATGTTGAATGTTTTTCGGTTCGAAGCAATCTTCCGGGCCAAAATGGTCACGCACTACCCATCAGACACGTGTCTGGTGGGGCGCGCCATATTTGGCCTCCTCACATGGCTGCATTCCAATAGCTCTAATTTTTGCATACAAACTAGGTTTGGGACGATTTTTATATCAGAATCGATCATTTCAACGAGACAAAGACAATTCATGTACATCATTTTTCCATATGAGGCCGTCCTGGGGGCGTAATCAGCCGAATAGTGTTCTGAATACAAAATCTCAGTAATTCGAACACAACTTCGGCCATAGAGATGAGATCGGATGTCTATGGCCCAAATATTAAAGTTTCTCCTTTTGGAAATACTGAACTTTCTCACATTGATCACTTTTCCATTTGAGGTCATCTTAATGGTGTTTTTGACCATGCCAAAATTTGGTGTCAACACATGCCCCCCTATTCTTCGGCGAAACATGTGTGCCAAAAATAACTTGCACATAGCTTGTTCTAAGGACGATGTCAACACTCCATCGGCCATTTTGCATGTTCTTAGGACGATAACTATATATCGTCCATTGCTTGTTTGAACCTCTTGATGCAAACTTGGGTGAAAACTTCTCAACTTCTATAACAATCCGGTGATAAGGTTCCATCGATGAAAACTATCCTCCGAACCATATTGTTCACCATTTCGCTAGGATTTTGCAGATAATCAAGAATGAACTTCCTCCAATCCTTACTTCGCCTGCATAAAAGTTTCATTAGTTGCCGGGCTGGTGAGCTCCAATTTGGCCTTACCTATGTTGGCAAGAACAAGCATCGGCTATTGATAGACATGCAATACACCATGACCAACATGATAGCCATATGTTTGCTATGCCAACCCTCTCCAATTTTCATGCCTGGATATATGATGAATATTAAAACAACCCAAGGCAATTTTTACGTCTAGACATACCTCAAGATAAACTAAAAGGGATTCATCAAAACATTGATAACCATTGGATATTTGTTGCCCTACTAATAATGAATCACCGGAAGCCTCAATATTTATAGCAGCTATAGGAAGGAAAAGCTCCAATCGCAATAACAATGCATATTCGGCTTTGATCATTTGTGCATAAATATTTTAAGTGGCATGAGGCTTCACAAAATGGCACCATAAGGAGATATATAAAGAACACCCACACCTTGGCCATTGTTATGAATTGAACCATCAAAACATAATCTCCATAGTAATTGTCTCTCTCTCCAATCTTACTAAGGACGATGATAGAATTCCACACTAGACATGATTAGATAGTTTCTTAGGGCGATAGTTAAGTATCGGCCATTACCATGAGGTCCATATAGAATTCGTCCACCAAAACAAGTATAACAAAAATAAACAAATGAAATAGAAATAAAATATTTCGGCTCTTTGGATTATTAAGAAAAATGTAGCTTAATAAAATGTATAAAGATTTGGTAATACCCTCTCATGATGAAGAAAATTATGGCGCGTCCATGGATCAAAACAAATACATGGAGGGTAATTGAGCATACCCGATGATGAATTCCATGGCAAAGGCATCAATGGCAGGGTTGAAGAATATGGATGATGTGCTAACTGAAGATTCTGATGGGGCAATGCAATCTTTCGGCTTAATTGTTTTTGGCTTCCATCCTTCTCTTTATTCACTTTTGTAGCACATGTTGCAATAGAAGCATGCACATCATTTTTGTTTTGATTGGTCCTCTTGGGAACCTATGCCATGTTCTTCTTTCTCAGCTCTTGTGCACTAAGATTTTGTAATTCCTTCTTTTGCCAATTTGATAAGCCGAGTGGGTGTTAGGCGACGTAGCATGCAATTTCAAAAAAAAATCCTATGATCACACAAGATCTATCTAGGAGATGCATAACAACGAGAGGGGGAGAGTGTGTCCACGTACCCTCATAGATCGAAAGCGGAAGCGTTAGGTTAACGCGGTTGATGTAGTCGAACGTCTTCGCGGTCCAACCGATCAAGTACTGAACATACGGCAACTCCAAGTTCAGCACACTTTCAACTCGATGACGTCCCTCGAACTCTTTATCAAGCAGAGGGTCGAGGGAGAGTTTTGTGAGCATGACGGCGTGGTGACGGTGATGGTGATGTGATCCGCGAAGGGCTTCGCCTAAGAACTACGACGCTATGACTAGAGGAGTAAACTATGGAGGGGGGCACTGCACACGTCTAAGAGAACTATTGGTGTGCCTTTGGGTGCCCCCTGCCCCCGTATATAAAGGAGGGGAGGTGAGGCCGGCCGACCCCTAGGGGTGCGCCAAGTGGGGGGAGTCCCACTAGGACTCCTAGTCCTAGTCGGCTCCCCCCTTCCTTCCAACGAAGAGGGGGAATGGGGAAAGAGGGGAGAGGGAGAAGGAAAGGGGGGATGCACCCCACCCCTTGTGCAATTCGGACTGCTATGGGGGGGGGGCGCCACCTCCTGTGGCCTGCCTCCTCGTCTCCATCATGGCCCATGAGGCCCATTAACTTTCCCGGGGGGTTTCGGTAACCTCCCAGTTCTCCGAAAAATCCCCGAACCCATTCGGAACCATTCCGGTGTCCATATATAACCTTTCAATATATGAATGTTTACCTCTCGACCATTTCGAGACCCCTCGTCATGTTCGTAATCTCATCCGAGACTCCTAATAGACTTTGGTCACCAAAACACATAACTCATAGTACAAAACATCATAAACGTTAAGCGTGTGGACCCTACGGGTTCGTGAACTATGTAGACATGACCGAGACACATCTCCGGTCAATAACCGATAGCCGGACCTGGATGCTCGTATTGGTTCCTAGATATTCTACGAAGATCTTTATCGGTCAAACCACGATGAAAACATACGTTATTCCATTTGTCATCGGTATGTTACTTTCCCGAGATTCAATCGTCGGTATCATCATACCTAGTTAAATCTTGTTACCGGCAAGCCTCTTTACTCATTCTGTAATACATCATCCCGCAACTAACTCGTTAGTCACATTGCTTGCAAGGCTTATAGTGATGTGCATTACAGAGAGGGCCCAGAGATACCTCTCTAATACACGGAGTGACAAATCCTAACGAACACCTTCAGAGACACCTATAGAGCATCTTTATAATCACCCAGTTACGTTGTGACGTTTGATAGCACACAAGGTGTTTTTCCTGTATTTGGGAGTTGCATAATCTCATAGTCAGAGGAATATGTATAAGTCATAAAGAATGTAATAGCAATAAAACTTTACGATCATTATGCTAAGCTAATGGATGGGTCTTGTCCATCACATCATTCTCTAATGATGTGATCCCATTCATCAAATGACAACACATGTCTATGGTCAGGAAACTTAGCCATCTTTGATTAGCGAGCTAGTCAAGTAGAGGCATACTAGGGAAACTCTGTTTTTTGTATGTATTCACACATGTACTAAGTTTCCGGTTAATACAATTCTAGAATGAATAATAAATATTTATCAATATATAAGGAAGTATAAATAAAAACTTTATTATTGCCTCCAGGGCATATTTCCTTCAGTGTCCCACATGCACTAGAGTCAATAATCTAGATTACATAGTAATGATTGTAACACCCATGGAGTCTTGGTGCTGATCATGTTTTGCTCGTGGAAGAGGCTTAGTGAACGGGTCTGCAACATTCAGATCTGTATGTATCTTGCAAATCTCTATGTCTACCTCCTTGACTTGATCGCAGATGGAATTGAAGCATCTCTTGATGTGTTTGGTTCTCTTGTGAAATCTGGATTCCTTGGCCAAGGTAATTGCTCTAGTATTGTCACAAAAGATTTTCATTGGACCCGATGCAGTAGGTATTACACCTAGATCGGATATGAACTCCTTCATCCTGACTCCTTCATTTGCTGCTTCCAAAGCAGCTATGTACTCCGCTTCACACATAGATCCCACCACGATGCTCTGCTTGGAACTGCACCAACTTACATCTGCACCATTCAATATAAATACATATCCGGTTTGCGACTTTGAGTCATGCAGATCAGTGTCAAAGCTTGCATCAACGTAACCATTTACGACAAGCTCTTTGTCACCTCCATAAACGAGAAACAAATCCTTAGTCCTTTTCAGGTATTTTAGGATATTCTTGACCGATGTCCAATGATCCACTCTTGGATTACTTTGGTACCTCCATGCTAAGCTTATAGCAAGGCACACATCAGGTCTGGTACACAACATTGCATACATGATAGAACCTATGGCTGAAGCATAGGGAATGACTTTCATTTTCTCTCTATCTTCTGTAGTGGTCGGGCATTGAGTCTGACTCAACTTCACACCTTGTAACACAGTCAAGAACCCTTTCTTTGACTGATCCATTTTGAACGTCTTCAAAACTTTATAAATGTATGTGCTTCATGAAAGTCCAATTAAGCGTCTTGATCTATCTCTATAGATCTTGATGCCCAATATATAAGCAGGTTCATCGAGGTCTTTCATTGAAAAATTCTTATTCAAGTATCCTTTTAGGCTATCCAGAAATTATGTATTATTTCCAATCAACAATATGTCATCCACATATAATATTAGAAGTCCTATAGAGCTCCCACTCAGTTTCTTGTAAATACAGGCTTCTCCAAAAGTTTGTATAAAACCATATGCTTTGATCACACTATCAAAGCGTATATTCCAACTCTGAGAGGCTTGGATAAGTCCATAAATGCATCGCTATAGCTTACACACTTTGTTAGCACCTCTAGGATCAACAAAACCTTCTGGTTGCATCATATACAATTCTTCTTAAGGAATCCATTAAGGAATGCAATTTTTACATCCATTTGCCAAATTTCATAATCATAAAATGCGGCAATTGCTCACATGATTCGGACAGACTTAAGTATCGCTACGGGCGAGAAGGTCTCATCGTAGTCAACTCCTTGAACTTGTCGAAAACCTTTCGCAACAAGTTGAGCTTTGTAGACAATAACATTACCGTCAGCGTCAGTCTTCTTCTTGAAGATCCATTTATTCTCTATGGCTTGCCGATAATCGGGCAAGTCAACCAAAGCCCACACCTTGTTCTCATCCATGGATCCCAACTCAGATTTCATGGCCTCAAGCCATTTTGCAGAATCTGGGCTCATCCTTGCTTCCTCATAGTTCGTAGGCTCGTTATGATCAAGTAACATGACCTCTAGAACAAGATTATCGTACAACTCTGGTGCAGATCGTACTCTGGTTGACCTACGAGGTTCAGTAGTAACTAGATCTGAAGTTTCATGATCATCATCATTAGCTTCCTCACTAATTGGTGTAGCAATCACTGGAACTGATTTCTGTGATGAACTACTTTCCAATTTGGGAGAAGGTACTATTACCTCATCAAGTTCTACTTTCCTCCCACTCACTTCTTTCGAGAGAAACTCCTCTAGAAAGGATCCATTCTTAGCAACGAATATCTTGCCTTTGGATCTGTGATAGAAGGTGTACCCAACAGTTTCCTTTGGGTATCATATGAAGACGCATTTCTCCGATTTAGTTTCGAGCTTATTAGGTTGAAGCCTTTTCACATAAACATCGCATCCCTAAACTTTGAGAAATGACGGCTTAGGTTTCTTGCCAAACCACAGTTCATATGGTGTCGTCTCAACGGATTTAGATGGTGCCCTATTTAACGTGAATGCAGTCGTCTCTAAAGCATAACCCCAAAACGATAGCGGTAAATCGGTAAGAAACATCATTGATCGCACCATATCTAATAAATTATGGTTACGACATGCAGACACACCATTACGCTGTGGTGTTCCAGGTGGCGTGAGGTGCGAAACTATTCCACATTGTTTCAAATGAAGACCAAACTCATAACTCAAATATTCACCTCCACGATCAGATCGTACAAACTTTATTTTCTTGTTATGATGATTTTCCACTTCACTCTGAAATTCTTTGACCTTTTCAAATGTTTCAGGCTTAGGTTTCATTAAATAGATATACCCATATCTTCTCAAATCATCTATAAAGGTCAGAAAATAACGATACCCGCCGCGGGCCTCAACACTCATCGGGCCGCATACATCAGTATGTATTATTTCGAATAAGTCATTGGCTCGCTCCATTGTTCCGGAGAATGGAGTCTTAGTCATCTTGCCCATGAGGCATGGTTCGCCAGTATCAAGTGATTCATAATCTAGTGATTCCAAAAGCCCATCAGCATGGACTTTCTTCATGCGCTTTGCACCAATATGACCTAAACGACAGTGCCACAAATAAGTTAGACTATCATTATTAACTTCGCATCTTTTGGCTTCAATATTATGAATATGTGTATCACTACGATCGGGATTCAAGAAAAATAGACCACTCATCAAGGGTGCATGGCCATAAAAGATATTACTCATATAAATAGAACAACCATTATTCTTTGATTTAAATGAATAACCGTCTTGCATCAAACAAGATCTAGATATAATGTTGATGCTAAACGCTGGCACCAAATAACAATTATTGAGGCCTAAAACTAATCCCAAGGGTAGATGTAGAGGGTGCGTGCCGACGGCGATCACATCGACCTTGGAACCATTTCCGCCGCGCATCGTCACCTCGTCCTTACCCAATCCTCATTTGATCTGTAGCCCCTGTTTCGAGTTGCAAATATGAGAAACAGAACCAGTATCAAATACCCGGGCGCTACTATGAGCAATAGTAAAGTACACATCAATAAGATGTATATCAAATATACTTTTCACTTTGCCATCCTTCTTATCCGCCAAATACTTGGGGCAGTTCCGCTTCAAGTGACCAGTACCTTTGTAGTACAAGCACTCAGTTTCAGGCTTAGGTCCAGACTTGGGCTTCTTCCCGGGAGCAGCAACTTGTTTGCTATTATTATTGAAGTTCCCCTTCTTCCCTTTGCCCTTTTTCTTGAAACTAGTAGTCTTGTTAACCATCAACACTTGATGCTCCTTCTTGATTTCTACCTCCACAACCTTTAGCATTGCGAAGATCTCGGGAATTGTCTTTTCCATCCCTTGCATATTATAGTTCATCACGAAGCCTTTATAGCTTGGTGGCAGTGATTGAAGAACTTTGTCAATGACACTATCGTCAGGAAGATTAACTCCTAGCTGAGTCAAGTGGTTATGGTACCCAGACATTCTGAGTATGTGTTCACTGACAGAACTATTCTCCTCCATTTTGCAGCTGTAGAACTTGTAGGAGACTTCATATCTCTCAACTCGGGCATTTGCTTGAAGTATTAACTTCAACTCCTGGAACATCTCATATGCTCCATTCATAACGCCCGGAGTCTCGATTCTAAGCCTTAAATCATGGCACACTGAACTATCGAGTAGTCATCAACTTTAGTTTGCCAGACATTCATAACGCTCGGAGTTGCTCCTGTAGCAGGTCTTGCACCTAGCCGTGCTTCTAGGATGTAATTCTTCCGTGCAGCAATGAGGATAATCCTCAAGTTACAGACCCAGTCCGTGTAGTTGCTACCATCTTCTTTCAACTTAGCTTTCTCTAGGAAGGCATTAAAATTCAAGGGAACGGTAGCACGGGCCATTGATCTACAACAACATAGATATGCTAAAACTATCAAGACTAAGTTCTTGATAAATTAATGTTCAATTAATCAAATTACTTAAGAACTCCCACTTAGATAGACATCCCTCTAGTCATCTAAATGATCACGAGATCCATAACAACTAAACCATGTCCGATCATCACGTGAGTTGGAGTAGTTTTCAATGGTGAACATCTCGATGTTGATATCTACTATATGATTCACGTTTGACCTTTCGGTCTCAGTTTTCCGAGGCCATATCTGCATATGCTAGGCTCTTCAAGTTTAACCCGAGTATTCTGCACAGGCAAAACTGGCTTGCACCCGTTGTATGTGAACATAGAGCTTATCACACCCGATCATCACGTGGTCTCTCGGCATGAGAAACTATAACAATGGTGCATACTCAGGGAGAACACTTATACATAGAAATTTAGTGAGGAATCATCTTATAATGCTACCGCCGTACTAAATAAAATAAGATGCATAAAAGATAAACATCACATGCAATCAAAATATGTGACATTATATGGCCATCATCATCTTGTGCCTTTGATATCCATCTCCAAAGCACCGTCATGATCTCCATGATCACCTGCTTAACACCTTGATCTCCATCATAGCGTCATTGTCGTCTCACCAACTATTGCTTCTATGACTATCGCTACCGCTTTGTTGGGGATATTACTACTGGACATAAACCGGCTAGAGGAGGCCGGGTTATCCCCATGATGATTATCTTATTTGAAGCGCATGAAGACATGAATGATGGCGCTTCATGAAGGCCCAAGACCCAAAGGCAGGTTAAAGCCTGTAGACATAAACCGGCATTGATGTATGCTTGTATGATAAGATAGAAGTAGAGACCGAGCCGGATACGTTTATGATATGGCCTCGGGACTCTGTAAACCGGCGGGCGTCGACCTATGTACATAAAGGGGTGACCCGACGGCGGTTTAGGTACAACACACAACAACTCGAGAGCCAGGCAAAGCGGAGTTTTCTCCCTGGTGATCGAACCCTAGCAATTCCATCACAACTGGAGTAGGCTTTTACCTTCATCGTAAGGGGCAGAACCAGTATAAACTCTCGCATCCTTTGTCCGCTTTAAACCCCTTTAAGCTAACCCGTAGCGATGGCTCCACGACTAAGTCCTTTCATGAGGACATTTGCCGTGACAAAACCACGATAGTTGGCACCCACCATGGGGCTATCGCATGATGGTTTCGAGCTCTTGAAGGGCTACTTCAAAGGACTCAGGGGATATGCTGTGGGCCGGATGACTAAAAGTCATCGCGGCAAGCTCTACATCGACGATGCAGGATGGAGTCCCGAGGCCGGCTCAATTGAGTATGGGTACCGGGTCCCCTTTGGTGCAATTCAATTCTTCATCGATAAGATCGGCAAACCGGGCCTTGAGCCAGACATCTGCACCGACATCATAGAGACGGCTCAGCATGGAAGCTCTGCCCAGGTTCAGCCCGCCGTAAAGCATGCCTTCGTAGGTGTCATCCATGGAGCGGAATCTGAGGATAGATCGGCATCTGGTGGCGAAACCGTTGAATGCTCTGATGTCGAGTCTTCAATCGGAGAGACCGAGTCACTATACCAGCTACAGGATAGCCGGATTAGTGGAGGTTCTGATGGCGACAGTATTCCGGACCCCCTTGATCTGCCGAGCCAGGTTGCAGTCTTCATGGCCGGTACACAATCAGCGCATCACTCTTCTACCGCCGCGGCAATGATCTCCGGTTCAGCAACAGCAACACCAGCGGGAGCAGGGGGCTCTGCGCAGCCTCCGGGCTCAGGTTTTGTCCGATTTGTTTGACGCTTTAGCAACGTTGCGGGCAGCAGAGGTGGACGCGACAAACCAGGATTAGCACAACGCAAAGATTTCAAAGGTGCAGGATCAGATAACTCAAGCTAAAGAGGACCTAGCGGCAGAAAACACCAGGATGGCTACAAAGCGGGCCGAGTTAGAGGCTCAGGCCTACCGACTTATGCTGGATCAGAGTGCGTCAGATGATGTCATGAGGAGAAGATACCGGTCGCACCTCCCACCAGTTTTTGAGGCAAGAAATCTCTTTGAGACACCAGGAGCGGGCACCAGCAACCAACCAGTGGTAAACCGGGCGGAGGCACCTGAGACCAGGGCACCGGTTCAACCTCATGCGATAGATCCGCCGCCTCAGCCTCATCAGAACGATATCCCATCACGGCACGTCTCAACGCCTCCGGGACATTACTCTAACCCATTGGACAACATCGTTGCTGCCGCTTCACGATTGGCAGCTCTCCCGATTGATGACAAGTCCCTAGTAGTAGTTGAAACACGACGGGCCAGGGAGCTCCTTCAGACGGCATTAACTCAGCAGCAGGCTTATTCATATAGCCGCGAAAGGATTCATTCTACTCCCCGCCCAAGCCGGAGCTACAAGAGGCATATCGATGAACCAGCCGTATCAAGCAGCGCGCAGAATCATAATCCTCCCCATGGCCATTACCCGACAGGTGGCGGTGGCAATGCCCAGGATGTAGTGGATCGCGCTAGGGCACGTTGGGAAGCCGAGTTAGCGGCACAACACGAATCTCCGGTTCGATAACTCACCCTGGTTCGTCCAACAACATCGGTGGAACCGGGGGTTACCTCCAGTTCTTTGGGAGTACCCTGCAACGTACGGCTACCCAAGGATTTCAAAGGCCCTTGCAAGGTGCCGAATTACACTGCCGATTTATCCCTCGAGTCATGGGTGGAAAGCTATGAGATGGCAATGGAGATGCTCGATGTGGACGAAGCGGCGTGTGCCAAATACTTTACCATGATGTTGGAGGGAACAGCTCGCATATGGTTGAAAAATCTGCCAGCCAACTCTATTGGATCGTGGGCTGAGTTAAGGGCCCGGTTTATCCAGAACTTCAAGGATACATGCAAGCAGCCCATGTCCATCGTGGATTTGGCTGCCTGTGTCCGGGAGGAAGGAGAATCAACAACCCACTAGGTGCGCCGGGTTTCGGAGATTTTGCATTCATCAGACCGCATCAACACTGACACAGTCGTTTTAACTTTGGAAGGCAAATGCCGGTTTGTACCTTTGAAGCTGAAATTGGGACGGCTCGAACGCCATTGTAATGACATGGGAACACTTATGGTAGCTCTGGTAAAGTATGCCGACTCTGATAGTACCAAGGACCCCGAGTCTAATGATGACAAGACAGGGAAGGGAAAGAAGAGCTGCAACACCAAGGAGCAGCAGCATAATCCGGCAGGTCATGGGAACAACGGTAAACGCAAGGCGGATAATAGCTTGGACTTTGTGGCCAACACCAACACCCAGGATAACGGTCAGCGGCGTAAGGGTAAACTGCCCCAGCGGGGTGGAGGGTCAGGCTCCAATCTGGAGCGCCTATTAAACCAGCCTTGCCCAAAGCACAGATCGAAGGAGAGGTCAGCTACGCATCTTTGGAAGGATTGCTTCATCATGCGGGAATTCAAAAATTCAAATCTATTTCAATATGACAATGGACCGCCTGGCAGTTCAGGAGGCGGTTTCCATGGGCCGGGTTATGGTGGTGGCAGTTCCGGTTCAGGATTCCAATGCAACCAAACCGGACATGGCAATCAGAGCAGCCAGGGCAACCAAGGAGGTGACAACCATCAGGGGAATCAACAACAGCAGCAATCGAGCTATCAGAGCAATCCAAATCAGTTGAATAGTGGGCAGTATCATGTCTTCACCACTAGCTTATGTAAGCGCGATCAGAAGCTTCAGAAAAGAACCATGAACTCCATTGAACCGGCGGTACCTCGTTATCTGCGCTGGTCTGAACAGCCCATCCTGTGGAGTCGAGAGGATCATTCACCCTGGGTTGACCATTCGGGTCATCTGGCTTTAGTGGTGGCACCTCAGGTTGGGGGTTATAAATTTACCAAGGTGCTTATGGATGGAGGAAGCAGTATCAATATCCTTTACTATGAAACCTTTCATCGCATGGGGTTGACAGATAAGAATCTTAAACCATCGAATACCGCGTTTCATGGGGTAGTGCCTGGTAAATCGGCATACCCAGTTGGTAAGATAGCTCTGGAAGTTGCATTTGGAGACGATCATGATTCAAGATCAGAGGTGTTGACTTTTGAAGTGGTGAAAATAAAGAGTCCATATCATGCCCTGTTCGGATGGCCGGCTTATGCTAAGTTCATGGCAAGCCCTGTTATGTTTATCTGCAGCTTAATATGTCAGGTCATAAGGGGACCATCATGGTGCATGGGAGCCAGAAGATTGCTTTGGAATGTGAAGAAGGTGATGCGGCTTATCCTGAGTCGGTTTGTGCCACAGAGGAGCTGAAATTTTATAAGGACAATGTTGATCTGGCAGATATGACTTCTCTAAAAAAGCTAACTACTGAGCATGATCTGGTTCTGAAATTTAAATCAGCTGAGGAGACTAAGCTAGTTGACTTTGTTCCTGGCGATTCATCCAAGTAGTTCAGCATCAGCGCTAACCTGGATCTGAAATAGGAAAGCTCCCTCATCGAGTTCATCCGTGAGAACCGGGACATCTTTGCATGGAAGCCTTCTGACATGCCAGGTGTACCGAGGGAACTCGATGAGCACACCCATCATATAGATCCTAAGTTTAAACCGGTCAGGCAATTTCTTCGCTGCTTCAACGAAGAAAGGCGTAAAGCTATTGGCGAGGAGGTAGACCGGCATTTGGTAGCAGGGTTTATTGTGGAGGTCTTTCACCCTGAGTGGCTAGCTAATCCGGTGCTGGTACTTAAGAAAAACGGCACTTGGCGTATGTGTTGGGATTACACAGACTTAAACAAAGCCTGTCCAGCTGACCCCTTTGCTCTCCCTCGAATCGATCAAATTGTTGATGCTATAGCAAGTTGTGACTGTTTGTGTTTTCTGGATGCTTATTCTGGTTATGATCAGATCAAAATGGTAGTTAAGGACCAGGAGAAGACAACTTTCATAATTCCCTTTGGAGCCTTCTGCTATGTATCTATGCCTTTTGGGCTCAAGAGTGCCCAAGCAACTTATCAACGCTGCATCCAGAATTGTCTGCATAAATAGATTGGGTGCAATGTCCATGCATATGTGGATGATATTGTGGTGAAGTCCAGAAAGGAGGAGACATTGATAGGTGACTTGAAGGAAACTTTTGATAACGTCCGGGTTTATAAGATGATGCTTAATTCGGCCAAATGTGTCTTTGGTGTACCGGCAGGCAAGCTTTTGGGTTTTCTGGTGTCTAACAGGGGCATTGAAGCTAATCCGGAGAAGATCACGGCTATCACATCTCTGGCTAAACCGACATGCATTAACGATGTTCAACGTTTGGCGGGCCAGATTGCAGCCTTAAGCCAGTTTATCGATCGCCTTGGAGAGAAGGCTATCCCTTTATATCAGATGCTAAAGAAAACGGATCACTTCGTCTGGAGTGATGCGGCTGATAAAGCGCTTGAGGATTTGAAGAGACAGTTAGCCAAGCCACCTGTCCTTGCAGCTCCGGTTGATAAGGAGCCCTTATTACTATATGTGGCTGCTAATGCCTGGGCTGTTAGTGTGGCTATTGTTGTGGAGCGCAAGGAGGCTGGGAAAGAGTATCCGGTTCAACGGCCGGTTTACTATATCAGCAACGTGCTTATTGAGACCAAACAGAGATACCCACATTGGCAGAAGCTGGTGTATGGGGTTTTTATGGCAAGCCGGAAGCTCAAGCTTTATTTTCAGGGTCATCCTATCACAGTGGTCAGTTCAGTCCCCCTTGGGAGATATCATCCAAAACAGAGAAGCAACTGGCCGGATTGCTAAATGTGCTATTGAGCTTGGACCTCACGGGCTAAAGTATACGCCTCGCACAACAATCAAATCCCAAGCACTTGTGGACTTCATCAATGATTGGACAGAGTTGCAAGCACCGGAGGAAAAGCCAGACAACACTTATTGGACTATTCATTTTGATGGGTCCTGGCAATTAGAGGGCTCGGGGGCTGGAGTCATATTAACTTCCCCACGAGGTTATTAGTTTTGTTATGTTCTCCGTTTAATGTTCCCTTGTACTAACAATGCAGCTGATTATGAGGCCTTGCTCCATGGTCCTCGAATGGCTAAGGAAATGAATATCAGGTTGACCATATAGACCGGCGGAAGAATGAAGCAGCGGACGCTTTAAGTCACTTAGGCTCTCAACGTAAACCGGTGCCACCCAATACCTTTCTCAATGTGCTGCATAATCCGTTAGTCAAGATACCTACGGAGGAGGATTTGGCTGTCCCTGACCCTGAGGCTCAATTGGTGGCGGCTCTTCATGTTATTCCGGATTGGCCGGTCCCATACCTGGCATACATGAACTGCGGCGAGTTACCAGACGATGAAACCTTGGCCTGAAAGATAGTTCGGCGATCCAAGTCTATGAACATTGTCAATGGGGAGCTACATCATTGCAGCGTCACAGGAGCGTTTCAGTGTTGTGTATATCCTCAAGAATGTTGTGAGATTTTGCGTGAGATCCACGAAGGAGATTGTTGTCACCACGCCGGTTCAAAATCCTTGGTGGCTAAAGCCTTTCGTCACGGCTTCTATTGGTTGACGGCTCATGCTAATGTTGAGGATTTGGTAAGGAGGTGTGACGGTTGTCAGAAGTTTGCATGCCGTGGTCATGTTCCGGCTCAAGAATTAAGAATGATTCCAATAACTTGGTCGTTCGCAACTTGGACGCTCGATATGGTTGGACCTTTTAAGAGGTCCAAAGACAAGAAGACCCACTTGCTGGTGGCGGTTGATAAGTTTACCAAGTGGGTAGAGGCAGAACCAGTCAGTAAGTGTGATGCGACTACGGCGGTTCAATTCATCAAAAAGGTGATATTCCGGTTTTGTTTTGCACACAGCATTATAACTGATAATGGTACTAATTTGTCTAAGGGTGCTATGGAAGAATTTTGCCAACGTGAGCACATCCGGCTTGACGTGTCATCAGTGGCTCACCCCCAATCTAATGTTCAAGCAGAGAGGGCCAATCAAGAAATTTTGAGAGGTATCAAACCCCGGCTTATGGTTCCTTTAAAGCGGACGCCGGGTTGTTGGGTGGAGGAGTTACCTTCCGTGTTATGGAGTATCAACACCACACCAAACAGATCTACGGGTTACACACCTTTCTTCATGGTTTACGGAGCAGAGGCAGTTCTCCCTAGTGACATACGTCATGACTCGCCCCATGTGGCGGCTTATGTTGAAGCTGATAATGAAAAAGCACGTCAGGACTCATTGGACCTGTTAGATGAGGAGCGTGATCTTGCGAAAACACGTTCGGCGATTTATCAACAAGATTTGCGATGTTATCACAACCACCGGGTTAAAACCAGAACTTTTCAAGAAGGCGATCTAGTGCTCTGGCTCATGCAGGATCAGACTGATATGCACAAGTTATCCCCACCTTGGAAAGGGACTTTTGTGGTCAGCAAAAATTTGCACAATGGATCATACTACCTTATCGATGTTCGAGAGCACAAAGACTCACATCAATCGGAGGAGGAGACCCAGCGGCCTATAACTCATCTTCGACCTTACTATAATTGAGCCATAGGCTCTTTTTATGTACATAATTATGACAATGTATATATTATGATCAATATAATAAACCGGAGCTTCAGCTAAAGCGGGGTCTCTGTTGTTTTTACATCATGTGTGTTTACATGGAGGCTTTTGTTTACAAAGCAGAATTCCATTGATCCGGCTTGTAAAGCCACACATATAAAAGGAAATCACTAGGGGCTTGGTTGTATTCAAACCATAGCTACACCTCTTGATAGGCTTAAGGCCAAAAGGAAATTATGTGGGGCGAAAGAGAGTGTTGCACCAGCACAACTCAAACATAGGCACCCGCCGAGCACAGCTCAAATATTTCTTGGGGGCTCTTTGCTTCTCAAAGAACAAAGAGTCTCCACCCTTGCAATAGGCTATCAAGCCAGGCTTGGAAGCCAGGTGTATTCACCTAAAAATCTGGGTTATCCTGCCTATTTAAGTAAGCCACTCCGTCCTGGTAAACCTGGTATGACCCATCGAACGTTTGACAAGTCAATCTCATAGACCTTGAACTTTTCAAAGTTAAAACGATGATTGGTTAAAGATTGAGGTCCATCTTAAAAGGCTTTGTAAAATGGTTTAACTCAGTGGCTTGGCAGCCCATGAAAAGCCTCGATTTAGGGCCTGGCAGCCCATGAAAAGCCTCACATATTCTTCTTGTATTTTTTGCAAAGTTTTTCTTCTCTTTTGATAAAATTCATAAGTGTTTTCTGATAAACCGGCGTTTATTACAACCTGTCGTGGCTTACAATGGTAAATTGTTAGTACATGATCAGCTATAATCCGGCCTTTATTGTTCCGGTCTGGTTTTGACTACAAGTCACTAGTATTATATGGATAAAACCAGTGTCTATCATAACCCGGTACGGTTTTATCATAAACCTACAAACCGGGAAGGAGTCATCTATACTCCAGCTTGGTGTTATCACCCTTTTATAACAATCATGGGTCAAACAACGAAGGTAACAGGTATTTTCTATTTTATATCTGATTGTTTTTTAAACAGCCTTGGCTCTACACCTAGGCTATTTATTTGGGCATCATGACCCGTCCAGCGGTAAACTGCCAGCACCCTTTCAATCTCTTGTATTCAGGAACAAGTTAAAATACAACCACCGTGGATTATGCATATAATAAAGATCCAAAAGCATGGCGAGTTATCAGTATCAAGCAAAATAAGTATGCTCAATGGCATACGAGACAAGTGTTTGAAGTAGCCTATTACAAGGCGTTTTAATGCCCACGTAGGATAATTGTTTTAGTAAGAATGGTAGGCTGTGACAGACTAAACCAGCCTCCGGTTCAGGATTCATCACTAGGACGACTTGAAGATTGAGGGTCATCTTGAGTCGGTGCATCCTCCTCCTCTCTACCCAGTGACAGGAAATCAATCGTTGCCCAATCGATTCCAGTTAAATATTGGAACACGACTTCTTCACATATAAGGGTGGAAGGATCAATGTCAGGGGCATAAGTGTGCTTACGAATTGGCGGAACAAGATCTTCTACATCATGTGTTGGTGCAGGATATCTTTTCTGATCAGCATCATAAACTGGCTGATAATGAGACAGATTTGTTTCATCTGCCAATTTACTCGGGTCGTAGTTCCCTTGTCAGCCTTCGGAGATCATCATTGTTAAATTCTGAACTGTCTTCCTTTTACACCGGGATAGCCTTGGCCAATATCTGCCAGTTCAAGATCTGGAATCCATGCCTTGGCCCGGATTAGCGCAGTCAGTGCGCCTGACCTTGCAGCTGATCTTTTTGGTTCATCCAACTGGGCAGGCAACATTGACAGTTTCTCGATGGTTTCTTTTATCAACATTGGAGGAGGCCTGTTATAGGCAGCAGTGCAAATAGCCCATTGGGATCCGGAATATAGCTGCTCTATCAAAGTATAGGCATCCTTCAGCTTCATCCGCATGTCAGAGCCCAGATGGGCAATGTGGGTCCCTGTGACATTGCAAGCATCAGTAAACTGGTAACTGATAAGGTAAAATGACTTGAAAAACATCAGATGAGGATACTTACCAAATACAGCGGAGGTCATAGCATTTATTTTATGCTTTAAACCGGTTAGTTCTTCGACCACCGGTTTAAGGGCTGCTTCTGCGTCTTCGGCTCTCTTTACTAAAGCGGCCTTCTCTTTGTCCCAATCTGCACGTTCCTTCTTAAAGGTTTCCTTCAGCTTCTCCATGGCTGTTAAGACATTGGTAAGTTCCTCCTTGGCTTTAAAAGCCTCCGCTTGCTAAGATTTAATGTTCTCTTGAAGATCAGCGGTTTGGGCGTCCTTTTTGTTCAGCTCAGCCTATAAAGAAAAGACATATCATCAATGGGCTGTATATATTTGAAGTACCAAGTGTATAACAAGTTATGCACTTTGCACTTGGGGGCTAATGCTTACTTGCTTCATTCTAGAAAATTATTTCAAGTCCCAAGTATATTGCAAGCATTATTCTTGGCACTTGGGGGCTAATGTACATCTGCTCAAAGTAAAAGTGGTTAAAGTCCCGGTTCACCTTGGAAATATAAACCGTCCCTTGGGGACTACACAAGCGAAAGTTACAAGATTACAATGCTAAAGTACCGGTTCATTTTTAAAGGATCAACCGACCCTTGGAGAATAAGTATGCAGAAGTGCGGTATTATGAAGTCCCGGTTTTTGATTACTATCATAAATCGGCCCTTGGGAGCTACTGGAATTAGTACTTACAATTCGACTTAAGAGAGAAAAGGATTTGCGATTACCTCATAACGTTCCTTCATCAAGTTCACTAAACCAGCTTCGTAGTCACGGTTTGTGTACATGCGGTTTAAAAAACCAGAATGGAGCTCCTGGGTACTAAGGTGGGCATAGCTTGATAAATCGGTGCTCCATTTGCCTTTCTCCATGGCCGCACGTTCTTCTTTGGCGCTATGTTTTGCTAATACAATAGGATGGCCAGGGGAGGTGTGGCCAACGCCAGTAATGATAACCTCATCTTCCTTGTCACTAGCAGCATTTACTGGAGTTGGTGGAATATCAGTAGCCTTAACTGGACTAGACGGTCCATCATTAGTACGGACTGGACTTGCCGGTTTATCAGCTTGCGATGCGGTATCAACTTCTACTTGTTCGGTAAAACATGATCTGGGGGTGGCACATCATCAAGCGTGGCGTCAACATTTGCTCTCTCTGATTCTGGAATTGTCTCCGGTTCAACTGTCACATGGTCATCAGACGGTTTATCTACACGACCCTTCTTACTGGGTCTGGCCTTGGATCTGAAAGAGGAAGGTGTACATATCAGTATAGCACATAAGTATAAAGCGTCAAAAAGAGACAACTTAAGGCATTTACCCAGGGACGGTCTTGAGGGGTGGAAGCTGTGTGGCAGTTGATTCGCCGGATGATGAAGGTGGCATTCCCTGATAATTCGAATCAGATGGATTAAGAGGTTGTCGGAAATAACCCGCCTTGGGGTAAGAAGTATTGGAAGTATATGAGACCTCAGATTGGCGCTTCTGAACCGGAGTATTTAGCAGACCGGTTGAAGTGATTACTTGGCCGCTATGACGGGTTGTGCGGCGAGCTTCGTGTTGCTGCTTCTTCAAAAGAAAGTTTGGTTCCAAGTAAGCTAGGGGTGAGAAAATCTTACTTTCGGGATTGCTTAACGGATTTTTTGTGTTCGTAGAGGGTATGAACCGGAGGAAAGGATAATGACCTCTGCGTCGTCAGCTTGGCTGCCCTCGGCGTCATCCTGATAAATATCATTTTCAATGAGGTGCATGAAAAATGAACCAAGAGAATCAAGTTCAACCTCTACGTCCGGTTCATCAGGGTCGTCATGAAGATCTAAAACGATTGGTTCAGTTGCCTTCCTCTTGGTAGGTCTCTTCACAGCCTTCGTTTTAAGACTAGGAGCCTTAACCGTTTTCTCCTGTGGTTTCTTTTTCTAGAACGGGTCATCACCCTATTTAAAAGATGGGCAGTAGGTATTAAAAGTTGCACATTTCAAAAATATCTGATATAAAGCGGGAGCAAAACAATTCTTACAGCGGGCGGTTTGTTCCGTTGTAAAAGGGACTTAGCCCGGTCTTACTACAGACAGCTTCCGGTTCATTCAACATTTTCTTGACAGACTCAGTAACTTCATCATCTGATAGTTGAATGTTATTACGACGTTGAGAGTCTTTTAAGTCACCAGTATACTCGCACATTAAACCAGAGCGGCGACTTAACGGCAAGATACTCCAGGATAGCCAGCAACGAACAAAGTCCACACCTGTCAAACCGTTGGCCATGAAAGCTCTAAGCTTGGTGAGTTGTGGTGCATACGAGGCCCGTTCCTTGGCAGTTAGTCGTTGCGGAAGTGGATGTATGTTGGTAAACTGGTGAGCACGGTAACCCGACAAAGGGTTCTCATCTTTAGGAGAAGTATCCTTGCAATAGAACCAAATCTGATTCCAATCCTTTGGGTGACTGTGAAGTATGGCATGAGGAAAGCTAACATCCTTCCTTTTCTGAATGGAGACGCCACAAAGTTCAGTATTGGGCCCGTCTACAAATTCAGTGTGCGGTTTAAGTGGAAGAAATCCTGGAACAACTCGACAGCCGGTTCTTCTTGAAGATATGCTTCACAAAACACCTGGAAGTTGCAGATATTGGATACAGAGTTGGGTCCAATATCTTGAGGTTGGATCTGAAAGCTGGCCAGTACATCACGGAAAATCTTGGATCCTGGCAATTTAAAACGATGGCCCATGTGATCAGCAAACACTACTACTTGGCCATCTCTGGGGGTAGGAGGGTTTTCTGGACCGGGAACTCACCACTGGATTTCACCCTTCTTCGGTAAGGTGCCAATTTTGACACATCCATCTAGTTGCTCCTCGGTGACCCAGGAAGGGACCCAGTTACAGGAATAGAATTCTTTGGCCATTGCATGTGAAGAGATTGAAAAGATTACCGCCGGTTTACGATTCATGAATGAAAACGCATAAAGCGCAACAGGTTAAGAAAACGGAATTCAAGCATGACAAATTGTTAAACCGGAGGATCATGCAGTTATAAATGGTAAAATGACGGGCGATTTACAAGGGGCCTAATGGCATATGACATATTACTTTCTACAAGGATAAACCGCCTACGTAGATAAGGAAGGTGCAGATCTAAGGTAAAATGACTAAGTGAGGAAAAAGTGGTTTCACAAGATTGCATTGGAATTTTGGATCTGCCACACGTCAGGTAAAGAAAAAAGTTTTAGACCTAAAAAAGTTTGGTCCTGAAGAAGTTCACAAAAGGTCTAGATCAAGTTCTTATGTGTTCAAGGTTTGGTTTAATGGCCGAGATAAGGACTACCATACCTATAGCACGGAACGCGTCAAGCTTGAGGTTTGCTGTCTAAGTGGATCTACAAAGGAAAGAAGGGAAAGACTTACAGCGGCTGTTGCAGCAGCGGAGGTGCGCCGCATCTCTCTGGTGCGATCAGGTTGATGCAGTAGCCGACGGTGAGGCAGAGGCGAAGTTTGACGATGGCGGCGGCACTCGGGTGCAGGGGCGTCACGAGGAGTAAGAAGAAAGGAAAAGGAAACGGAAAGGTAAGGAAAGGGATCCTCCGCCCTATTTATAAGGACAAAGAGATAAGCGACAGGTGCGGGAATCGAGGGGCCCGAAAAATGGATGTATAACGAGGTTGTCACTTTGATTGTTGGAGGCTCATTAATGAAAGGGGTATCTTCGGCTTTAAATGAATAGCTGACGTCACTGCGGTTTACAACCAATCTGGAGGATGACGTCATGGCGGTTTACAAGATGTATGCGAAGGTGCAAAGGGAGGAATTTCTCTAAGTATTGAAGGTTGACATGAACAAGTTCAAATCAATCTGGGGCCTAATGTTGGGGATATTGCTACTGGACATAAACCGGCCAGGAGAGGCCGAGTTAGCCCTAGGATGATTATCTTATTTGAAGCCCATGAAGACATGAATGATGGCGCTTCATGAAGGCCCAAAGCCCAAAGGTGGGTTAAAGCCTGTAGACATAAACCGACATTGATGTATGCTTGTATGATAAGATAGGAGTAGAGACTGAGCCGGATACATTTATGATCCGGCCTCGGGACTGTGTAAACCGGCGGGCGTCGACCTATGTATATAAAGGGGCGACCCGGCGGCGGTTTAGGGACTACTCACAACAACTCGAGAGCCAGGCAAAGCGGATTTTTCTCCCTGGTCATCGAACCCTAGTAATTCCATCACAACTGGAGTAGGCTTTTACCTTCATCGTAAGGGGCCGAACAAGTATAAACTCTCGCATCCTTTGTCCGCTTTAAACCCCTTTAAGCTAACCCGTAGCGATAGCTCCACGACTAAGTCCTTTCACGAGGACATCTGTCGTGAAAAAACCACGACACGCTTAGTGATAAAGTAAGAAATTACATGGCGATTGCATTTAATACAATAAAGCGACAACCATAAGGCTCCTGCCAGTTGCCGATAACTTCTACAAAACATGATCATCTCATACAACAATTTATATCTCATCACGTCTTGGCCATATCACATCACACCATGCCCTGCAAAAACAAGTTAGATGTCCTCTACTTTGTTGTTGCAAGTTTTACGTGTCTGCTAAGGGCTTCTAGCAAGAACCTTTCGTACCTACGCATCAAAACCACAACAATTCAACAAGGACCGGCCATAGTCAAATTCGATTCAACTAAAGTTGGAGAAATAGACACCCGCCAGCCACCTGTGTGCAAAGCACGTCGGTAGAACCGGTCTCATGAACGTGTTCATGTAATGTTGGTCCGGGCCGCTTCATCCAACAATACCGCCGAATCAAAATAAGACGTTGGTGGTAAGCAGTATGACTATTATCGCCCACAACTCATTGTTTTCTACTCGTGCGTATCATCTACGCATAGACATGGCTCGGATGCCACTGTTAGGGAACGTAGCATGCTATTCCAAAAATATTCCTACGACCATGTAAGATCTATATAGGAGATGCACAACAACGAGAAGGGGAGAGTGTGTCCACGTACCCTCGTAGATCGAAAGCGGAAGCGTTAGGTTAACGCGATTGATGTACTCGAATGCCTTCATGATCCAACCGATGAAGTACCGAACGTATGGCACCTCCCAGTTCAGCACACGTTCAGCTCGATGACGTCCATTGACTCTTGATCCAATAGAGGGTCGAGGGAGAGTTTCTTCAGCACAACGGCGTGGTAACGGTGATGGTGATGTGATCCACGCAGGGCTTCGCCTATGCACTACGACGCTATGACCGAAGGAGTAAACTATGGAGGGGGGCACAGCACACGGCTAAGAGAACTATTGGTGTGCCTTTGAGGTGCCCCCGCCCCAGTTGTCACACCCTAGCTAGCTCATGCATTAGAGTGATGGCATCATGTTTAATTTTCCCAAAAAGATGAAATGGGGATAACAGAACCCCCAGCACCCCCTTAAACCAACTAGGGTTTACTAAAAACTTTTTCAATGCACCTGAAATGCCCTTCTAAAAAGTCCACCCTTTATGTTTTGGGTTAAAACCTTTGACAAAAATGGTGCACATTTTTCTAGGAAATCTCAAGGTCATTGGCTTATTCCATATAGTATTTGCATTTGGGCATTTAAATGCTATAAAATATTTTAAATGCTCAAATAATTCTGGAAATAAGTGTGGGCTATTAGGAATAATCCCAACAGAGCCCACAATTATTTTCAGGATTTCTGGAAATGTTTTAGTATTTTTAATAAAGCCCAATAGTTGCAGAAAATTAGAAAATAGAAACAAATCAGAAAAGAGAGAGAGAAAGGCCAGAGGCCACTTACCTGGCTGGCCCAGCCCATCTGGCCTGTGCCAGTCGTCACCTACCTCTGCCAGTAGGCATAGGAGGGACACCGCGACGCCGCCGCGCTCGCCACGCCACCTCCCTGCCTGCCTGCTGTCGCCCGCACCAGCGCGACGCCTCGAAGCGCCTCTGCGGCACCGCCCCGACCCCGTGGACACCTCACACGCGCCCCTGCCTCTCTCCCTCACTCTCTCCCACGATGGCCGACGCTGCCGTAGCCGCACCGTCGCCATAGCCGTGCTCTCCGTCGTCTCCGTGCCACGCCACCGTGTCCGGGAGATCTGCCGCCCTCCTCTCCGTCGAGCAGACCGAGCCCCGAGCGCTCGCTCACCCTGGAGTTACCGCCTCGTCCTCGTCTTCGCCGATCGCCGCCAGAGATCCCTTTCATCGTCACCACTACTCCAGCTCGTCCCTGACCTCGCCGTTTAGATCGTTGCAACCGTTGTGAGCTCAGCTACATTCCCATCCTCTCCGTTCTCGTCGTTGTCCCCTGCATCGACTGCACGAAGGTCACCTGCACGCGCCGCCGCCCGCGTCGTCGCCGGTCATGCTCCGGTCACCATATGGTCCCGGGCTTGTGTCCAACACACTTCCTGCATCGCATAGGAGCCGTAGATGCTAGCACCGCCCCGCCTAGGCCACTGCAGCAACGAGCCCGAGCTCACCCGAGCTCCGGCGACCGCCAAGGTCATCGCCGGCGTCGTTCCCGGCCTCCCCGAGCTCCACTTCCACCACCAAACAACGCGGCTCGCTTCCATCTCCCCATAGATGGTCTCGGCCGCCCGTTTGGTCGCCGGAGACACAAACCCGAGCCTCTCTGCCCCGTCTGTCGTTGCCGGCGTCAAACCGCCGGCGAGTTGACCTTGTTTGACCAGGGGCTTAACTCCCCTGGGTCAATGACAGGTGGGCCCAGAGCCCTGCTAATCTTAGCTTAGCACTAATCAACTATTAGTTAACCCAATAGGTCACGGACATGCGGGCCCAGGCCCCACTGACAGTTTAGTTAGTATTAACCTAACCCTGTTAATTAGTTGTTTCACTGACGTGTGGTCCCAGCCATCAGGTTTGACCTGGGCTGGCGCCTTTGACTCGCTGACGTCACAATGACATAGTGGTGACACAGTTATTTATTTTCTGGATTTATTTTTATATAGGAAATTCCAGAAAATAGCCAAAACTTCTAAAAATCATAGAAAATCAACCATAGCTCCAAATCAAACAAATTATATATGAAAAATGATCAGAAAAATTCAATATTTCCATCTGTAATGGTTTCATGCATGACAAAACAATTTAACCTTGCTGTTTAGGTGGAACAAGCTAATACACTTATAATGCATAAGAACTTAAGCTACCATTTGAATCTTTGATTCAAATGAACCCATTTCAACTTGTTTCACATTGCATTAGGCAGGACACCTCATTTTGCCATGTCATAGCATGCATCATATTGTTGCATATTGCCATGTGTTGATTATATTCTGTGGTGTCTTTCGTGGTAGGTTCTGCCTCCGAGGATATCTCCGAGTATCCAACTGAAGGGCAGTACCCTACTACCACTCCATCAGGCAAGCAGCCCCATTGATAATATCGATACAATCCCATGTTCCCGCTTCTGCTCTCACTTACTGCATTGAGACAACAATGTTTCAAACTGCTGTGTGCTGCGGTAGTTGAACCTTATCCTCTGCATGACCTGTCATTGCCACAGTAACTAGATGAAACCCACTAGCATGTGTAGGAGTTGATTGAGCCATGTATGTGTTTCCTACCTTGCTATGCCTGCTATGCTTAGAGTTGTGTCAGGTCTGGTTCATCTGGGTGATGGGCTAGAGTGAAATGATTATGTCGGTAATGTGAGAGATGTGTTGAACATGATTTGGTAAAGGTATCGATGAGAGGCCATGTAGGAGTACATGGTGGGTTGTTTCATTGAGGCCGTCCCTAAGAACTGAGATCTGTATGTGTGATTTAAGAATCAGCTACTACCATGCATTGGGATCCTTAATTGACCCTCTCGGCTTCTTAATCACCCTAGTACTCTGTCCAGGAGTTGCAATTAGTTTATGGTGTTTGTAGGTTATGTGTTGGCGGCCGTGCATAGCGCTGACCCTAGGGGTGGGCTATGATGCGGTAGATACACCATGGTCAGATATGCCGGGCGCCCGTTTGGCGTCTCGGAACCCTGTTCACATCATTCGGGGTCGTATGTGGAAACCTCGGCTGGACTCCCTGTGGATGGAACCTGGATAGGGGATAAACCTGGACTAGAGACTTGAGTGTTTAGGTAGGCCATGGCCGACACCCTCGTTGGGCTTCCGCTTGAAGGTTGCCGAGTACATGTCGTGTAAACAACGATAAGTGGTGAGAGCGTGTATGAAGAAGTACACCCCTGCAGGGTTAACATCATCTATTCGAATAGCCGCGTCCACGGTAAAGGACTACTTGGTTGCCTATACAGTTCATAGACAAGTTATTGGTTACTACTAAAAGACTCAAGATAAGTGTGAGTACCGAGGATGGCCCTCTCATAGGATGACGACGGAGGATCCCCGGTGGAGTATTGTGTTGGTGATTAGTGGACTCGTGTGCAAAAACTATTTTACTAGTGGTGTATCATAAGAGTCAAAGCTGGCTTGCTGCATTAACTCCACCTTCTTGAGAATGAGCATGTATAGTAGGTTCTATTGTAAGACTTGTTGAGTACCTTTGTACTCATGTTTGCTTTAATTACTGTTTTTAGACGACAACACCGACCCCTCCGATGGGTTTTATGTAGACCTCGACATCGATGAGTAACTTGCCACCCAGGTGGTGATCCTGGCCATGGAGGGCCCTATGTAGATAGACAGGCTTCAACAAGCCTTCTTCCTTTCTAGTGTCTGTACTCAGACTATTTGCTTCTGCATGTGCTTGTATGCTTGTATGACTTGAGTGTCGGGTCATGTGACCCCTACCTGTATGAACATGTTATGTATGGCTCTCTGGAGCCTTTAAATAAAGTACTTGAGTTGTAGAGTTTTGTTGTGATGCCATGTTGTATTTGCACATATCGAGCATATTGTGTGTATGATTGAAATGCTTGGTATGTGTGGGATCCGACAATCTAGTTGTTTATCCTTGGCAGCCTCTCTTATGGGGAAATGTAGTCTAGTGCTCCTCGAGCCATAGTAGTCCGCTACAGCCTGGTTCACCGGAGTCCTGCTAGCCCAGCACTACTGCTCAGGACACTTGACTTGCCGGCATGTATTCACTTCGTTCCTATGTATGTCCCTTCGGGGAAATGTCACGCAGTGACATCCGGAGTCCTGCCTAGCCTGCTACAGCCCGGGTTCCCCGGAGTCCTGTTAGCCCAGTGCTACAGCCCGGATTCACACACTGTTGACCGACATGCTAGATGTGATTCATGTATGCCTGTCTCCATAGGTCTGTGCCGCTTTGGGTTCACGACTAGCCATGTCGCCCCGGGTTCTCTGTCATATGGATGCTAGCGACACTATCATATACGTGAGCCAAAAGGCGCAAACGGTCCTGGGCCATGGTAAGGCGACACCCGTGGGGATACCGTGCGTGAGGACGCAATGTGATATGATGTGTTACCGGCTAGATCAACGTGACTTGGAATTGGGGTCCTGACAGCGTTGGCATCAGAGCCGGACTGCCTGTAGGTTCGTTGAGCCAAACTGGTCGATGTCGAGTCTAGAAATGCTTTAGTTATATGTAGGGGAATTGATTGTGGGAGGGAACGTAAGGCTCTTTTACTCCTTTACCTTATGCCCTCTAATCTGAGTCATTCTCTTCTCATTCTACGTGGGTTAAGGACTAGGTTCTCTTCTTTCTATCAGGCTCACGTGTTACTAATCCGTAGTAGCTTATAGGATTGTTGTTACAAGCCTCAGTACAGTTTCTACTAATTTTAGTATGTTGCCAGTTGAATCAGAACCTTGATATGATGTTGTTGAGTGGTATTGCAAACTGTTGTGGATGTCTCAAATCTTTTTCTGAGCATTTACAGCCGTTATGTTGTCCGATTTCCCCTAGAAAATTCTAATGCCTTTGCATTATTCTGTGCTTTCAGATGGCCAACCGTTCTCAGAACCAAGTGGTTCGTCTGACCCGGTGCCTCGATGTGCTCGGCTACATGGCCATGTTGGTTCGAGTGATGGTCGAGTCAGGCTATCGGCGGTATCCGGAATATACCGTCGAGGAGCAGTTCAGAGACTTCAACCAGAGCTAGTACCTTTGTACCGTCAGGATATATCCCTCTTATCATGGAGCCACTGAGCCCCTTCACTGTTCCTATGGACTTGGGGTCACTATTGAGATGTCTGTGCAGGATGCAGCCTGTTCAATGATGACTATCATTCGAGCCAGGACTGCCTTGCTTCAGAACACCGATTTCCGTTACATGCCAGCCTCACTTCCTGGAGCACAGGGGTACTATCAGGCTTTGTACTATGACTCTACACATGAGGAGTCACTACTCCGCACCACTGCCAAGATGCTCGAGGATAAGGACCGCAAAAATCGGGCCTTGCGTATGGAGCTATTCCACACTCGTTCTGATCATTGGGCCACTTTGACTCGGTTTGCACCTGCGGTGCAGGCAGGATACATGGACATGAGGGACTTGTACCATGTACGGCCTGGATTGCCAGATTGTATGGAGTGGCACGATGTAGGAGGCATCACCCCTCCTCGTGGTCCCCATCTGCCACCACCTGTGGGACCAAGGCCACATCCTAGCCCCTATGGTCCGCAGGCTCCGTAGAACCGTCTGTTCCCAGATGATCATGTTCCACTTCCAGGCTTTGGTGGTGACTTTTATGAGGATTACTACAGAGCCGTCTGAGCTAGTAGTAGTTTCACTAGTACTGTAATAGTTGTATTCTCCACAGTCCTGCGTGACCTGTGGGATATGACTTGGTGTGTATCACGCTCCGGAGGTGTAGAAAAATAATGTATAGGAGCTTGGAATGCCTTCGATGAGATGTAGTGTCTTCCACCATAGTTGTACTCTAGCCTGGGCTTGTACTAAACTATGTACGGTGGGTATGACCAATGGTATATATATGGCAGTTTCTATATTACCATGTCGTGCAATGAACATCTTAGCATTCCATGTTATCCATTACATTTTGCACTTCCTTGCTATGTTTGTGCCATCCTTATCTAAACCGTTGTCTTGTTTTCTCCTAGGATGGTCAACACCCGCAGCAACCCTACTGCCCCGGAGCAGGGGGAAGCCAGTTCAGCTAGGGGTGAAAATCTGCCTCACCCGCCTTCTCTGGCCGAAGTTATGCTGGAGGTGGAAAGAAACAAGCCTGAGACTAACCGCTTGCTGGAGCGGATTGAGCAGAACACTGCACGCCATCAGCAAAATGACTTGGTGTCAATCAATGACTTTATCAAGTTGGACCCACCAAAGTTTAATCATTCCATCGAGCCCCTCGACGCGGATGACTAGCTCCGGCAGCATCACACACAAGCTACGTTCTACCAACGTAGCCGAAGCTGATAAGGTTAGCTATGCTGCCTATCACCTCGAAGGCCCTGCTAGCCTTTGGTGGGAAAACTTTGAGGCTATGCGCCCGGTCGGCCAAATCACTACTTGGGCTGAATTCAGTGAGGCTTTCCGTGAGCATCACATCCCGGAAGGTCTCATAGATCGCAAGAGGGAAGAGTTCTGCAATTTCACCCAAGGAAGACTGACTGTGGATGCATATAGTCGTGAATTTGGGAATCTGGAACGATATGCTCCTGAAGAGGTATCCACCGACGCTAAGAAGCAGGCAAGGTTCCGCAAGGGACTTAGCCCTGAGCTTCGCCGCGATCTTCGTCTGCACGAGTGCACCTCCTTTCAGAAGTTGGTCAATAAAACCATCAGTGCTGAGACAGGCTAGTCTGACTATGACGCTTCACGCAAGCACTCTCGTGATTTTGGTTCTTCATCCGGCTCTGGATCTCAGAAGTGCCGAGTGTGGATTCCAAGCACGGCACTGCCACCCAGGTTCATTCCGAGGCCATCCTTTGAGGCGCCTCGCCCCAACCAGCAGTTTGCACCGTCTAAGCCCTATGGTGGCCCCGCTGCTAATGCTGCTCCACGCCCCAATGTTGTGACATGTTTCAAGTGTGGAGAGCTGGGTCACTATAGTCGAGAGTGTCCCTAGAACAACAACCCCAATCAGCCTGGAAAGTCTGTTGGTCGTGGTAAGCCAGCGGGAAAGACATTCTACGCCAAGCCAACCACCACTTCATGTGGCCATGTCAACTATGTCTCAGCTGAGGAGGCTCATGAGGATCCTAACGTCGTCATTGGTACGCTCCTTGTTAATTTCCATCCGGCATCTGTTCTTTTCGACACTGGAGCATCTCATTCATTCATATCTGAGAGCTATGCTCGATTGCATAACACGATATTTTGTGACATGCCCACTACCATGGAAATTCAAACCCCTGGCTTTAGATGGCAAACCTCTAGAGTAAGCCATGGGAATGAAATTCTTGTCGATAGACTCGTCTGCCTTGCATCCTTAATAGCTCTCAAGTCCTTGGACATAAACATCATCTTGGGTATGGACTGGATGTCAGCTCATTATGCTATGATTGATTGTGCCACTAGAACCGTTCAACTTACTCACCCATCGGGCAAGACAGTCAATGTCTTAACTCTAGTGGCCAAGCGCCAGCTTTACTCCCTAAATGCCAACCCCCTTCCAGACATTCAAGATATTCCGGTAGTCCGAGACTTTCCGGATGTCTTTCCAGAAGAACTGCCAGGTGTTTCACCTGACAGGGATGTCGAGTTTGTGATAGACCTTGTTCCAGGAACCATTCCAATTTCTAGAAGACCCTATAAGATGGCACCCTTAGAACTAGCTGATCTTAAGAACCAACTCGATGAGTCCTTGCAAAAGGTTTTCATCCGTCCTAGCTTCTCTCCTTGGGCTTGCCCCGTCCTCTTCGTCAAGAAGAAGGATGGAATGGATCGGATGGTTGTAGATTACCGACCTGTCAACTTGGTCACTATCAAGAACAAGTATCCGCTTCCCAGGATCAACAATTTGTATGATCAGCTTGCTGGATCCTCAGTCTTTTCCAAGAATGTTTTGAGGTTGGGCTACCATCAAATCAAAATCAGAAACGGGGACATTCCCAAAACGGCCTTTGTTACTCGTTATGGCCAATACGAGTACACAATCGTGTCCTTCGGTTTAACCAATGCCCCAGCCACCTTATCCCGGTTAATGAACTCGGTCTTCATGGAGTATTTGGATAAATTCGGCGTAGTATACCTCGATCACATACTCATCTACTCCAAGAATGAAGAAGAACATGCCGAACATCTAAGGCTGGTATTGATGAAACTTCGAGAGCATCCCCTTTATGCCAAATTCTCCAAGTGTGAATTTTGGTTGACACAAGTGACCTATCCAGGCCATGTAATCTCTGGTAAGGGTATTGCTTTCAATCTCGAGCGAGTTCAAGCCGTCCTTGATTGGACTCCACCTGAGACGGTCAAGCAACTTCGGAGCTTCCTCGGCTTAGCGAGTTATTGCCGCCGCTTCGTCGAGAATTTCTCCAAGGTTGCTAAACCTCTAACTGAACTGCTCAAGAAAGATAAAAAGTTCGAGTGGACCCCACAGTGTGAGTTCAGCTTTCAGGAACTGAAAAGACGCCTGACATCTGCTCTCGTATTGGTACCACCAGATTTCTCCAAGGACTTTATTATCTATTGTGACGCCTCGCGACAAGGACTAGGTTGCATACTCATGCAAGATCGTCAGGTAATTGCCTATGCCGCACGGCAATTACACCCACATGAGGAAAATTATCCCACACATGATCTAGAGCTTGCAGCTGTAGTCCATGCACTCAAAACTTGGCGACATTACCTTCTCGGTAATGGTTGCGAGATCTTCACCGATCACCAAAGTTTGAAATATATCTTCACCCAACCGGATTTGAATCTCTGGCAAAGACGTTGGGTCGAGTTGATCTCGGATTACAACTTAGGAATAACTTACACCCCGGGCAAATCCAATGTCATGGCTGATGCGCTAAGTCGTAAAGCTTATTGTAACAACCTGATGTTACAAAAAAGTCAACCACTTCTCCACGAGGAATTTCGTAAGCTTAACCTTCACATAATTCCTCGAGGATTCCTGTCCACCCTAGTGGCAAAGCCTAACCTTATGGATCAGATCATAACCGCCCAGCGGTATGATAAGGGCATATCCTAGATTAAGGAAAACATCGCTAGCGGAGTTGCTAAATGATTTTCCATGGATGAGCGAGGTGTTGTCTTCTTCGAGAACCGCTTGGTGGTTCCCAAGAAACAACACCTACGACAGTTGATTCTTAAGGAAGCTCATGAATCCCCTCTCACCATTCATCCCGGTAGTACTAAAATGTATCAAGACCTACGCCAGAGGTTTTGGTGGACTAGGATGAAGAGAGAAATTGCTCAATACACTGCTAGTTGCGACGTCTGTCGTCGTGTTAAAGCAGAGCATCAATGGCCTGCTGGCACCCTTCAACCTTTGGCTATTCTTGAGTGGAAATGGGATAAAATCAGTATGGATTTTATTACTGGGTTTCCCAGGACCAATAGAGGGAATAATGCCATCTTCGTCGTAATCGATCGTCTTTCCAAGGTGGCCCACTTTGTACCTGTTCGTGAGAGTATCACCGCTAGCCAGCTAGCTGATTTATACATCTCCTGAATAGTGTCTCTTCATGGTGTCCCATTGGAAATTAACTCAGACCGTGGGAGTCTCTTCACCTCTCGATTTTGGGAAAGTTTCCAAAATGCTATGGGAACTCATCTCTCTTTTAGCACCGCCTTCCACCCTCAATCAAGTGGTCAAGTAGAGCGAGTCAATCAAATTCTGGAAGATATGCTCCGAGCTTCTGTCATCTCATTCGGAATGGGTTGAGAGAAATGCCTTCCATTCGCGGAGTTTTCTTATAACAATAGTTATCAAGCTAGCTTGGGAAAATCTCCTTTCGAAGTTCTTTATGGACGAAAATGTCGAACGCCTCTTAACTGGTCAGAAACCGGGGAAAGACAACTCTTTGACCCGGAATGATTCAGGAAGCAGAAGAGCAGGTTCGCGTTATTCGTGAGAAATTGAAAACAGCCCAATCTCGTCAAAAGAGCCAATATGATCGTAAACATAAGATCATAACTTATGAAGTCGGCGAGAAGGCTTACCTTCGGGTCACTCCGTTAAAAGGAACCCATCATTTTGGTATCAAAGGCAAATTGGCTCCTCGTTACATTGGACCCTTTCGCATTCTTGCCAAACGAGGAGAAGTTGCCTACCAATTGGAACTACCTCCGCATCTTTCCAGAGTTCAGATGTCTTCCACGTTTCTCAACTCAGGCGTTGCTTCGCGGATCCTATCCGTGGAGTGGACCACGAAACACTTGATCTACAAGATAATCTCTCATATCGGGAATATCCTGTTCGTGTCCTTGATCAAGCCGAGCATACCACTAAATGTCATAACATCAAGTTCCTCAAGGTTCAATGGTCACACCATTCCGAGAAAGAAGCCACTTGGGAAAGGGAGGATCGTCTTCGACTCGAGTACCCCGCCTTCTTCCCAACAGATCCTAAATCTCGAGACGAGATTCTTTTGAGTGGGGGTGAGTTGTCACACCCTAGCTAGCTCATGCATTAGAGTGATGGCATCATGTTTAATTTTCCCAGAAAGATGAAATGGGGATAACAGAACCCCTAGCACCCCCTTAAACAAACTAGGGTTTACTAAAAAAAATCAATGAACCTGAAATGCCCTTCTAAAAAGTCCACCCTTTTTGTTTTGGGTTAAAACCTTTGAGAAAAATGGTGCACATTTTTCTAGGACATCTCAAGGTCATTGGCTTAATCCATATAGTATTTTCATTTGGGCATTTAAATGCTATAAAATATTTTAAATGCTCAAATAATTCTGGAAATAAGTGTGGGCTATTAGGAATAATCCCAACAGAGCCCACAATTATTTTCAGGATTTCTGGAAACTTTTAGTATTTTTAATAAAGCCCAACAGTTGCAGAAAATTAGAAACAGAAACAAATCAGAAAAGAGAGAAAGAGAGAAAGGCCAGAGGCCACTTACCTGGCTGGCCCGGCCCATCTGGCCTATGCCAGTCATCACCTACCTCTGCCAGTAGGCAGAGAAGGGACACCGCGACGCCGCCGCGCTCTCCACGCCACCTCCCTGCCTGCCTGCCATCGCCCGCACAAGCGCGACGCCTCGAAGTGCCTCTGCGACACTGCCCCGACCCCGTGGACACCTCACACGCGCCCCTGCCTCTCTCCCTCGCTCTCTCCCACGATGGCCGACACTGCCGTAGCCGCACCGTCGCCATAACCATGCTCTCCGTCGTCTCCGTGCCACACCACCATGTCCAGGAGCTCCGTCGCCCTCCTCTCCGTCGAGCAGACCGAGCCCCGAGCGCTCGCTCGCCCTGGAGTTACCTCCTCGTCCTCGTCTTCGCCGATCGCCGCCGGAGATCCCTTTCGCCGTCACCACTGCTCCAGCTCGTCCTCGACCTCGCCGTTTACATCATTGCAACTGCTGTGAGCTCAGCTACATTCCTATCCTCTCCGTTCTCGCTGTCGTCCCCTGCATCGACTGCACGAAGCTCACCCACACGCGCCGCCGCCCGCGCCGTCGCCGGTCATGCTCCGGTGACCATATGGTCCCCGACATGTGTCCAACGCACTCCCCGCATCGCGTAGGAGCCGTAGATGCTAGCGCCGCCTCGCCTAGGCCACTGCAGCAACAAGCCCGAGCTCACCCGAGCTCCAGCGACCGCCAAGGTCATCGCCGGCGTTGTTCCCGGCCTCCCCGAGCTCCACTTCCACCACCAAACGACGCGGCTCGCTTCCAGCTCCCCGTAGATGGTCTCGTCCACCCGTTTGGTCGCCGGAGACGCAAACCCGAGCCCCTCTGCCACGTCTGTCGTCGCCAGCGTCAAACCGCCGGCGAGTTGACCTCATTTGACCAGGGGTTTAACTCCCCTAGGTCAATGACAGGTGGGCCCAGAGCCCTGCTAATCTTAGCTTAGCACTAATCAACTATTAGTTAACCCAATCACTACTAGGAAAAGGGCTATAGATAGGATTGATACTAATGGCGCACCATGGAAGCAGTGCGCCACTACTATATACTAATGGCGCACCGGTTGGTGATGCGCCATTAGTGTGGAAGACACTAATGGCGCACCAGAAACTGGGTGCGCCACTAGTATTAAATTATTTTTTTCCATTTTTCCATACATACTAATGGCGCATCAGGTCGAAGTGCGCCATTACTAGTTCTAAGTAGTAATGGCGCAACAAGCAGACAATGCGCCATTACTGTAAAAAAATTATTCTTTTTTTTTTGCAAAATTACTAATGGCGCATCATTTCATAGTGTGCCATTACTAGTTTAAACTACTAATGGCACACTATTACCCGGTACACCATTAGTATATATATTTATTTATTTTTACTTCAAGATTCACGCGTTTCACTCGTTGTTTAAACTAGTAAAGAGCACGACTCATGTTTCACGCGTTGGTTCAAGCAGAAGCTTCTGTCGTACCCTTTACATGAAGATTCTTCCGCGGAAGAACAACTCATATTTGCCTTGTCACAGGGCGCCGAGCACAACCTGATGACCTATGAGGCGTACGATATCAAATTTGAACTCATGAATATTTTTAAACTCATGAATATTTTTAAATTTCATGGGCACTTTTCGAATTCATGAATATTTTTTTCAAATTTGATGAATATTTTTAAATCTTGATCGCTATCCCCCTTTATCTCGATCTCGATCCCCCCTGCACCCTCCCCCGCTAGCTCCACCGCCGCCGACGACCCACCGCACCCTCCCCCGCTCCACCGTCGCCGCCGACCCACCGCACCGTCCCCGGCCCGCTCCACCACCGCCGAGCACCCCCACTTGATGATATTTTTTCATATTCATAAAAAAATTATTACTGTTTTTATAAAACAATATTAAAAAATAGCAACAAAAATAATAATAATAAACATACTAATGGCGCACCACTCGTGTAGTGCGCCATTGCTATCTAAAAAAACATTCTAATGGTGCACCGCTCTGGGATGCGCCATTGCTATCTAGAAAAAACATTCTAATGGCGCACCGCTCGGGGGTGCGCCATTAGTAATCTTCCCCCTAGCCCGACCCCTTCGTCCCTCCCTGTCGCCAGATCTAGTCCCCCCCCCCCGCGCGCTGCCCCGCCCCATGTCACCGCCGCCCCTACATGCGCCGCCGCCCCCGCGCCCCCTACCACTGCAGCTCCGCCATAGCCGACGCCTCCGCGACCTCGCCGTCGCCGACAGCCTCCCTGCGTCAGCCCCTACCCTGCGCCACCTCTACCTCAGTTCGGGCACGGGGTGCAGGACGACGACCGCGGCCGCCGGCCTCCCCACGACCAACCGAGGCGCCCAGGAGGCCTCCCCGACGACCAATCGAGCCATCCCTTCGACGCCGCCGCCGCCAACCCCAACCCTGACCCCAACCCCTCCAGCGACCGGTCGTGCCCGCCCAGGTACCTCTCCTCCTTCCTCCTTCCTCCCTCTCCTATTTCCCCATGGAGAAAATGATATAGCTCCTCCTACAACATGTATAGATCAATCAGTTCAGTTCTAGTGCTGCTGGACTTTTGCACCATACAAAAATGTACTACTAGTTGAAAATCTTTACTTGAGAGAGCTTCATAAGTAGAAGGTTCCAAAGAATAAAAACCAGTACTAGCACACTAGCACAGTAGTACTGCCACCTCCTAGTAAACAGCAGGGCCTCTGATCAGCAATGTAGTTAATTAGTCAGGGCCTGAAAGCCTGCAAATGCATGTACACACAGGTAGGGAATGTAAGATGAAGCATGTACTTTACCAACTAATCTAATGGGCTGGCACAAAGTGAAAACCAAAACAATAGTTAATCAAGCAGAGGTAGATTAGATTAGATGGCAAAAAGCACAAATGTCCCTGCCTATCCATTTTTTTCTCAAGTTGAGCTGGTAAGTTTCAGATGTTCAATGATGCTGTAGGAAAAAATTGGATGAAGAAAGATGTGTGTGGCTGCCTGAGAGAAGTATTTGCACAAACAAATTATAATTAATGTGTTGGTGAAATTTTGGGTTTTCAAATTGGAACCAAAAACCAACCCATACCTTAAGACTCTTTTGGAATTTCCCGAACATTTTTTTGTTTGTTCCCTTTCACTGTTTGGGGACTTTTGACTTCAGAATGAACCTTACTAAGATTCAATTAAGACTAATTAACTGCATTTGATGTCACTATATTCTATGAATAACTTCAGTTATGATCTGTACTGGAAAACTTCAGTTAACACTCATTTTTCAGTTAACTCCTTACAGTTCAGATCATATTTTGATTGTCAATAATAATGGACTTTTAAGGCTTTCTTAGAGGCAATGCTAGTGGATTTTAGGCTTTTTTACATGCAATAATAGTGGAATTTTAGGCTTTTTTGGAGGAGTGTGTTTCATGCCAGCCTATAGTGATGAATTAGTCAGAGGATTGTGCCTTAGGATTGTGCCAAAGCTACCCATTGTATCTATTTGCTTGTCCTTCAAATAGGGGCAAGACTGTTACAGAAAAATTACTTGCAAGCATATTGTGATTTACTTGCAAGCATATTGTGCCTTAGTTACAGAAAAATTACTTGCAAGCATATTGTAACTATTTTCACTCTGTCCTGAAGGTTTTTGACTACAGAATCTGTGGTGACCCACACTCTGTTGGTTCACACTCATTGAGTTCGCTCGTGAAGGGCCGCTGCTGCTTGAGGCCCTTGAGAGGACCTTCGTGTCGTGATGATTTTGCAGGTACCCCAAGAGGCCCTTGAGTTTGCCGGAATGTCGATTAACTTCCGTTCCGGCAAATTCGGGTACTCTATATGTCCTATTTTCAGCAAAGGTCATGCTGAAATTTTCCGTGAATTTTAGCATGACTTTGCTAAAAATCGGACATATGGGGTACTTGCTACTAATGCATGGGCCGGGGTATCTTAGTACTTAATTAAGTAGGATCAACTGCCCCCCCCATTCTTGCTGCATTAAACCATAGGTGGCAATAGAGCCAAGTGATTAGGCCCAACTTAGAATTCTCGTTAGCATCGATAAACCCTAGATGATAAACCCAACATAGGTGGCAATAGAGCCAAGTGATTAGTGCCAAGTGATTAGGCCCAACCTAGGGTGCCTCGGTGTCGATGAGAACCTAAATGATGTACGCTTAGGCTTTTAGGGTGCCTCGGCGTCGACAAAACCTAAATGATGAAAGCTTAGGCTTTTAGGGTGTCTCGGTGTCGACAAACCCTAAATGATGTAGTTTTGAATTATGAACGTAGGATATGTCGTCATCATCATCGGACGACGAAAGTCTCCCGACGGAGTGCGACTGGTGCCACGACGATCGAGGTCTGTGCGACATGCCTCACCTGGACGATGATCGGCGCTTCAGCATTAAGCTCGAGGAGACCTTCGAAGTTGAAACGGTACACAACGACGACAAGTGTTATTTTCATAATTAAGCATGACTTCAACTATTTCAACATGTAATTTTCATCTTTTACAATTCGAGTATAGCTTATCCCATGCCATGCAAGACGCTATGTCTTGGAGAGGATGGATTTTGAAGACCATGAAATTTCTGAAACAAAGAAAATTCACCTAAGGACTCATCACGATGTGCACTTTGAAGTAAATCTATATAATTCTGAGAGCGTAACCCATTTCGGTTGCAAAAATTGGGAAGCATTTTGCAAGATGTATGGTTTTGATGAGGGTATGCTTATCACCATGGATCTTGGTAATCCTGACATCAACCAAGACAATATGGACATTTGGGTCCTTGTTGATACGCCTCCAGTTCTACCGCTATGTGAGTTTCTCAAACATAGTTATTAGCTAATTTATATTGTTTATTTCAAAATAGTTGACAGCTTATTTCGATTGACAGATTATTTTTATTGTTCAAAGAATGTGCGGGAGATAGTAGACAAAACCCACTACACCGATGGCTCCGAATTAACAACTTACAAGGAGAAAAATCATTTGGTCGGATTTTGTACTGACATTGAGAATTACAATCTACAATCAAACTCCTCAACATTATGGTAAATATGTGCCACTAGTGCATGTGTTCAACTACGGTAACTACCATGGAGATACCCTGGTAAGATTTTTACTATTATGACATCCGTGCATCTTTTGCATACTTCTAAAACTAGTACATCATTGCTAACTATGAAGTTATTACTATGTTTTTCAACAGATAATCCCAGAGAATTGTGTGCCTCATATGATGTATCTGAAAGGTAGTGTTAATATTTTGAACATACAGCCAGGTCGTCCTACGAATCTCAACTGTCCATACGAGATTTCTAAAAGAAGTGGAGACATGAAAATAAAAGGATGGAAAAAATGTATGGACAGTCGTAAGGAGCTTCTTGGAAGCAAAAGGAAGCGAAGCGCAAGAATTGGAGACAGGATGTTCTCCATTCTCCATAATGGAGAGTCAGGGTCTATATTGTTTTATGCTATTTTAGCTTAAATAGGGTATTTAGGTCCTGCCTAATACTGATGATCATGTGCTAAGAACAATTAAGTAGGGTTGGTTCGAAGACTATCAAGATGATGATCGTATGACTTGTTATGAATAACGAGTAGAAGTTGTATGATGATGATTAGTAGGACTTGTTAGGATTAGTATTACTTCCAACAAACTCGATACTCGCGGTCTTGAGACTTATAATGTTTTATCTTTGTTCGGTCTTTTGAATTCGGAGACTAATATGATGAATTGTATTCGGAGACTAATCTTCTATTGTATTCGATGAATCTAATGTTGCTGTGTGCTGCTGTCTATATTCTGTCCAATAATATATTTTGTAACCTGTGCAAAAATCAAAAAAGCAAAAAAAATAAAACCTAATATTCATACTAATGGCGCACCACACAAGACACTAATGGCCACTGTGATCATCACACTAATGGCGCATTAACTGCTGGTACGCCATTAGAATGCCAAAGCACATGGGTACATATGGCCCCTGGGAGGCACTCTAATGGCGCACTGCAGGCTATACTAATGGCGCACTACGTGGTGCGCCATTAGAACACCAGATACTAATGGCGCACCTGTGGTGCGCCATTAGAATTTAATTCTAATGGCGTGATGCCAGTGGCGCACCGGTAGTGCACCATTAGAAGGCAAATCCGGTGCGCCACTAGCATGCCTTTTCCTAGTAGTGAATAGGTCACTAACATGCGGGCCTAGGCCCCACTGAAAGTTTAGTTAGTGTTAACTTAACCCTGTTAATTAGTTGTTTCACTGATGTGTGGGTCCCAGCCGTCAGGTTTGACCTAGGCTGGCGCCTTTGACTCGCTGATGTCACAGTGACACAGTGTTGACGCAGTTATTTATTTTCTGGATTTATTTTTATATAGGAAATTCCAGAAAATAGCCAAAACTTCTAAAAATCATAGAAAATCAACCATAGCTCCAAATCAAACAAATTATATATGAAAAATGATTAGAAAAATTCAATCTTTCCATCTGTAATGGTTTCATGCATGAAAAAACACTTTAACCTTGCTGTTTAGGTCGAACAAGCTAATACACTTATAATGCATAAGAACTTAAGCTACCATTTGAATCTTTGATTCAAATGGACCCATTTCAACTTTTTTCACATTGCATTAGGCAGGACACCTCATGATGCCATGTCATAGCATGCATCATATTGTTGCATATTGCCATGTGTTGATTATATTCTGTGATGTCTTTCGTGGTAGGTTCTGCCTCCAAGGATATCTCCGAGTATCCAACTGAAGGGCAGTACCCTACTACCACTCCATCAGGCAAGCAGCCCCATTGATCATAACGATACAATCCCATGTTCCCGCTTCTGCTCTCACTTACTGCATTGAGACAACAATGTTTCAAACTGCTGTGTGCTGCGGTAGTTGAACGCTTATCCTCTGCATGACCTATCATTGCCACAGTAACTAGATGAAACACACTAGCATGTGTAGGAGTTGATTGAGCCATGTATGGTTTCCTACCTTGCTATACCTGCTATGCTTAGAGTTGTGTCAGGTCTGGTTCATCTGGGCGATGGGCTAGAGTGAAATGATTATGTCGGTAATGTGAGAGATGTGTTGAACATGATTTGGTAAAGGTATCGATGAGAGGCCATGTAGGAATACATGGTGGGTTGTTTCATTGAGGCCGTCCCTAAGAACTGAGATCTGTATGTGTGATTTAAGAATCAGCTACTACCATGCATTGGGATCCTTAATTGACCCTCTCGGCTTCTTAATCACCCTAGTACTCTGTCCAGGAGTTGCAATTAGTTGCTGGTGTTTGTAGGTTATGTGTTGGCGGCCGTGCGTAGCGCTGACCCTAGGGGTGGGCTATGATGCGGTAGATACACCGTGGCCGGTTATTGCCGGGCGCCCGTTTGGCATCTCGGGACCCTGTTCACATTGTTCGGGGCCGTATGTGGAAACCTCGGCCGGACTCCCTGCGGATGGAACGTGGATAGGCGATAAACCTGGACTAGAGACTTGAGTGTTTAGGTAGGCCGTGGCCGACACCCTCGTTGGGCTTCCGCTTGAAGGTTGTCGAGTACATGTCGTGTAAACGACGGTAAGTGGTGAGAGCGTGTATGAAGAAGTACACCCCTGCAGGGTTAACATCATCTATTCGAATAGCCGCGTCCGTGGTAAAGGACTACTTGGTTGCCTATACATTTCATAGACAAGTTAATGGTTACTACTAAAAGACTCAAGATAAGTGTGAGTACCGAGCATGGCCCTCTCGTAGGATGACGAGGGAGGATCCCCGGTGGAGTATTGTGTTGGTGATTAGTGGACTCGTGTGCGAAAACTATTTTACTAGTGGTGTCTCGTAGGATAGCTTAGCCAAGAGTCAAAGATGGCTTGCTGTATTAACTCCACCACCTTCTTGAGATGAGAATGTATAGTAGGTTCTGTTGAAAGACTTGCTGAGTACCTTTTCTACTCATGTTTGCTTTAATTACTGCTTTCAGACGACAACACCGCCCCCTCCGATGGGTTTTATGTAGACCTCGACGTCGATGAGTAACTTGCCACCCAGGTGGTGATCCTGGCCATGGAGGGCCCTATGTAGATAGACATGCTTCGACAAGCCTTCTTCTTTTCTAGTGTCTGTACTCAGACTATTTGCTTCCGCATGTGCTTGTATGCTTGTATGACTTGAGTGTCAGGTCATGTGACCCCTACCTGTATGAACATGTTATGTATGGCTCTCTGGAGCCTTTAAATAAAGTACTTGAGTTGTAGAGTTTTGTTGTAATGCCATGTTGTATTTGCACATATCGAGCATATTGTGTGTATGATTGAAATGCTTTGTATGTGTGGGATCCGACAATCTAGTTGTTTATCCTTGGCAGCCTCTCTTATGGGGAAATGTAGTCTAGTGCTTCTCGAGCCATAGTAGTCCGCTACAGCCCGGTTCACCGGAGTCCTGCTAGCCCAGCACTACTGCTCAGGACACTTGACTGGCCGGCATGTGTTTCACTTCGTTCCTATGTCTGTCCCTTCGGGGAAATGTCACGCGGTGACATCTGGAGTCCTGCCTAGCCTGCTACAGCCCGGGTTCCCTGGAGTCCTGTTAACCCAGTGCTATAGCCCGGATTCACACGCTGTTGACCGACATGCTCGATGTGATTCATGTATGCCTGTCTCCATAGGTCTCTGCCGCTTTGGGTTCACGACTAGCCATGTCGTCCCGGGTTCTCTGTCATATGGATGCTAGCGACACTATCATATACATGAGCCAAAAGGCGCAAACGGTCCCGGGCCATGGTAAGGCGACACCCGTGGGGATACCATGCGTGAGGCCGCAATGTGATATGAGGTGTTACCGGCTAGATCGATGTGACTTGGAATCGGGGTCCTGACACCAGTATATAAAGTAGGGGAGGCCGGCCGGACCCTAGGGGCGCGCCAAGTGGTGGGAGTCCCACTAGGTCTCCTAGTCCTAGTCGGCTCCCCTTCCTTCCAACAAAGAGGGGAAAGGGGAAAGAGGGGAGAGGAAGAAGGAAAGGGGGGCCGCGCCCCCCAACCCTTGTCCAATTCGGACTGCTATGGGGGCGCCAAATCCTATGCCCTGCTTCCTGCTCTCCACTATGGCCCATGAGGCCCATTAACTGTCCCGGGGGGTTCCGATAACCTCCCGGTACTCTGAAAATTCCCTCAACCTTTTCGGAACCATTCTGGTGTCCGTATATAACCTTCCAATATATGAATGTTTACCACTCGACCATTTTGAGATTCCTCGTCATGTCTGTGATCTCATCCGGGACTCTGAACAAACTTCGGTCACCAAAACACATAACTCATAATACATATCATCATCGAACGTTCAGCGTGCGAACCCTACGGGTTTGAGAACTATGTAGACATGACCGAGACACATATGCGGTCAATAACCAGTAGCGGAACCTGGATTCTGATATTGGTTCCAACATATTCTACGAAGATCTTTAGTGGCCAAACCGCAATAACAACATACATTATTCCCTTTGTCATCGGTATGTTACTTGCCCGAGATTCGATCGTCGGTATCATCATACCTAGTTCAATCTTGTTATTGGCAAGTCTCTTTACTCGTTGCATAATACATCATCCCACAACTAACTCATTAGTCACATTGCTTGCAAGGCTTATAGTGATGTGCATTACAGAGAGGCCTAGAGATACCTCTCGGATACTCGGAGTGACTAATCCTAATCTTGATCTATGCCAACCCAACAAACACCTTTGGAGACACATGTAGAGCATCTTTATAATCACCGAGTTACTTGTGACGTTCAATAGCACACAAGGTGTTTCTCCAATATTCGGGAGTTGTGTAATCTCATAGTCAAAGTAATATGTATAAGTCATGAAGAAAGCAATAGCAATAAAACTTAACAATCATTATGCTAACCTAACAAATGGGTCTTGTCCATCACATCATTCTCTAATGATGTGATCCTGTTCATCAAATGACAACACATGTCTATGGTCAGGAAACTTAACCATCTTTGATTAACGAGCTAGTCAAGTAGAGGCATACTAGGGACACTCTGTTTTGTCTATGTATTCACACATGTACTAAGTTTCTGGCTAATACAATTCTAGAATGAATAATAAAAATTTATCATGATATAAGGAAATATAAATAACAACTTTATTATTGCCTCTAGGGCATATTTCCTTCAGTGGGCACCTCGGTTGTGATTTTGTTTCAACCAATGGCAACTCTTTTTTGGCCTGGTGGATCCTCAACTTCTTTTCTTCAGATTTGGCACGTTGATTTTTAATAATTGATTGCGTCACTTCTTTGCCTTTTTTAGCGAATGTCAACACTTTAATTGTCTCTTTTTAAATTCAGATCAAATCTGAAGTTGCAATCTTATGACCATCTTTTTTAACATGGTAAACTACTAAACTTGCTTGACAACCTCTTTCTTCTTTGTTGAGCTCTGGACCGATTCCTTATGATTGAAACGGTCTTTCACTATAGGAATCAGGCACTTTGTCGTCTGCCATGGCTGACGGCGAAGGCATGACCGGCGAACGGGAAAGGCATGACTGGCGGACGGCAAAGGCCTTTGTTGTCCGCCAGCAGACGGCAATAGGTCCGGCTGAATAAGCTCCAGCAAAGGGTTCTACGTCTGCCGGCGGACGGCAAAGATGAAATGGTCTTTGCCGTCAGCTAGCAGACGGCAAAGGACCTGGACGACACACGTGGCAGCTTAGGGCCGTTAAGGGGTTAACGACGTGCTTTGTCGTCTCCTGGGAGATGTTAAAGATGCAAAGTTCTTTCTCGTCTGCCAGCAGACTGCAAAGAAACCATATAAGCCAGCCCAGTGCCCCCAGGTTGCACAGGTAGCTGCCACATGGCAACTTTGCCATCTTCTGGCAGACGGCAAAGCTCTTTGCCGTCAGCCAGCAAATGGCAAAGTGCCTATATAGCCCTTGTTTTTTAAAATTCATTCAATTTGACAGAATTTCACAGATATATATATATATACACACATTTGAAAATAATTTCAACAAGCATACCAACAATAAGTTTCCAACAACATAAGAAACATACAAGTCTCCAACAACATATCCAACATACAATGATTTCCAACAAGAAGTTTCCAACAACATATCCATATATACATACATATCCAAAACAAGTTTCCAACAACATTTCCATATATACATACATATCCAAAATAAGTTTCCAACAAGTTTCCATAAACAAAAAGGAAGCACAAGGAGAAGTTTACACTCCATCAATGCAAGCTTCCTCACCTAAAGCTAATCTGCAAATTGGGAAAGATGAAAGGTAGAAGAAGAAGACTAGCTAGAAGAAAAAGAAGAAAAGGAAGAAGAATAATTTATCTTCTCTTTCTTTTTCTCCTCTCCTCTTGTTTATCTTCTTCTTCTAACTAAGGTAAGTAAAAATGCCATTTTTTAGCTAAGCTAGGTAACAATGCTAGGTGTGTAGGTCATTTTAGAGCTATGCTAGGTAAATAGGTCATTTTGGAGCTAACCTAGGTAAAATGGATCATATTGGAGGTAACATAGGTAAAATGGGTCATTTTGGAGCTAACCTAGCTAATTATGCCATTTTTTACATAAGTAATCTAAGTATAGATCTTTATTGAGCTAACCCATGTAACTAAGAATATTAGAGATAATTTACCATTTTAGAGCTAACTTAGGTCATTTTGGAGCTAACTTAAGTAAAATTGATCATTTTGAAGCTAATTTGGCTTATTATGTCATTTTCGAGGAAAATAAGCTAACTATATGACATATATGAGGTTACCAAGATTGTTATGCCATTTCAAACCTAAGTAAGCTAATTATCCCATTTTTTACATAAGTAAGCTAAGTGTATGTCATTATTGAGCAAACCTAGGTAACTAAGCATATCAGAGATAACTTAGCATATTAGAGCTAACTTAGGACATTTCGGATGAAACAAAGCTAAGTATAGATCAGTTTGGAGATCTGACATACCTGACATACTTAACATTGACTTGATTTTCTTAAGATCTTCACTCCTCCTTCTTCTCCTTCTCCTTCATCATCCTGATTTACTTAGAGCGGCGAGGCAGTGGGATGTACTCCTCTAGCATAATTGGCATGGTCCTGTCGCCCAGTTGTGGGATCGCCGGCGCCACCACCATCGCGAGGTCATTATCAGGCACCACCACCATCGCGAGGCCTTCTTCAAGCACCACCATCGCGAGGCCATCTTCAGGCACCACCATCGCTAGGTCATCGTCAGCCACCACCATCGCTTGCCCATTGTCGGCCACCACCTTCGCTTGGCCATCGTCAGTCACCACCATCGCGAGGTCATCGTCAGACAGAATAGGCTGCACCTCCTCATCCCCACTCTACTCCTCTTCTTCCCCACTTTGTTCCTCCTCATCGTCGCTGCTACTTTTGTTGTAGCCAGAGTCGCTTCTACTTTTGTTGTAGCTAGAGTCGCTCTTGCTGCTCCCATTACCAATGTAAGAATGTTTTCTCAACAATCGGTGTGAGACAAAGACAAATGGAGAGGAAGAAGAGGCAGAGAATACTGGCATCGTCATCGTCCTGGTAGCGCATGCGGCACATAGTCATGTTGAACACCTTCACGGTGAGCATGGCGTCGCACATGTACCTGAGGACAAGGAAGTACCCATGCCGCAGGTCGTAGGCACGGATGAACTGCTCCCAACCACAACACATGTATATGTGGTGGTCGGTGTTGAACACCACCTCCACGTCCCACAGCCTGCGAAGCCCGCTGCCGGCCTGTCGTAGCTTCACATTCTGTGGCCGACGACCATCCAGCATCTTCATAAAAGTGTCAGGCAGCCTTTGCAGCGTGGGTCAAGCAATGATGTAGCAAACAACAGAGTTATAATAAAGAGATGGGTGAAGGGGAGATCTCTCTTTTTATATACCTGCCTGCTGGAGGCATTCTCAAGTATGATCATGAAGAACTTGAAACCTTCCAAGTCGGACTCCCATGTGGCAAAGCGCAGCCGGCGCTGGCGGCCTCCCCCCATCTCTGATAAGCAGCAAAAGAGACCAACTACTACCCTTACAACATTATCATACAACATCATAGCAGCAGAAGTTTTGAGCAGAAGAGAATCAACTACACCAAGTTATCAGTTCACATTCAAAAAGCAATGCACTTGTGGACATTTATGATGGCAAGAACACCTATGTTTTCTTCTTCTACTCATTCCCCATGAAATGAAATTACATCGCAGTTGAATCAGCCAATATATGCAAGCAACATAGGAAACTTGGCTCTAATTCAACACTATCATATTTGATAAATGGACATAGTTGGAATAGATCCAAGTTTTTAGACATGAAAGTAAACTGATAAAAAAGACAATGTGCTTGTCCTCAAAAAAATCAACAACACCTAATTAATTTGGTAGGTTAGTTGTCAATGGCAATCTAGCAAAGCATAGTAATCTAACAAATTACCCGAATCAATATTGCATCCATCAAGAACAACTGGAAAAATTCTCAAACCCTAGAACAATATGCCTAATCTGCTGCTACTCAAACAACTTTGCATCCACCAAGAACAACTTTCCATTAAACTTTGCATACCAAGCACAATCCCAAACCCTAGAAAAATAACTTTGCATCAACAAAGTCAAGCTAGATAGACCAACAAGCTCCAGTTGAAGCACTGCCAATTCGCTCTCAAGTAAGTAAACATGACTAATTAAACTAAATAACCTAAACTAATTAATCCTAAACTGACTAAACTAGAAAACCTAAACTAATTAAAACTTAACCTAAATTAATTATAACAATTAAACCTAAACTTGTTAAACTAAATAACCTAAACTAAATAAACCTAAACTAACTAAACTGAAAAACCTAAACTAAACAGAAAAGAAAAACAAAAAACAGAAAAAAAATAGGAGACGGGGTGGCATGGGCTCACCGTGGGGGGCGGCGACGGGTCGGGGAGGGGGCGGCGGCGAGGCGGGGTGGCGACGGGGCTGGGAGGGGGCGGCGACGGGTGGTGATCCTCGGAGGAAATCGACCTGCGACTGCAGCGTGGAGGCTCGGTAAGGGGTGGGGAGGCAGGGAGGGAGCGGCGACGGGGTGGGGAGGGGCGGCGACGGCGCGGGGAGGGTGCGGCGGCGGGGAGGCTCGGGAGGGGGGGTGAGGACGCAGGGAGGGGGCGGCGACGGGGCGGGGAGGGGGCGGCGACGGGTGGTGATCCTCGGAGGAAATCGACCTGCGACTGCAGCGTGGAGGCTCGGGAGGGGTGGGGAGGCAGGGAGGGAGCGGCGACGGGGTGGGGAGGGGCGGCGACGGCGCGGGGAGGGTGCGGCGGCGGGGAGGCTCGGGAGGGGGGGTGAGGACGCAGGGAGGGGGCGGCGACGGGGCGGGGAGGGGGCGGCGACGATGCGGGAGCGTGCGACGGCGACGGCACGGGGAGGGTGCAGCGGCGATGGCGCGGGGAGGGTGTGGCGGCGATATCGGGGGTGGAAGAGGAGTAAATAAAGAGGAGATGAGATAGAGAGAGAGGGCCCCGTTAAGTTAATTTTGAAGCTTTGTCGTCCGCCTCTCCTTTGTTGTCTGCTAGCGAACTGATACGTCCATTTTGCATCATGCTCTTATAACAATATTTATTGCATTATGGGCTGTTATTACACATTATGTCACAATACTTATGCCTATTCTCTCTTATTTTACAAGGTTTACATAAAGAGGGAGAATGCCGGCAGCTGGGATTCTGGGCTAGAAAAGGAGAAAATATTAGAGACCTATTCTGCATAGCTTCAAAAGTCCTGAAACTTCACGGAAGACGTTTTCAGAATATATAAAAAATACTGAGTGCAAGAAGTTCACTAGGGGGCCACACCCTGCCCACGAGGGTGGGGCCGCGCCCTACCCCCCTGGGTGCGCCCCCTACCTCGTGGGCCCCTTGGTGGCCCTCCGATGGCCATCTTCTGCTATATGGAGTCTTTCGATGAGAAAAAAAGCCAGAAGCCATCTCCTCAGACGAAACTCCACCGCCACGAGGCGGAACCTTGGCGGATCCAATCTAGGGCTCCAGCAGAGCTATTCTGCCGGGGAAACTTCCCTCCGGGAGGGGGAAATCATCGCCATCGTCATCACCAACGCTCCTCTTATCGGGAGAGGGCAATCTCCACCAACATCTTCAGTAGCACCATCTCCTCTCAAAACCCTAGTTCATCTCTTGTATCCAATTCTTGTCTCTAAGGCTGGGATTGGTACCCATAGGTTGCTAGTAGTGTTAATTACTCCTTGTAGTTGATGCTAGTTGGTATACTTGGGGGAAGATCATGTGTTCAGATCCTATATGCATATTAATACCCCTCTGATTGTGAACATGAATATGCTTTGTGAGTAGTTACTTTTTTTCCCGAGGACATGGGAGAAGTCTTGCTATTAGTAGTAATGTTAATTTTGTATTCGTTCGATATTTTGATGAGATGTATGTTGTCTCTTCTGTAGTGGTGTTATGTGAACGTCGACTACATAACACTTCACCATTATTTGGGCCTAGAGGAAGGCATTGGGAAGTAATAAGTAGATGATGGGTTGCTAGAGTGACAGAAGCTTAAACCTTAGTTTATGCGTTGCTTCGTAAGGGGCTGATTTGGACCCATATGTTTCATGCTATGGTTAGGTTTACCTTAATACTTTTGTTGTAGTTGAGGATGCTTGCAATAGAGGTTAATCATAAGTGGGACGCTTGTCCAAGTAAGGACAGTACCCAAGCACTGGTCCACCCACATACCAAATTATCAAAGTACTGAACGCGAATCATATGAAAGTGATGAAAACTAGCTTGACGATATTCCCATGTTTCCTCGGGAGCGCTTTTCTCTATATAAGAGTTTGTCCAAGCTTGTCCTTTGCTACAAAAAGGATTGGGCCACCTTGTTGCACTTTATTTACTTTTGTTACTTGTTTCTCGTTACAAATTATCCTATCACAAAACTATCTGTTACCACTTATTTCAGTACTTGCAGAGAATACCTTGCTGGAAACCGCTTATCATTTCCTTCTGCTCCTCGTTGGGTTCGACACTCTTACTTATCGAAAGGACTACGATAGATCCCCTATACTTGTGGGTCATCAAGACTCTTTTCTGGCGCCGTTGCCGGGGAGTGAAGCGCCTTTGGTAGGTGGAATTTGGTAAGGAAAAAATTATATAGTGTGCTGAAATTTACTGTCACTTGTTACTATGGAAAGTAATCCTCTAAGGGGCCTGTTCGGGGTATCTTCACCCTGACCATTTGAGCAAAGAGTTGCTCCTCAACCTACTGAACCTACTGAAAATGAAAATGTCTGCTTTGAAATTCCTTCGGGTATGATAGAAAAACTGCTAGCTAATCCTTTTGCAGGAGATGGAGCATTACATCCTGATGAGCACCTAATATATGTGGATGAAGTTTGTGGATTATTTAAGCTTGCAGGTGTACCCAGAGATGTTGTTAATATGAAGGTACTCCCTTTATCTTTGAAGGAAGATGCATTGACATGGTATAGGCTATGTGATGATACAGGGTCATGGAACTACAAACGATTGAAATTAGAATTTCATCAGAAGTTTTATCCTATGCATCTTGTTCATCGTGATCACAATTATATATATAATTTTTGGCCTCGCGAAGGAGAAAGCATCGCTCAAGCTTGGGGGAGGCTTAAATCAATGTTATATATATGCCCCAATCATGAGCTCTCAAGAGAAATGATTATTCAAAAATTTTATGCTCGGCTTTCTGATAGCAATCGCACCATGCTCGGTACTTCTCGCACTAGTTCTTTTATGATGAAGACTATTGAATTCAAATGGGATTTATTGGAAAGAATTAAACGCAACTCTTAAGATTGGGACCTCGACGAAGGTAAGGAGTCAGGTATGACACCTAAGTTTGATTGTGTCAAATCTTTTATGGATACCGATGTTTTCCGTAAATTTAGCACTAAATATGGACTTGACTCAGAAATAGTAGCTTCTTTGTGTGAATCTTTTGCTACTCATGTTGATCTCCCTAGGGAGAAGTGGTTTAAATATCATCCTCCCATAGAAGTAAAAGTAGCTGCACCAATTAAAGTTGAATAAAAGACTGTCACTTATAATGATCCTATTGTTCCTACCGCTTATGTTGAGAAACCACTGTT